>NW_024372702.1:1516481-2116481 GCF_014805655.1 Passer montanus
AAAACACATTCCTGGTTGTGACGAATATGTGTGTTCCATGAAAAAGGTGATCAAAATATTAAGCAGCTCCACTGTGAAGCTTTATTAATGTTTGATCAGCACTTTGAGAGCTTAGCTATAGAAGTGCAAATTGCTCTGAATATGATAACTACAATCTCATACCAAAACAAGGAGACAGAAAAAGTTGAAAAAAAGCAGGAAAGTGACAGTAAAGATGAGGAATTTAGAATAACTTCAGGACTCTTGAAGAAGGTTTATCTACATGGTAGAATTTTGGCCTATCAGGCTCATCAGGAGAGAAAGAAAACATGGTCAGAATTACTATAAATATAAAAATTACATTTTAATTGTACTTCTACTAATAACTCTAGTGAACATCTGCAATGCAGTTTGAAAAAATCAACCAGGTATTATTAAATATATTGCTCCCAATATCAAATAAACAGATGTCTCAAAGAGCTGGTAATGGCAAATGTGGATTTCACATTTTTGAAATATTAGTTCTCACTTAACTAGAACATGTCTAGAAATTTCACACAGACCAGTCATTTCTTACTTCACAGAAATTTGTTGTGCTAGGTACTTGAGCTGTAAAAAGGTTTCCTCATATCACAGGCATCAAACTAAGGCAGTACAGGCAGGAGGCAGAAAGCAGGATACATGAAAGAGCTCCCTCACATAATTGGGTCACAGAGATGTTGCACTTAAAAACGATAAAGTTTGGGCTGATACTGCTGCTTTGCAGGTGTGCAAACACCATCAGTGCAAAAAATCAAGCACAGGTCCCTTTTGTTCATGGATGTGAGCTGGTGATAAGAGCTACCACCATTTCTAGAGCAGCAGCCAAGCTCTCCAAGTACCAAAATCAATTGCTCTTTCATATTTGATAGCAGTGAGAAAAGGTTCAAGTTTTGGTCCTCGCTACAAGTATTTGCCATCTCTCTGCCAAATTTAACCCACAGTAGAAGGGTTAAAGTTGCTTCACTGCTTTCAAACAATCCCAGCTCCTCTAAGGATTGCAATGTGCAGTCCCTAAACTGAGAGCAGGAAGTAATCTCAGCAATATCTGACATGCAGCTTTCTCAGGAACACAGTGCCATGTAGTAGACTATGACTACTGTAGCAGTAGTCATGCAAGCAGTGTTTTGCAGTATAGCACGTTACAGAATGCTGACTGGGTGTGTATGGATTGTCAGGGAGATACTGCAGACTGATTTACATTTCTGCTTGTCCAAATATTTGTAAGCTTCGTAATGACCAGAGCAGTCTTTTTTTTATCTACTATCTGTGGTTTTATCCAGCACTTTTTTATACATACAGCAAACCTCTCTGAGCTCTGGTGTTCCATTGAATAACAACACATTTAAAGTTAAATTGGAAACTCATCTCCTGAAAATAAATAGATTAAAGAATTCCCAGTTCAGCTCATTTTTTCTTCATTTTCATGTTAAAAAAAAACAAAAAACACAGCAGACAAAATGCTAGTGCATTTACTAGCTGACTTTCTAGTAAGAATGACACATTTTGTCCAGAAATGGCAAGTGCCCCAGTTTATACTGTAGCTGCCAACCCTCTTTAATATTCAGAGTCTAATGTCTGCACAGTTATCAAAGGCAGACACTTGTTTCTGCTCACTCAGGCGAAGAAATATTCCAGCTAAAAGTACAGCCTCCTTCCCCTGAGTTTTTAAAAATTCTTCCAAATTAATACATGTTATTTAAGAAATAAATAAAGAAATAAACCCTTAAAAGCTTTCCTCTCTTCTATCAGACAATGCTGGATTAACAGGCTGCTTTATCTTTTTGACATGGCCGAAACCATATAAAGCCACCCTCTAACACTCATTTATTTTTTGTGAAAAATAAAAATCTCTTCCTGATCAAATACCTGACACATTGACTACTGAACAAAAAGTGAATATATATGGCCACAGGAATGAACAAAATTAATTCATTGTTATCCCCGTTCACCAATAGGATTAAATTTGCCTTATTTTGTTCAAATAATACAAAGGTCAAATTTGCAAAAGGTAATTTCCTGACCAAAAGAAAAAAAAAAGTCTAAAAATCTGACGTCTACTGAACACCTTATGTGATTCCTTAACTTCAGTTTCTACAGTATAAGAGGCAATGATTGTTGCTGACCTCAGTGTTTCAGCACATATTTATCCAGAGAGCTATGCAGTAGCTCTCTTGACAAGGTCTCCATGCAATAGGAATTTCTCAGTTGTTTCCCACTGCCTTTAGTTTTATGCTAGCAATGCACCATCAATTTTGATTGGACAGAAATAGGAATTTGAAAAATGCAGGTATACCAGCACAACCTCTGTGTATCTGTTTAAAAGGGGTAAAACTAGATTATTTAAAATCTGAATATAAAACATCACTTTTGTTTCAGAGACAACTGAGGTAAAATAATTCATTTTTGTTAATTCATGAGGTATTTGATAAGAAGAAATAACAAAAAAGTCTTTTGAGATTCCACAAAGACAGTCAATTAGATAGATGCTAAATTCTATCCTGAAAACATTCTAAAATGTTCAGCTCTGATGTTTTTACTGAATTGGAGTACAGTGCCTTACTGAATCAAACCTACCTGAGTTCTCTAGAACTCAAGGGGATTCAGGGCTCCAAGAACTCCTAAGGTCCAGTATGTTAATTAAAAATTATAGAGCACAAAATAAAGTCCATTCATACTTGAAGATAATAAGAAAATTGTGATAGCCTTATGTGGTCTTGTACATTTTCTCTAAGCACTTCCATTATGTTCCTTTCTAGAACTGGATACATCCATATCTTGTTTTTTCTGTTCTTTTAGTACCTGAAATTTGAAGAAAAACTAAGGCTTAAGAATGATCAGCTTCCAATATCTACAGTTAATCCTTTTTTTCTCTACTCATATTATCTTGTGGGTTAATGGCTAGGATTGAACCAGGCCTTATGCATAGAAAAATGCAATTCCTTTTCAAGACATCTAGCCTCAATAAAAAGAGAATAATTGAAGATTTAGCTTATAAATATGGTGCTTGTAATCTCTCTCTTTGAGGAGAATTTTTTCCTTCATTTAAAAAATCCCAACAACCAAGTAGTCAAGAAGAGAGCCCGAAGGACTTTAAAATAGACTTCATACTTCAATTCAAGCTGGAAGTTCCCATATTTAAGAGAAACAGGTTTCTTGGGAAGTTTCTTCTAATTAAGAGATGAATTACTGAATCCTTTGGGTGTTTTTCAGAAGTATTCATGTAAAAAGTTGGTTTTTTGCAAAACTGCAGAAAACTAGGGACTGATTGGACCTATTTCAACCGAAGCTGAAAATACCTGTAGCTGCCAGGAGGCATTTTCCCTGTCCTTTCATATTTGGAAATTACAAAATCAACGCCTTGTGGGGATGCATTTATGCTTAAAAAGCACACAATAACCATATTTCTCTCCCTTTTGTACTCAAACCACAGGAATACTCTCTGCCAGACAAATCCAATCCAAGCAGAGGAATGTAAAACTGAGCAGAGCTGCATGGTGCACCACACATCCATCACAAAAGCCATCAGGCTTTCTTGTGCGGCACATGAGCTGCTTTACCAAGTGTTAATAACTGTATTTTTTTACCTTTTAATTTGAAAGATTGCTTTTGCTTTCCAAAAATTGATCCTCTTCATGTTCCTTACATTCAGCAAGAAAAAATGGGTCCTGACACCAGCTACTTGCAAATAAGGTAAGAAGGTAAGGTAAGCAATGTAAACATTGAGCTAAGACATTTTCTTCAGGTTTGCACAGCTTTAAATAACGTAAGTCCTTTCAAGTTCTCCCATATCTACACAGATACTTTGCACAAATAAGTTTTCTGGTTGCAAACACTTGAAATGTTCTTGTTAAAAAATTGTGTGAATGAGAGTTTGTATAAGGAAACTTTGTATTAAACTATTCATAACTCAACTAAGGACTAGACCTTTTTAAATAAGACATTTTTAATGGATGTTGTGTATTTTGTTTTGATTAACATCATGGCTCTAGCTTTATATTATCTGGAAAAAATAACCTCTGAGCCTGAAACATATAACACAGAATCTTCCTCTTTTGCCATAACATCAAAACACCTCCATGACACTCATTTCACCTCCTCTCCTGCTAGTTTTTAAAATTAAAGAAAAAAAACAAATTATATATTATGATTGAAAAAAAGAGAAAAAAAAAAAGAGGAGTGGATTTATAGTTACCTCAGTGCATCAATAATGCATTAATTATTGAATTTAATTTCAATTAACTGTATAAGATACCTACAATGAACTGGTAACCTTTGAGAACAGAAGGAAAGTAAAAGTTAATACTGTATCTGAATTTAGGAACTGTTCTTCTTTTCACCTCATGAATTTCTATTGTTCAGCAGAAATTGCTAAAGACTTCTGATGCCTTTAAATTCATAAATATTTGGGGTTGGGCCTTATGAGACAATTTCAGAGTCTCATTCTACTATACATTGATGCATGCTATCCTGAAGAATTCCTAAACACCCAAGTTTAAATTTGCTCTCAAGTGAAATAAAGGCTGGTGTAAGGCGAAAACCAGTAATTCCTTTATGTGGATTAAAGCACATTTTAGGAAAAAAACAAACCAAACCAAACAAACAAGAACACCACCACCACCCCTACCCAAAAAAAAAAACAAAAAAAAAAAAAAAAAAAAAAAAAAAAAAACTAAAGCAAAACCAAAACAACAACACCAAGGAGAAACTCATGATAACCAACCAAAGCAATAAAGTTTATCCATGTATAGGGCTGTTACCTTTTGAAAAAAGACAAATAACTTTGGGGACAATTTGGACGCTTTCACCATCAAATTTCTTTCTCTAGTAACCTTTAAAACATAAGAAAAGTCCTCTATAATACTAAGTCTTTAAAAAGCTTCCTTTGCTTTCAGAACCTCATTTCACTACTGAGTTGAAAAGCAAAGAAAAATAAATACAACAGTCAAGGTAAAAAACTCCAAGATTGCTACTTCTGCTTCCAAAACATACCTAAATGGTCTTTTTCCTCTGCTTCTCAAACCCCTTTGACACAACGATTGTAAGCTTTTATTATTGTTTCCTCTGCTGTTTGTTTTTGAAATCCTTAACATCAAGAGATACATGATGTAGGGGTTGTGCTTTGTTCTTACAACACAATAAACAGCAACACAAGTGGCTCAACTCTATTTTTTTAAAGGATCTGGTTGATAGCATTTAGAGTAGAACATAAAGTCTGAAGACTTTTTTTGCTTTATCTCAGGCTATTAATTCAACAAACCCATGGACTAAATAATTGGCATTAATTCCTGCATTTCCTTGATTTTTCTTGTGGTTGTTGCAGTCAAATGCCAATAAAGTCCCGATTTTAAGGTTTGAGTAAATAGTCTTATGTAAATTGACTGATTATTCCATCAGAAGAGTTCTGCTTTCTACAGCTGAAATTTTCAAATTTTTCCTAAGGGTGACAACTGAAGAACTTTATTACTTCTTTCTGACATCCTTGTTAGAGAAGAAAAATTTAAGACCTTAAGAATTCTTGTTATTTATTCTGAGAGTTTTGTTACTTTCTTCAGCCTCTGATCACAACAAACATCTCTTTGCCTTGGTACACTGCAGTAGTCTTCACCCTTAAAACACTAAACTCTTTTTGTAAATTTATGATTGAGCTTTTGTCATTTCAGTGGTGGCTCAGCTATAATATTGAGCTGACTGGAATAAAAAGTTATAAAAATGATTTACTACAAAATACTTCTGTTGCAGGCAATGTCATCACTTTTCCTTTCTTTTCACCTACATTTACTAGAATAATTCAAAGCTTGCTTCAGTTTTAAGTCTTCTGAACTAGTGATAAAACAGTATATGAATCTGGAAATACTGACAGGATGAAGTGAAAAAGCTAACAGTGGCAAAGAAAACTTTTTTTTTCCCAATAAGGAAATAACAAATTAAAAAAAAATAGTAAGTAAAATGTTCTGCTTTCAAAAACAGAATCTGGTTTTAAGTAACCCATTGTTGATACGACCCTAAAAAATAACCTATGCCAATCAGCAAAGCCAGATTATTTAGTAAAACTTCACAGCTGTTCTCACTGCAGACAAAATCCTGCAGATATTTACAGTAGTTACAAAACATCTATACTTCCTGAATATTCTATCCCCTCTGTGAGGAGAAGGTATAAGTAATTATGAGAAGGATGATTTTTCAGATAATTTGACTTATACTTGTCCCCAATTTCTGTCTTATTATCTGCTACATTTAGGGATCAACTTAAGAAGAAATCATGAGCTGTTGAAGACAGCAATTCAAAAGACAGAAATAAGTTTTTGTTTAATACCCTGCCAATGCTGCCACTGTGAACATTAGCAATCAGGAATCATCAGTGCCAGAGTCTGCAGTGGATTCAGTCCAGGGCTCCAGATCCAAAATCAGACTGTCATTGACTCTTTGTTAATATATAAATCATTTACTGAAGCATAGCCAGTCAAAACAGAATACCATTTGTGTGCACGTGAAGGCCTGGCTGTTCCTGCCAAGAGTGACTCATGTTTAAGGGACACAAAGAAGATGAAGGCTCAAAATGCATATTTAAGGTCGGATTTTTTGTTACTTGGAGTTTGTATCCGCATTTTTACCTGTGTAAAATACTGCTTGGTTGTTCTGAAAGTGAAACACTCACATTAAGGTAGAAGTAGTACAAACTGTTAAGGAATCAAGTTCACAGATTATACCCTGCATGTAAAAAAACCACCAAAAACAACACCTTAATGAAATTATTAGCATATGTGGAAGAGACAAAAAATGAATGATTTTCATTATATTTTCTGCATATTATTGCAGAAAAAATAGATTTTATAAATTGACTCATATACTCATTGTTTTTCCTAGATGCTGTACTAACAGAGATAGAAGACAGCAGGACAGAACTGGATTATGTGATCATCACTTAACACTGGCAAATGCAACATTTAGCAGTTTATTACATATAGTACTGCAATAGGCAAAAATACCTCTCAGGATCAGAGATGTTTTTGTTACAGCAGGTGTACATCCATAACAAAGACACGGCCTCTCTCTGTCTGAAGGTTTATTGGCACTTTAGATGCAGATAGTTACAATCTTCATGTGTGTCTGTAAATCATTAATATGTCTGCAGCTCTGAGAATATTCTGGGTGCTGTTCTGGTGCTCTGGCAGCAAAGGGGTGGTTGTGCTCCACTGCAGCCTCAGTGGCATTTCATTAAAGCAGAGCAGCACAGATGACAGACCAGAGATGCAGCAGAGAGCAGTCAATAAAACCACCATTGTATTTCAAGTTGCCATCAGTAAAGGCCCTCAGGATGACTCTGTCTGGACTATCCTTTAGGTTAAGCCAGAGGAAATCTACTTTGGAATTGTAAAGAGCGAAATCAAATACAACACCTCACATGTCTCCCTACATTACAGTGACATTAAGTCTTCCCCACCCCATCAGGTAACAATACTGTGTCTGTACAGGAAATGTGAAATATGAATGGGACCTGCTGGTCTTGTCAACAACTATATAGATTCATGCTGGTGTTGATTCTTAGTCTGTTCTTACTTCCAAGAACTAAAGAAACGGAGAAATTAGGTGCCTGCAATATTTACAGTATACAGGTTTGGTTTATCTTGAATCAAACCCTCTTTAAAATCAAAATTGGGAAATATTCCACAAATATTATTCTCCTTTTTGGTAAGAACAATTCATAAGATCAATATTCTTTATCCACCTAAACTTGAGCAAATATTTTATCATGCTTCCATAAGGTTGATTATATGAACATGGAGATACACACTGACAGACTGGAATCTAAAAAAATTAATACAGAATTAGTCAAAACTGGGAGTACTTTACTTCAGTTTCAGCAGTGAAAGGAGGATAACCAGTGTAAATCAGTAGAAACAGTAAATCAGCAAGAAACAGTAAAAAAATTGAATGAAAATGTCTTTGAAATTTTGTAATGTCAAATCAAACGGTACAAACTATATAATTAATAATCTTAATTTTAAGAATAAAAAGATTAACAAACACAAAAGAGAAGATGATCATTTACAAAGATGCCCAAGAAAGGCAGGCAACTGCTAATTAACTCCAGATTCAGTTCTGGTTCTCTGCTCTGTCATTAGAATTAAGACTCCCTTACTTTGATGCAGAGAGGGAATGACCTAATGAAAAGCAAGATATGGTTTGCTTTAAGATTTGTTGTAGAGAAACACCTCTTGAAACCATATCATGATTTTTCTGACAAGTATGCTCAAATATCCAAACAGAATTCAATTTAATTTTATATTACTGTTTATATCAAGTCAAATAATCATTTTAATAAAAATACTTTAATTAGTTTCTAACTTAAATTAATATGAAATTAATGTAAGTTAAAAATTAAATGTTTTCATTTTTTATAATTTATCCATATCTAATTACATACAAACAATATACATATTTGTAGTATTTCTATGATTTTAATGTAGAAAGTAATGCAAGACGAACTCTGTCTGAACTGAGTACTCTGAAAAACTGAGAAAACCTGTATTGGATTATAAAACATTGGATCATAACACTGCACAGAACTTCCAAAGAATTACAGAATTGTGGAGTGGTTTGAGTTGGAAGGGACTTCAAAGGTCATTCAGTTCCAACTTTCTTGCCATGGGCAGGGACATTTTTCACTAGACCAGGTTGCTCAGAGCTCCGTCCAATCTGGCCCTGAACACTTCCAGGGATTTACATATTATATTAAGGAGTTCTTTATGCAAATAACTCACATTATCCAACCTTCATCAAAATTTAATCTCTGAATAAAATAAAATGTTCCTGAAAAAATGCTTTTTCTTTTTTGCTTTATTCCCTAAAAAGAAGTCCATCATTCAATTCATGCATTTGACACTGAGAAGGACTGGTTTACTTTTTTTAGTATTACTATCTTAAACATTAATTTAATAAGAAAGAAATTGCCATATCCAGTTTTTAAGAAAGTAGCCTTCTATTAATATATTTTATGCTCAAGCATATCATCAAGTGTAATTCATGTGCAGCCAGGTTGGCTTAGTCATATTATAGGGTTTAGTTATACATATAAAGATATATTAAAAGATATTTTTAGGACATCTTGAAATAACTTTTAGACAGATGAAAAGTGTTAGAGAATGTTAGCTAAGGAGCCATGAGAGTCAAGTCATATTTGTATGTACTGTGCTTTGTTCTGTTGTATTAGGTGTGAACTGGACATTTAGGTGGGTGAAAACATTCCTTTTCCTTCCTCTTTACAGTACAAAGGGTGTCATAGCTAAAGTCAGAAATATAATTAACAGATTCATATAATGATTTACTGTTGATTTTCAAACGTTTGACATCTTTTTAATGCAGTTTCAATTCCGACTACTACATAAACAGACAATGGGTGTTATTTCTTTTTCATAACTGGTAACAAGCAGCTATTGAAAACATTTTGCTATTTCCATTACTTGAGGGAGGAGTGCTTGCAGACAAAATACATTTCCTTTTAAAATAAGAAACAATTTTAAAAACAAAAAACAACCCAAAACCATGCAACTTTTTCCCCAAACAAACCATTAATGGTTTTCTTCACTAAAGGATATATTTATGTTATATTGGAAATTTACAGAATTGTTGGATTACCAACTAGTACCAAGATGCTAGAAAAATGAAAATCAAGAGTTCTAAATGGATAATGTCTGATGAAATTGGAATATTTTTGTTGCTTTGTATTGGCCATCACATCATCTATATTTCTAAATGGTTTCAATTTTAATAACTAATATTTTTGAAGAATCCTATTCCTGCAGTCTACACCAGAATATTTTTAAGCTAATTGCATTTTCAGTCTTTAGGCAAATAACAATTTATAAAACTTCTGTAATCTCTTCCCAGTTCTTTGATTAATTGTGGCTCTGCAGGATAGTGTCAGTGGCAAGATCTGACTGCAGTACTCTCAGATATCATAAGAACAACTTTAAAGTTTGTTTCTTTCCCCAAATTCCTCACCTAGGCAATAAGAAACTCACAGCTTTTTCCAGCTTCACCACAAGTTCCAAGGCTGCACTCTGAAATCTCACTGACAGCTGAGAACAGATCAGCACTGCAATATAGCCAAGTCCCCAGCAAAAACTGCTCACCATCAATAAAGACCTTCAGGTGCTTCTGGTAAGCCACTGAGGTCATATCAGAATGAACTGATTTACATCATTGTTTCTAAAGTACTCCCTGGTTTATTCATGGGTTTTTTTCCCTGATTAAAAACATTGTTATCTCCACTTTGAAAGAGTTGACAGTTATTTTGGTTTTTTAATGAATATCATTATAAATTTTCACGGTTTTGTTCCTTTATATATATATCTTGAAATATAAAATTCTACATTTGAGTACAATATTTTTAATAACTGAGTGCAGATTTAACTCTTTCAAAGCTCTGAGACTGACTTTGTTTTAGTACTGTGTTTCTTTAAGTTTAACTTGAAAATAAAGCAAAACTTACCGCTCACAGAGTAATGCTATATTCTTGGCAGTTATGCTATTGCTCTGCAAAGATGTACTCAGTGGATTCAGTCTTCAATTTATTCACACAGTAAATGAATTAAATGAGTAATGTATCTAATATAAATGGGAGCTTATCAGCCTGTTTGGGCCAGAGAGAGGGTAGCTGGAGTTCAATCATGACCTATGATGAATGCAATTTGACACACATGGGATAGTCCTCTTCTTGTCCTTTCCACTCTGCCTCCTGGTCTGTTTCCTTTTCTTTGTAAATCAATTCTTTTCCTGCGGGAAGAACAACCAAAGAATAAAAAGGGCCTTAACAGACCATGCAGCAGTCATTTCTAGAAAAAAAAAGCAGTGAGCCTAAATTTAGTCTGTTTTGCAGTTCAGAGCTTCTATCTAGTATTTATTAGCATACCATAAGATCAAGAATTCTGTTTTCCTCCTTGTTTTGCTTGAACCTTGACCTTATTCTCTGCATTGAACAGTAACAGAATTGCATAAACATCTATGACCCTTTGGTCCAATTCTGTGCAATTAAATTTACATAGTGCTAAAACATTCTTGTTCAGATTTCAGCTGTCTATCTAAATTTAATAACATACTTTACCATCTTTTAAGATATAAACATATGTGTATTGCCTGCATGTTGGCATGTTGGTAATACTAACATAGCAAATTCCACAATTATGTGATGCACCAACTTTTTCACATCTATAGCCTTTTGTGCCTATTCCATATGAATTTCAATATGTCTGCCACTTTTTAAAAACATTTTAAAAACCCTTATCTCTGTTTCCATGGATTAGGTTCCAAATGACCATAGTTCCTCACATATATTAAATATGCGAGTGATACTGGTAATGTATTTATTTATTTATACATTTATATATATGTATATATATATACACATTGTTGCATACTGTCTAAAGCATGAAAATTCAGTAGATTATGACTCATCAAGAATTAAAGCAGAAGATCTATTGCAGAGGAAAACAAAAGCTCTGTCTTTCTCAAGGACAGAAAGAACAGGTACACAGTTTGTAAGTCAGTGAAGTATGCAGAACACTTTGTGATTCAAAGCCTTATAAAGAGCCTTTAGATTATGGAAGATCATTATTATTATACATGTTCACCTATGAGAAGAGCCAGAAGGAGAATCTGGGGAACTATAGGTCTGTCAGTCTGACTTTGGTGCTGAGAAAGGTCATGAAGCAGATCATCCTGAGTGCCATCATGTGGCATGTGCAGGACAGCCAGGAGATCTGGCCCAGCCAGCACAGGAAAGACAGGTCCTGCTTGACCAACATGGTCTTCTTCTAGGACAAGATGATCTGCCTAGATGAGGGAAAGGCTATGGATGAGGGAAAGGCTGTGGATGTTTCGGAGGCTGTAGAGAGTGAGTCTCTACTCCCAAGCAGCAAGTGATAATACAAAAGGAAACAGCCTCAAGCTGAGCCAGGGAAAGTTTAGATTGCATATTAGGAAAAAAATTATTCCCCAAAAGGATTGTTAAGCACTGGAACAGGTTTCTGAGGGAAGTGGTTGAGTTGCCATTCCTGCGGGCAATGTAGACATGGTGCTTAAGAACATGGTTTATACTTGTTGGACTTGATAGTAGTATGTTTACATTGGACTTGATGACCTTAAGGTTGTTCTAAGCCTAGATGATTCCATGGTTTGCTCCTTTGTTCAGGGAAAACATGCTGTGACTGTGCAGGTCTTCAAGACCCAGAAACTGCTGTTGTATTCACAGAGAGAGAAGGACCATGAAAAACTCATGGTGTTTATTATAACTTTCACTAGGTTTTTGGACTGTAACAGTGAAATATTGTAACAATGAAAGCCACAGCAAATGACAATGTTGGGTTTCCAACCCGCTTGCACAACCTTAGAAAAACACAACCCCTTCACAAAATTATTATTTAAATTCATAGGTCATGCACTATCCATGTTTTAGTCCAATAGTAATTAATAAGGGAAGTATATACCATTTAAATGTGTTCATATGAGTATTTATGTAATGTTTATGTTTCTCTTAATTTTTTCAGAAGCAACATTTGGCAGATTGGAGTTTATTCTGAATTAATGCAAAGTACATAATTTCCTATCACTCAATTCACTTTAGGCACTTAATAGCAACATTCAGCCATAGAAGAAAATAGTTCTGTTCCATATTCCAAGAGAACTCAGGGGCAAGGGGGGAGCGGGGTGGGAAACGAGGTGGGGAATGTAAACTTCTATGTAAATTTTAATGCTTTCAGCAGATTTAACTAATTTTTTCCAGATTCTAAATTATATCTCTATGGTCAAGAAAATTTCTGGTAGAGAGATAATTCTGCAAATATATCTGTTTCTTAAGAAAGATATTTATCTAACCACTCAGTGCAAATATCTGTGAAATGCTAAGCTGTCTCAGTGTCCTTCCATGAAAATGAAGGCTACTTATTTTCAGCACCTCAGAGAATGAACCTCAAACTAATGCAGTTGATCACCCATTTCTGCTTACATTTCCATGCAATTCTTTAGATAAAATAGAAAGAAAATCTTTAAGAATACATTCAGTTGATAGTCTACTGCAAATACTTAATTTATATTAAGTTCTTAATTTATGCAAAGATATCTGTACCTCATCTGCTCCTATTTGAAAACACTAGAGTTAATTCATGATACCTCATATAGCTTTCCAAATTACATTCATATTTATGAAAACAAGAACGACGTAGAAAAAATGGGAAAGCTGAGCACCAAAACTTAAGCTTTTTCATTATCAATTATGTGTTCTTCCAAGAATCATATTTTCTAGGTTCATTACAAAAAACATACAAGCAAACAACAGAAACAAGTATAGGACATAATTATGCAGAAAAGAAGGCTTGACAGAAATTTTTTGATCAATACCTCAAATCTAGGGAGAGCAGAGAGTAATATTTAAAATGAGCTCAAAGTAGTCTCAGAGTTATTGATTTGATTCTACTATAACACATTTCCAGCGCTTCTATTCTCTGCGAGTCTTATGGGTATAATTATTCTGTCCTTCAGGAACTATAGTGGTTAAAGCAAAAATGACAAAACTGAATAAATTTTGCCTTATTTTTTTTAGTACCATATTGCCCTTTAATACTGCGTAGGAAGGATTTTTTTTATCTGTCATTTTTACATACTTAACAAAGAAGGAATGATTGAAAGTGGGTAGCTCTTGACAATTTTCAGGTAGGCTTATTCTTTCATAAGCTGTGCATCCAATATTCTTACATAAACCTAGCATGCTTTCTGTTGTCAGGGCATCCCCCAAAATAAAGACAACAATGACTTCATTTTCTCCTGTCAGTTTTTCTACTTGTAAGAGAGGATAAAAATTATATCTACCAGCTAACAAACCTACCACACAAGATGTATGGGAGGATGAACTTGTTGACAAGCTACATTCTGGAAGCCTAGTAAAGATCAAACATCTATTTAAATTTGCAATGCATGTGGATTTCTATAAAATTGTATACATGTCAGTCCTCAGTTATAATCTGAAAGTAAATAGTTGCTCCAAGTTGAAATTCTCAGTCTCCACTAAATACAAAAGCCGAGGCTTACGTTTCAGAGCTATTGAACAGCTGTGAAAATCAGGACACCCTGGGAGCGTGCAAGCCTGCTGCTCTATGCAACACTAACATACATTCACAGGATGCACAGTAGCTGTCAGGACATTGCTCATTATACTGCTGATGGAGTGTGCTGGAAATTACATTACATTATGTGTGCTATTCTCATCCAACCATCAGAAGAATGGGTTTCATTCTTTCCTCAGGCCAAACAGCATCCAGCTCACATATTATTTTGTTTGAAGATGCTCTAACCACAAAACTATGCAAGATGCTCTCCTCCTGCTTTAGTTAATACACTTTCCTATAGGGACATTAGACTAATCAGGCCAGTGACAGAAAATGCAAGACAGCTCATGAGTATGTTTCCTCTTTAAGACCTACACAGAAGTCTTAATTAGTATTTTAGAAAATGTTGCCGTGTGAGTGTTTCTGATGGAGCTTTAAACTTCCTTGAGCTACACCACATATAGAAGAGTAGAAACATGAAGCAAATATACAGTACAACATCAACAATTTTGTACACTGAAAGTTCTCTGGGTTTTAATGGCTTATCCCTTGTTGTACCCCCTGGTGCTTCTTATGGAAATCTCTGTGTGATGTGCTGCATGCTGTAAGATTTAAAGCACACAATACACCAGATTAAGGTAAAAAACTGGGATATGTCCTTTTTGAATTTTTCACCAGGATCTAAGTAAACTGAAATCTCTATCTCTATGTGAACCATCTTTAAAAACCTGGTTAGGAATTTTATTTTTCTTGTCTGAAAGAAATTGAAAAGGATTTTCAAAGCAATGTAGTGAAAGTGCAACATTCATTCTCCTTAAAAATAAATTCTCCTTCACCAAAATAGACCCATCAGACATAAATACTCTGTAAGAATAATTTTTTGCAGAAAATATTTCAGTAATTTTCTATGTATGTGCCAAAAAGACTTCATGCATCTTGACATGACCATATTCATAAGCACATAGATATATATATATTGCAATACCTAAAAATCTCAGACTATATGAAGTAAAGACTGTATGAAGTAGAACACCATCAGGCAGGGAGCTAAGAGAGAGGTTGAGATACATCGAATGACAATTTCATCTACATAGAAATATAGTCCAGTTTCTAGATAAAATTGTTTCTTATCAGCATGACATGATTTTGTATTCTGATCAATTATAAAAATTGGCTCAATCTGTGCAATGCATTAAATGCATTTTAGTTCCACATTTGTAATTATGCATGCAACTACATCACTTGATAGTAAGACTATTCAAGCCGGCTCTGCCAATTGAGATCATTTATGGCATACATCCCCACTATTCTAGTCGTCAATAATGAAAATGTTTGACTTTCATTTGCTATTTATAATTTCTACCAATAAAACTCATTCCTCTGTCTTGGAAAATACTGATATTTTAGATGTCCTCATTTGTTCAGAAGACCTACTAAGCAGCATTTTTTATTATATTATCTTCATATTATTGCCACAGTCCAGTCCCCATTCCTCCTTAGCTAATTTCAAGGATAATTAATGAGTATTTCAAACAGGTTTTATTGAGAGTCATCTATCAGTTGGAAAGTTACAGTTTCTATATGTTGCAAATACCCACACATTTGCATCTCCTCATTAGGAAAGATCCCAGTTCTGCTGTACCTCATAAGGGCATATAAAATGATTTTGCTAGCAGCTCAAATAACTTTTAATTTAATGATTCCAGAGACCTCCTTTTCTCCTGAACAGTCTAAACTACTATAAATCACAGGAATCACATGCTCTTTCTCATATACCCCACTAGATTATAAAGTTAGTAAATTATAGTAGCCTGAAATGAGAATTTGGCATGGCTTTTTAAAGATGATTGAAAAGGAGCAAAATCCAATTAGTTTAGGCTCTAATGTAAACATTATGAATATACAGAGAACTCCAGAAGAAATAGCAATCTCACTGAATCCTGTAATATTTAGGTGTTTCCAGCATTTGTTGAATGTATTTATACTTGCATCTTAGATGTAAGGGTTCAAGGTAAATGATGGTTTATTCTTTGAATTCAGCACAAAAAATATAAACTTGTTTGTAGGCATAGCCTTTAAAAATTAATAGGAATCGTTATATTTCAAAAAATTATTGGCATAATATGTAAAGACATGAATCCTAGTATCTTATATTCTTATTGGCAGTAATCTGTTAACATTTTTATTTTAAAATGCTCTAAAATTTAGTATGCATATAAACTTTTAACAGAAATTACATGTCACTGTGGAGAAATTAAGTTTTTATCTAGCGTCCCATGAAGACAATACGATATTTACATTCATTATGCACTTGTGGTGGCTATTTGAGTGTTAAAGACTGAAGAAAACT
The DNA here is from genome assembly GCF_014805655.1 of Passer montanus. Classification (NCBI taxonomy): domain Eukaryota; kingdom Metazoa; phylum Chordata; class Aves; order Passeriformes; family Passeridae; genus Passer; species Passer montanus. Next base: position 1,532,952 of record NW_024372702.1, read on the forward strand.
GAAGCTACTCTTCTTAAATTGGCTTTATTTGCTAAAATAAGTAGATGGTAGCTAATGGAAATTATTTTGAAAGACAATGTAATTAACATGATTTATCAAACTTTGACTTTTAAAAATTAAATAAGTTAGATAAACTGATTTTATCTGAAGTCAGTAACAATGTATATGAGATAAAAAAAGAATCATGTAGGAAACATTGAATAAATGGTTCAGAACTAGAAAATTAAGCATTAAGAATTCGAGGACTGTTTTCATTGTAAGAAAAAAAAGGTTTTTTAAGTTTGTTCCAATATAAGCCTCTGAGCTGGACATTTAGGGTCTATACCCTCCTCTCAGGCTAATTATATGCAAATATAGTTAAACTGACAGCATGTTTTTATCTTTGCCTCTGTGTGTCTCCATCTCTGTGTGTTTCCTTGTTTTCCTTATGTTTAGAAACAATAAAAAACCAGTGTAGTTATTCCTCTTAGCATAAAATGGTTGAATCTTACAATTTCCGCCTGTGTCATTTTTTGTCCTTTATTTACTAGCTTCTTTAATTGCTAAAACTGCCTGCATAAAGCTTTCTAGTGAAGCCTCTGCATACTCAGTGCAGTAGTCTTGACCTCCATTTAGTTCCCATTCTTTTTCCTTTCCTATTTCTGTCTGTTCCCTTCTCTTGACAGCTGCTGGATATTCTGTCCTGGCTGCTGTGTACTCTTACCTTCCCTCTAATTCTGCTGCAAGGCGTAAATGTTCATCATCTCCTTCCCACCTGTGCAGAGGAGAGCATCATGCTGGGATGAAGTTCTGAAACCTACTTTCTTCATAGTAGCCTGGGTAGTTCTGTGCCCTGTGTTAATGACTCAAACAGGGTTGATAGCACACATACCTGATAGCACACCTCAGTGCTGCCTCCTATTTTGCTCTCCACCACCTCTGCCTCACCAAAGTGAGGAGTAGGTGGGCAAGAAGTTGGGAGGGGACAGTGAGGACAGCTGACCACTACTGACCAAAGGGATATTCCACACCATTTGATATTGTGCTCAGCAGTAATAACTGGGGGAAAGATAGGGAAGGGAAGGGACATTCATTTGTCTTCCCAAACAGCCATTATATGTGCTGAGGCCCTTATTCCCAGAAAGCAGATGGAAATCTGCCTGCTGATGACAAGAACTGAATCAATTCCTTATTTGCTTCACTTGCACACACAGTTTTGCTTTTTTCATTAGTGTAATTGTCTCAGCCCAATTCCTTTTGCCTTCCTTAATTTTTTTTTCCTTCCCATCTCCTGGGGCGGATGATTGACCTAAAGGCATGGGAGTTTAGCTGTTGGCAAAGGACGACTGACTATATGGTCTGTTTTTTACCCAGTCTAGATTTGTGTCACTTATTGACACAAATCTATCTTCTGTTTCTATATAAGTTATTCCCAAGATTCCTAGTCCTTTTTTCTTCCTGTGTAGAAAAAATCTCAATACTTTAGTCATGAGTTTTCCTCATGGATGTCAATTTGAACACAGCTAAGGCAATTCTCTGACTCCTCCTTTCCATTAGACCTTGTTACCACCTTCCTTGAAAAATCTGAACACCTACAATATCTGCCTCTTTCAGGTTCATAAAAAGAACATTGACTTTGACTGCAGTGCTTCATTAATAAGCTACGCCAAAATCCTCATCTTTTTTAAGAGGAAGAAGATAAACCCCTTTTTGTCCATTATAGCAACCATCCATATTATTATTATTAGCTACCCTCATATCCTTTCTCCAGAAAAATTCTGTCTTGACCAAGTTGTATCCATGCTCATGCAAGGATCATTTTCCAAGAAAATTTAGTCTGCACAGTTTAACCACATACAGTCAATCTACACAAGATACATAATTAGGCAGATTATTACAACTATAGCAGACATGCATTTAAGCCTTCGTTCAGCAAAGCACATATAGTCAGAAGGATATTTAAGCATATGTTCAGACAGACAGCAAGACAGCAACTAATGAACTACTGAACCATATACAACCCAAAAAGACAATATTTTTCCTGCTATTTCTTCAACTGTCTTGAATGCACACTTTCATAAATAATGAATCAGACAGCTATTATCTGATTTTCTGATGATATTGCAACACTGAAAAAAAATGTCTTGCATCTCCTTCATGGTTCATTTTGATAAGGGAGTACAAAGTAGAAATCTAGACCAAGTTATGTGTTATGTGCAGTAGGATAGATCAAGCAGCATGTTCAGCATGAGGAGAACCTGAGAGTGCAGCAGATAACTCTGGCAGCGAATCTGATCACTAGAGCTGATTGAACATTGTAAAACATGGTGCAATTATATTTATTTAATACTGAATTGCTGTCTGGTTCAACCATACGCCTTCTTATTCAAGTCTTATTCATGAACATTTGCGGAGGGTAGTTTTAATTCTCATAAATTTTTAAGTTTGTCTAGTATGTATATATATATAAGATCTTATATTCACAGGTGAACAAAAGCATCTGCATCTCTTTCTTAAAAATACTGTTATCTGTACAGTCAGCAACTGTAATAAACCAATGATTTAGAAGATGTAGGAAAGAGCCCACAATATTTAAATAGCATTTCTGGAGAACATATGTCACACGTCTAGGTTCCAGATAAGAGATGATCTGAATGTCCACCTACTTATAGTCTGAAGATACTTCTAGACATATAGAAGTGCCAGAAAACAGCTTACTATGGAAATAACTTATACCTTTAATTGGTTGTCTTTGTTGTACAAGTGTAAATTGCTACATCAACAAAAATTAATGAAGTATGTTCTCAAAGAAGACTAAAGAAAATGTTCAATTCATGTTGTACATTCACTATGACTATTTAGTTATCTCCGGTCTTCAGTGCAATGCTCTGACCCCTTTTCAGTATTAACCACTTGCTCTTGTCTATTGCAAGTCCATAATTTAGGCACTACCCAAACTTTAATGGAAAAAGAAAGCTCATTTATAGTTATGGCATACAGTCAACACTAGGTATCTTTCCTGACAGTAATGAATTTTCATTGCTGTTAGGCACTACTCATGCACTGTAAGATGGAAGATCTAAGCACTTTTATGAATTAAAGAAATAGAAAAAAGGAATGGACTACCAGTAAGAGTCCTACTTAATTTTTTTACATTATCTCTGCTTAATTTTAACATTATCTTTGTTGTATATATATATATATATATATGCTTCTTTATTTTAGATATGTAAATGACTTATGATTTGAAAAAATCATTTAGAGTCAGCAAAAATTACATTTGTGCCTTGAGAGATGAATAGGCTCCTTCTGTTTATAATTGATTCATTAACCGTGTGCACAATACTGTGATCAGATCTTTAATTGCATTAGGTTCAGATGAGAGTCTGTCTCACCATTTCTTATAGTGTTTACATTTTCTTCAACTTGTACAATTTGTGATGTGCTTATGTATGCATTGTGCACTTGTGGAAGGACATTTCAGGTTCAGAAGGACAACTTTCACTTCCTTATTCCCACCTGCCTCCCTTTCAGGGTATTCACACTTCCAGGGAGGATGCCCAGGATGTCCATATAATGCATATTTAATTTAAAAAAAAACAAACCAAACCAACAAACCCTCCCCCTGCCAAAATAACAAAAAAAAAAAAAAAAGGATTTCTACAAGCCGGGAAGTCACACCTCCCCCTTCCAAAAAAAAAAAAAAAAAAAATTGATTTCTACAAGCCGGGAAGTCACAGGAATAGTTTCCTAACACAAAATAACAAGAAAAGTAACAGTCCTTTGCCTCACTTTCTCAACCACTGACACTTTCTGCCAGTTATTACTCATGGCCATGTCTTTACTGGAGTTAGACACCTGAGCTATACTTAGCCTATAAAAAGACAGCAATACTGCTGCTTTCTAAATGCTCAACTAGGTCAGAACATTAGCAGATATAAGCTTTTACACCTACTGAGAAGTGTCACTTCCATTGAAACTCTTCTACATTCTAGAAAATATTTAAATAATTGTTGAACCATGGAGAATGGGGAAATGGCTCTGTAGCCAATGAAGCAGCATACTAGGAAGACTCTCAGCCTGCTCCCTGCATCAGTACCTAAGTATAACATAATCCCTGTGCTCTTTGCAAATTGTTTTTTTCACAGCTGAACTTTTATTAGAATTAAGCCACTTTCTTTTTCTCATTTGCAATCCAAATGGACCATCCCAGGCCTTTTCCATTTATTTCTGGTAAGCACAAATCTCAACAGGATTGCTTGTGCTACTCAGCAGATTTCCAGGATAATAAACACAGACCAAGGTGTTTCTAAGACAAAACAAATTTTTTTTTAGTTTTTTTTTTTTTTTACAGAATAATTTTCCAACCGTTAAGAAGACCACAATCCTATACTAATCATCTACTGCAGAACATTCAAAGGCCCATTCTAAGTCCCAAATCAGATATTTATCATTAAAGCACATCTGTTTTCTAAATTGTGTTACATGCAGCTACCATGGACCTGAAAGAGGAGTACACATAGAGATACAGGTCCACATTTTAATTTCAGAAACTCAGTTGAGACAGCAGCTAGAAAGAAATCCTTGAAAAACTTTTGCACAATTATTCCTTATTATGAAAACCCATTTTATCAAATAAATAGTTCTGTGTGAGCAAAAATAAGAAAATACAGGAATCTGTCTTTTCACCTACTGTGTAAAATCCAGAAATAGTAACAAATAACGTATGGGAGAATGTTACCTCTGTGTGATCATACGCTGTTTTGGTGCCTGAGACAAGGAAGTAACTTTCTGAAATTTAGTGAATCAATCTCCTAAATTCATTCAGGAATGCATTGTCTTGTACAAATACAGAATCAAAACACTTCACTAAAACTTGAGGCAGAGAGACATTTTTTTCTGAAAAACAATAAAGTAAAATGGAATGAGCCATGTGTGCAAGTGATTTGATGTTACAGTGTTTTGACCTCAGTGGAGGTTTTGCCTAATTAAGATAAGAAGTATGTAAAATTGTGGTTTGTATCTGTTAATCTTCTATCATATATTTTAATTTGGGGAGTAATATTCCTTGTCTCTCTTATAATCTTTTTCTTTCTCAAAACTTTTCATATGTCTATAAAGTCAAATATTTGTGTTTGTCATTTCACATATCCATCAACATCTGAAAGAAGCACAAACTCTGGCTCATCTTGTGCAGACATATATCATAAATGGGGAAAAGAGGAACTGTCCTGACAATTCAATGCTTTCAAAATTTAATGGTTTTTTTCTCTCTGAAGAAACTCCTGATTGCTTGACTTCCTGTCAACTGTGAGATGTTTATGGGGGCTGAAGCATCAGTAATATAGACAGCTACACTCTGGGCTTCAGACCCAAGAGAATTATTGTTGGCTGAAATGAGACCTGAAGGTGTTCTTCTCTGCAAAATATTCCAAAAGGGATCACTGTTGGCTAAGATAAACCTGGAGATGCTCTCTACAAAAGACTGTGCCTACATGACTTGACAAATGTCTTGAGGTTTCAGATGCTAATAGTCTAAAAATATTGAAAAGAATTATTACTGAAGCAAGAAATTTTAATTGTTTGTGTTATTGACAGGTTTTTGTGACATCTGAGTCACTCAAGAGTATTGATTTTGAAGAAAAAATATCTGGTAACAGGAATATAAAATAATATTCCTACTGAGAAAGTGAAAAATAGCCCTGACAGGAAGATGGATTCTGTTATTTTATAACGTGTACAGAGTTTCCGATACACAAATTCCTGGTAGAATATATATACGTTAAAAAATAATATAAATAAATTTAAAAAAAAATAAACTGCTGCTCTGTTTTTGAAGAATAAATATTCTGTGAGATAATATTAAAGTAGTCAGCTTTAAAGATCTTTAATTATTTTGAATATTTTTTAAAAAGAGATAAAATGTAGAAAAAGACTGTGTATAATGTCTAGTAATGTCTAGTCCACTTGCAGCAGTCAATCCCAAAAGATATCATTAAGACCAAAATTCAGACTTTAAGAAAAGATTAAAAATTGAAGGTTTATATAGCTGGTAATACAAATTTTAAAAGGATGGGAGGGAGGGGTGAAAGTGTGAGAGATCAATTTTCAAGGGAATATATAGAAGTTAAGTGTTTAATTCTCCCTAAAATCTGAGCTCCAGGTTTATATATATTTTATACAGATAGATATTAAAACTATGAAAACCCTTACAAAATTGGAAATTAAACACTCTGAAAATTAAATGACATTTTGACATGGTGTACTATGCATAGATAATCTACTGCATAAAGACCATTTCAAGAATGTCTGAAGAAAGAATTAAGCTGAATCAGAGTTGCCACCTCTCAAACACCAAGAAAACCAAGTAGGATGAAATTATTTGCATTATTTTTTCTCTTGCTTCTCATCATCTCTATTCACAATTACTAATTTGAAATTATCTGGAGGATAGCTTCATCTATTTTTACATTTTGTATGTAAGATTTACAAAGATTCATAACAAAAAATTCCTATGAAGAAGCAAAAAAACCCAGACATAAATCTTTTTGCTAAACCAATCATATTTGTGAGCAGCAAACATCTGACATTTAAACTTTGAAGTGTAAATATGTACTCATAGTTACACTTTTAATAATTCAATAACATTCAGATCTGAAACATGAAACCCATTGATATATGATAAAAAGGGAGGGCAGGAGGGAGGAGACAGGCTGGAAAGTCTGGGAATTGTATCTGGATGACTGCTTTTGACTGTGGGGAAGGTGAATACTAATGTGCAACAAACTTTTGTCTCCTAGGATATTTAGTTAACAAGTCATTCCAACACCATTTTTGCAGAACAGGTACATTACCTGCTTTGTGGTTTCCTTGCAGTGAAGTTACCATCCATGACTTGGAATCAGATAGGTTGAAGCTCTTTACCGTGGCTGACAAATCTAGTCTAAAAAAAGAAATATTGTCCTACTCCCTTTCCCCAAATTATTCTTTATTTCACGGAAACAAGTGGTGTGGTTAGAATTTTTTAACTGTTTTCTGAGATCACTAAAAGAAGGTAAATCCATACTACTGTTGCTCAATATATGTGTGTGGATTTGGTCTGGTTTTCAGGACTTGTGACCTCCATCTTGCATTTTTAGCCACTCTGAATACACCAGAACCTGCCCATTGACCCAGTTAGATGGTTAGTCTATGTGAGGATCATCCGTGGCCTTTTCAAGAGGTCTGAAGAAGAGATGTTCAGCTCTTGTGGCCATAAACTTCAGCTGAAAAATGATCAGATTCAATATCATACACTGATCTACTAACATCACTCTCAGTTGCTTCATGACAGACAAAAATATTATGTGTTTTCATGAAAATTGCGCTCTCTGAAAGCAAGCCTTTTGGGTCTGCCTTCAGTAGAAGAAGTATTTAATTTGCATATACTCATTTCAATTTGCAAGAGATAATCATGTACTTATGACCCTGAAAAAGAAAAATAAAAAGGATGTAAAATTCAGGAAGGATCACCTCCAGTTAGAGATTGCACCTTTGAACACTTCAAAATGAATTGTAACTATGTTTTAAATCATCCTGTCATCCCTCTGGTGTTAATACAGGTTTAGCTGCTCAGGGTGTCTTTTTATTAATGCTTTCAAGTTTTGCTTTGATTTGAGGAGCAACACAAATATTTCCTCATTTTTCAGTGTTCTTTCCATTCTTAAAATGTTGGAAATTTTATTCTTGTCTTAAGCACCTTTGAAGACAGATTCTCTTGAACGTCAGAAATAAGGCAGCTTAGAAGAGTAAGCAAGCATTGACAAAGGAAATTTTCCTTTTCATTACCTGTTTGAAAAATGTTTACTGCAACTTCTGTGTGTTTCAGGTTTTTTGCTCTACTGTGTGCACATGACTCCCCCAGTTAAAAACAACATCATGTTATTTTGGCTCACCACTCCTGTGTTACGTGTGGCTTGTGCTATCATTGAAAGACAAAAAGGAACAAACCCTGTGTCAGCTGGGGAAAGTGTGCTCACTGCTCTTGAGCAAAGACTGGGAGCACTGTCTTGAAATTAAAGAACAGCTGAGTCTGAGGAAGAAAGAAAGAAAGAAGCAGAACACTGAAGCCTTGGCTTTACTCATCTGATTAGTCTAAATTACTTGAGAGGTTTGGTTAGATTGGGTGACTTTTATTGCTTCTATGATCGGAAGGCTTAGATCTCCTGCCACAATGCATACCATAGCGTCAGTGAGGCTCACCCAATAATTCCTGCATGAGGCGTGAAACACCAAGCCTTGGGTGAAGTTTACCTCCTTTTACTGTAACAGTTAGAAAATACAGACCTCACTTCCAATCTAAACTTACCAGTGTTTACGCTTCACTCTCCAGAGGTTCCATTTCTTGCTCTGTTAGAAAGCCATGAATTATTAGACAATTCTTTCTATCACTTTGACTTTATTTTAGATTAATAGAAAAGAGCTTCTTAACTCTTTCTAGAATTCAAATCTTTCTGTAACTTCTCATGTGCACACTAAAACTGATGCTATGTTTTCATCACAGATAGAGTAGGTCATGACAAAATCACAGAAGTCTGTTGAATTTAACATTTTAACAAGTGCCTGAAAGATTTTTTTTTAGAAGCATTGAACCAGTTAGTGAGGGTCATAATGTCTCAAGCTGTGTTTTCTCTGACCATGAGAAATTTTAATGTGATCTGGCAAGTTTTATGAAAAATGAATCTGCACATCATTCAAATACAAATATAAACTGATATGCACACTTGTAGAATGATAAGCTTGGCTTGCCGAAATGACCATGAAATTAAGGAGAGGTTTGAATAGTAAATTCATTCTTTAACTGAAAATGAATGTTCTCAAATACTTGTCTGTTATATTTGTGCAACATTACTCATTACTGCCCAATTTTAATTCAGCAGTAGATTGCCTCTTAATGTGATGTTATCCTGTTCAACTCAAATCTTATATAAGCAGTTTTGCTTTTCTGTTTTATTGCAAAGTTTTTGATTATGTCACATAAACTGGAGAAATTTGTTTTATGTTAAATATTGAAGAATAAAGAACCTCTTCAATTACACAATTGCAGATGTCCTAGGTGGACATGTGTTGTCTTTTGGTTTGCTTCCCACTTCTACCCTTTAGGTAACAATGTCTCATTTGGAAAAAGCTTCTCTCTTGTTTATATGTGCCATTGCAGCAGAACCATCAAAACTAAGTGCTCACTTTTGGGATTAACATCAAAATAGTTACATCTATATCAGGCTCACTTTGGGGATTCATTTCTATTTATCAAAGTATTTGTTATTTTAATATACAGTTTAGTATTTTAAGCATCAGTCATTTTCTTACATATTCATAATAAAACAAAGACAGTTCTAAAATGCGAGCAGCACCAAGAGCAAAATTTAATTTTTCTACAAGCTGAAAATTTTGGGTTGCAAAATTTTGTGGTGAAGACAGAGTAGGAGGTGAGCTGAGAGAGGTGAGTAAAGTGTGAGGGAAGAGGGGGAGGACATGGGGAAAGCATATGGGAAGGGCTTTTCTGTCTTTTAACATTTCTTGTCTCCTCCTATCTCAAGAGTTCCTGACAAAAGTAAAACTTGCTGTTGTCACTGTTGGGGGAAGAACAGTGGGCTACATAGACCTTCAGTCCCATCTAACAGAGCATTTATCAGTTGTCACTTTTTTCTCTCTAGAAATCTAAAAAAATGAATATTTTTTGGTGAGCACAGTAAAACACTAAGAAATGTATACACTTAAACACACATGTATTACTTGGACAAGTGTCATGCTCAAAGACAGAGAGCAAATCACAATGGACAAAATTTAAATTATCAATCAAAGCCAATGATGTATTCAAGTGCCAGCCTGTTGCCACTACCAGATTTTAACCAGATGATCCATGTTCCCATGACTGTAGTTATCTCTGATCTCCAACTCAGGACTATAATGACTGAGAAAACAGACTAAGTAAAATCAGAAGGAAGTCAATAGAAAATCCTAAACTGGAATTATCACAATTCAGGATATCAGTCCCTAAGAGAACATTCTAACTCATAGTTCGATAACAAGTAGAATTTATTTGAACCTTCTCCAGTTTTCATTATTATTCCCAGCTAGAGCACAAGAATTGGATAAAGTATACCAACAGTATTGGTATACTTTAGTATACCAGTTATGGCAGCAAAATACACAAATATAAAATAGGCATTAGTCCTCCTAAGCATAGTATGGAAGGAAGGCCTGCGAGTCTCAGTTTTGGGTCCCTTGCCTAGAATACACTGCTCACATTCCTGTTCTTTACAAACTCCTTTCTATTTGATAATGATAAAATATTCTATTTAGTTATGCCAACTAATAAAGAATCCAGATGGTTTTGTGCCAGGGACATGTCTTTCTTATTGCTAGTTCACAATACTCTCTATCACTTTCAAACTTTGTCACCTATGATTTGATGTGCCCATTCCAAGCCATGGATATTAAATAGCACATAGACAATGAGCAATTACTTTGTTCTCTCTCTGAAAATACACCTACTCAATTTGTGGTGTATTTTTCAGACCTACTACCTTGCTCTTTAAAGTGCACTACGTCGATTTTGTGTTATTTTTCTCACTAAATTAAAAAGTAATATTATACTATACTAGTACTGCTGTGAAAATTCTTTACTCTTAAAAAGTTTCTCAAAGATCTGTCATTGAGGGGGGATTTTTTTCCTTCCTTTTATCCATTTTCTATGTAGTTGTATCACATTAAATACTGTAATTTTCCTTCTTTCTTGGTTAGTTATTCATTTCCTTCCATTTCTACTCTTAACCAATATATAGTTTAAAAAATATGATATTTTCAACTTTTTTCTTTTATGTAATAAATTGCTTTTATTGTGACTCCTAGAAACTTTTTATATTTTCCCTTCTGGTATTTTTTCTCTATAATACTCAGATCACAGTTGTTTTCCATAATAAAAACATTCCTAATGAAAAGTGTTTCTTACACCTTGGATAGTCTCTTTTGACTGATGAATATGTAATCTAGAATTTTTAGAAATTCTATTGATGTTTAAATATTGGTAAATATTCTAGCAAGACTCTCAGATTAAAGTCCCCTATGATAATGAAAGTGTGCGCCATTTTCTTTTTTTTTTTTCCCTAAAAAACATACACATCTTTGGGAGCCAGTCATCATCTTTCAGCCTCACACAGAAACAGGCTTCTTGCATAAAATGTCTTCTGATTCTTTTCATCCACTGACACAGCCCATCTTCATTAATGTCAGATTTCTCACATATGTGTTTATAGATGAGTAATTTCTCAGGCATAGGATTACAGTCACCCCAAGAATTCCACCAATGAATTATAGTTTCTGTTCCTAAAATCACTGTGTCAAAATTTTGAACTAAATCTTTCAGCTTTCACTTTTGCATTATGTTTCAATGTCTTCTATCTCCACAAAGCACTTCAATATGAAACCACAGCTGGCAAAAAGAATGCCCTGGGCAGTAATACTGTGTCACTCCTTTTTAATGCAGTTTAAGCATTATGTAGTTTTCCCATGTGATAATGGACTTCTCACTGGGCTTGCCCAGTACTCTAAGCCCAGATTCCCCTTTTTCTCTGAACCCATGTGTCATTTCATGATTGTCAGTTTTATTAACTGAGTTTGGTTCCTGTTGGATTTTTTTTTTTTTGCTAGGATGCCTACACAGTGCAATGCTAAAAATTCAAAAAGCATCAGAAACTGTGCTAAAGGGATGTAAGCAGACTCTTAAAACCATATTTTCTTCGGTTAATTTTCTCCAAAAATATCTTTCCTTGCTTTAATATTTGTTCTGAATCTTAAAGTTTAACCTTTTCACGCCATGGCCTATTCATTCATTTTCACTGCCCAAATCAGCCTATTTGCAGCCTATTTTTACCTTTCTGAATTGACCCAACCAAAACCACACTTGCTTAGCAGTTACACTCTGTAAAGTCTGTGCAGAGTGGCAGTTTTCAACCAAAGAAGAAGAGAACTCAATCAACCAATTATATCATCCTGAGCAAGGACATTCATTTGATAAACTGTTTGTTATGGCAACAAGGAGGAACAATGATCATTTTTGTACCTTGCCAAGCTGTCTTAAGAACTTAACCATAAAGCCTCAAATAATGACACAGTATGTCCTTTTCTTTTTATCCATCCATTTATATTTGATGTAATAATTATTAATGTACTTCTATGACAATTAAGACAAAATTTTGCCACCCCTATTAAATTTATAACAAACAATTTTCCATGGCATGATGATGGAAAGTCTGCTGATTGCCTAGTTGTTCCATGTTGAATTCAATCACCTCTCTTACCTAAGTAGTATTACAGATTTCCTCATGCTTAAGGCATGGAGAATGCTCCTGATGCAATATCACCATTTAAAATATCAAATGTCTTTGGTAATAATATAGTTCCAACAGCCTGTTCTCTGTAGCTGCAGGGATACTTGAGAATGATGACTTAACCTCATGACATACTGGGAAAAGTGGAATCTAGATTATAAAGTCACTTTTATTTTCTTTTTTACCATAATTTTTCAATCAATGTCTGCTCTTAGTAAAAAAATGCTGCCTCTTAAAAATTCTTTACCAAATTAAGGACACATGTTGTGGAAGGAAAAGTAAAAAAGCCTACAAAACTGTAAAGAAAGAATATTTACTGCATGTATGTAGATTTACTGAATATATGTCTGTATGTTATAAACAACAAGTACATTGGAGCCTGACATTGCAATAATATAGATTGGTATAGAAAATAGTCCTCAGGATCATGGCATGCTTCTAACAATCATCATCAGGGAAGATATGTACATCCCCTGATGCCTGCAGAAAGAAACTTGGATCTGCAATAACCCAGAGCAAATGAATTATAAAACACAGAATAGAATTCACTACTCTTCTTAGTGACAAGCAGATGCACCTAACTTTAACAAGTCAGGCCTTGATCCAACAAGATAATTTCAAATTTTGGTTAAACACACCACACACCCAATGTTTAAATGGTATTATCTCTGACTACATTTTTTTAGTGTTGGAAGACATGATTGTGTAAACTTAATTGGATTTCTGTGGCTAAAAAGAAATTTCATATAATGGTGAAAAATATTTACTTTTCATATCATTCTGTCAAATGCTCATATTTGGAGATGATAAAAGGTGAACTAGAACAAGCTCTTCCAATCAGTAAGTGGCAGTTGGGTTATGTGACGTGTTGTCAGAGATCATACAGTTATTCATAATATAAAAACAGAGAATTGTCTGTCTTCATCAGACTAAAAGGAAATTCTTGCTATCCCATATCCCTAATGGAAATGTACTTCTGACGAGACAAGGGAATTTTAGGCACCCTGGAGAAAAAGTCAGAGAAGCCGATTCTAAGTACCCATCATCAATCCAGAACCACCCTGTCTTCACACCACCTTCTTTCTCCCCTGAACAAAATAACAAATGAAAAGCCACCAAATTCCCAATCCTACTAGGCACAGCTAGACTGCAGTAACTGAAGTTCACATCCAATCAATGTAATTGTTATTAGCTTGTGTGTTCCATTTTGCCTGTTCTAGCTGACTGGATGGTTGAGTTAGTGCAGAGAAAAGCAATGTGCTTTGGTTTGCTTTCAAGGACTATGGATTACCAAATGACAGAGTCATTAAAAAAATTTCTGAGGAGAAAAAAATACAATTGACACTAACATTAATCTTGAAAAAAAACTCCATCAAATTAAGTTGGCCAGAGGCACTGACTACATGCATTTTTAAAATCATTACGAATAGTTCTTGGACTATTTAAAAATCACCCAGATAGGAAAAAAGGCAAGAAACAAAAATATATGTGCAAATGATGGAATGCAGAAGAACAAAAACTGTATTTGGCAAAGGTAAATCTACTATGAAATAGTAATGCTATCCATGTGGGGGCTGAACATAAAGGGAAGGGAAAGAGCAGCAAATTCAATTCTTCTGCAGGGAGGAACAGAAGACATTTTATAGGACAGGATTATAGGACTGAAGAGAAGCCCCATTTCTACCATGTATAAAGGAAGGAAATACAGGATAGGTTTGAGTAAGACTGTCCATGATCCGGGGTTATCTTGGTACCAGAGTCCAGCAATGTGTGCAAATTCAGGTACAATGAGTCATTTCAGATTTCACATCTATCATTTTCCTATCAGTTTTGTTTGATCCCATTAAATTCTCTACAGTTTCTCTATTGGCCTTTCTGATGACATTACCATAGTCCCTTATTCAAGACCATCGCTACTAATAGTATGAGCAGTGTCCAAAAATAGAGTGACAGTCATTATATCAACCCCTATGGGATCCTGACAGTACAACCATCATAAGAAAATAGAAACAACTGCTATTTAAAATTAAAATAAGGCCTGTGGACAACTGCTAAAAACAATATTTTTAAATAGTACCTTTCTTTTCTCGTTGCTTAATATCCAAGATCATGCTGGGGATAATCCAAGATTTGAAGACAATTTTCTTTTGAATATAAAGATAAGAACAAATATAGCATATGACCAGATAGTAAAAATGTCTCTGGAAACAAATTATCCACCAACAATTCAATTACTTGTTGCTCGCAGAACTTCAGTCTGTTAATTATCTCCATTCATTCTGAGTAGCTTCTTCATTACTGAGATTCATTACAGGTCCATTCAGGTCTCTGAAACTATTTAACACCTTTTGTGTCCAAAAAAAGTACACCATCATCAAGCTTTCAAACCTCAAAGGTAGGGTTTTGTCCTTGGACATATTTATGTATTTCCTATTGCAGGCAAATAAGTTGGAACATAATAACTGATCCAACAGGGTTTTACTACTTTTTCGAAACTTAAAAAATTCTTCATGCGTTTTTATGATTCCCAATATCATCTGGAGATTAGAGACAGTTTGATCCCTCTCAACCTTAATACCTGAAAAAAGCCCCAAATCTAATACCCACACCCAATCAGACCTTTTTTATTTAATTACATTGGCCCCTCAATATGGTTCACTACATATCCAGGACAGTTAAGTTTTCACATAAGATTATTTTTTGAGAATGTCTATCTATGTAACTATGTAAAGATTCAGATTTGAGTGGAGGTATTCTAACTGACATTCAGTAGAAAGACTGCACTCAAAAGACTACCATGACCATTAGAAGAATGGAAACACAAAGTGAAATTTAGCCATTGAATGTCCAGAGGAGCAGTAGGACCTTTATTGCAAAACAACAAATAAGAGCAACAATTGGGCATAAAGTAAAAAAAAAACAAAACAAAACAAAAAAAAAAACACAAAAAACACAAAAAACAACAACAACAAAAAAACACCCAAAAAAACATATCCATTCCCACAAAATAGAAAACTGAGCAGCATTTTAGGAAATATGAAGGTTTGGGAGATGCCCAGATCTCTCCTGTCAAAAACACAGAGAAAACAAAACTGAAACTAGAAGTAGATGCTATATTTACTTGGGATTCACAAGAGCTGAAACAAATTTACTCATTGTGATTTTGATGAGAGAAGTGAAAATAAATGACCTTCATTATTTTAATAGTTGAACAGTCATCGGAGATGAGGAAAATCCTGGTATTTATTTAGTAAGACAGCAAGTCAATGGTCAGTGGGAAGCTGAATATGAGTCAGCAGTGCCCTGGCAGCCAGCTGTGTCCCAGGGGACATCAGGCACAGCTTCACTAGCTGGGCAAGGGAGGGAATTGTCCTACTCTACTTGTTCAGCTGGAGGAGAAGACTCTGAGGGGAGACCTCACAGCAGCCTAAAGCTTCCTCACTAGTGAAGTGACCAGTGACAGAACGCAAGAAAATGGCCTGAAGTTGTGTTAGAGCGGGTCTAGGTTGGATATTAGAAAAAAATTTTTCACCCAGAGGTGGCTGGGCACTGGAAGAGGTTTCCCAGGGAAGTGGCCACAGCACCAAACCTGACAGAGCTCAAGAAGTGTTTGGACAATGCTCTCAGGCACAGGGTGGGATTCTTGGGGTGTCCTGCGCTGGACGAGGAGTTGAATAATGGACTTGGATGATCCCCCTGGGGGATCCAACTCCAACATTCCAACACAGAATATTTTATGATTACATGGTTTTATGTGTACATTATATATAAATTTATTATTAAAACATGTATTAATCCTTTCCTGTGTTTCTGAAGCAACATACCCTTCAAAGGGCCTATAGATTTTAGGTACTCTGAATTATGTGTGAAAACATATCATACATGGTTGCATATTAACTCAAAACAGTTCTTCTTAAACAGCTAAGCACTGAAAAGAACCTATCATCACCAAATTGTTGGCATGGTTTTCTGAGAAATCTAATTTTATAATCAAATTTGTCTCAATACGAAAAGAGAGATCTGAAATCCATTTGTTCATATCACAGAATTATTCTAACCATGGGGATGGAAGTTGCATGGAAAGGTAGGTGTTGTCTTCTTCATCTGTGTCTTGTAAAGACACCCTTCTTTTAAGAAGGCAGACTCAGTAAAATCCCTGAAGCATCTTAGGTCCTCACTAAAGTCAAAAAATACTTTATTCATAAAACACTCCTCAATCATGAAAAATATCTCTGTGCATTATCGTAATTACCCTCTTCATACACTCTATCATCTACAGGACTGGAATTGTGTAGGCAATATAACCTACTCTGCACTTGGATACTAACAACAATAGTGATACTGTTATTTTCTAATAACTTAGAAAACCATTATGTAGGCAAAACAGGCTTCTTCAGTACTATAATTCTCTTACGTCCTAGCTTTTAAAAGCACTGGCCCTGTTATTCCAAAGATACCTCGATTTATTTTTTCTTTTTAGCTAACTTATTTCACCTATTTTAAGTTGTATTTGAAATACAGATAGCTGAATTGCCATACTCTGTATCTTACTAACAGCTATCACAGTATGTTACAGGTTAAATGAAGCCAAAATTACTAAGACAAGTTTTGCTTTTAGAAATGCGCTAAAAGGAAATTTCTCTTTTTTACCACTTTGTCTGCTTTATCTTAACTGACACCAGGTAAGTGGCTCTGCAATGCCCTCTGTGTATTTCAGTGTGAACTTTCACTTATAGCCCTATTCAGAATCCTTGTTTTGATAGCTTGCCATATGGTTTTTAAGAGGTTAATAGATGAGAAATCTCACAAAAGCTTTTAGTACTTCAGGAGCTCAGGAGAGAAACAATTCTGTGGGAATTTTAACTTCATTAACAAAAAGACATGTTAAGTTTCCAGCTATGTATTCAGTACTACATGGCTTGATTTTTCCAAGATTACAATAGAAGATTTTAGAATTAGTGCCTTAGATTCCTCAAACATTCATTCTCCTAGAGAAATATTATTTTGCCCCTATTCTCATGTGAATGTAACAGTTGAGAAAAATATTTGAGTGTCTGTCTAGAGGTTAAAGTTTTGGGGTTTTTTCCCAATATATGCAAAAAAGAATAAGTAACAGCAGTTGAAGCATATCTTCCTTAACACTCCTTATCAATATTACTGTAGTCTATAAGAGGACACTTTTGACTTCCCCCACTTCCTGGTGAATATGAAGATTTGTGCAGACATAGTGGAAACAGAATTTGGCCACTGAATGTTTAAAATCAATGAGTGTGAAACACAAAACCCCCAGTATGAGTAGCAGATCACAAATTACATTTGTAGATTAAAGACTCGTAAAAAAGAAACCAAATTATAATTACTCAACAAATAAGCTAAAAGAACAGCAGGTCCCTTCTTCCCTAGATAGTCTTCTGCCTACAAATTGAAGATGTTTGATCTGCAAGCTTTGCAACACAGTGAAAAACCTCACAAGACTCCCATAGCTGTTTTGATATTTTAAAATAATTACTCCCCCTTAGCATTCAAAACTACTGATTATTTCTGACACTATTTCCACAAGAACCTGAGAAAACATCCAACCCAATATGAACTTGGTCTTTCCTGCAATACTGTCACATAAAAAGCTAAAAAATAATTTAAGTGCACCAGAGATACATTCACACTGTACTGACAGCCACAAAGATGCCTTTCCAGGACTCTCTTGTTACAGTAAGTTAGGAGGCAGAGCTCACATTTTTCACTTACACTATGGTTTGACAGATATGATAATGGATCCTATTCCAGTGTTTATGAAAAACCTGCAACATGCCAAGGATGTCTTACAGCTTTGGTTGCATAACAGGCAGCTATGAGCTGTTGGTGTGAGCTATACAGAGTACCTCTATGGAGTTAGATAGCTTACTTCAAAAATTAAAGTATTTATATGTAAGGAATACTTCTTTAAGATTGAGGAACTCCTAATACCAAGATGGAAAAATGTTTACTGGAGCAAATGCATTATATTGACAGGAGACCATGCTTCTAAACTTAGCTCCTTGAAAAGGATGCAATTTCCAATAGCTGATCAAATCAAATCTATTTTGAGATATATTAGTCAGCCTTCTTGGAAGTCTATAATTACTGAATCATTAGTTTGGTTGTCATATGCAAAATCTGATGCTAAATAGTTTATATTTCTTACATTTATTTTTTTTCAAAGTCATGCTAAGGAACACAAAATAAAATAAAGCAGTGTATGTGAATTAAAAGACTCACTAAAGTTTCAGCTCATTATTTTCAGTGCCAAGAGGCAGAAACACAGACGATGTCATTTCCAAATGGACATATGTATATCTGCTTAGGAGGAAGAACATGAATTCACAGGGTGGCAGTGTCAGCCAATAAAACATAGGAAGAAAACCCTATTAATCATCTTCCAATTCTACCACAGTCCCAAATTCTTTAAGCCATTTACTTCAACTTGCACAACTGATAGCTGCAGAACAGAGATTTGATGTTAAAGTCACTGCAGGTTAAAGGGTAGTAATTATTCTGAGGGGAACATAAAAAGAAGAGGGCAATGCAAGGTGTGTAAGGAGAGTTATTGTCAAAAAAAGGCCAATGTGAATTTGTTTAAACTGTATAACCTCAGAGAATGTCAGTCTGAACTTTATTCATTTGTGTGGTTGCCTTTGATAAATCCAGCAAGGAAGCCTGACAGCCTCATGCCAAGTAACTGGGCCGGAGCTGTCCACCAAAGACAGCATAAGTGAAAAGAGAAAGCAATGTAAAAAATCCAAATAAAGAATGAAGAATTTCTCAACCATATGTTAAAAAGCATCTCTGGGAATTAATAAAAAGTGGAATGTTCAGTGTTATATCTCTGCCAGAGCATATAATTATCCTTGTGAATGTATTGTTAACAGAACAGCACCAAAGGCATGCACATATCTACTAGTAAATATTACAAAAGATTCTGCTACTAAATTATTGCTTCTAAACTTATGGGGAAATAGTATTGCTTGGGCATTTTTTAAACAGCTAGGTCCTTATCAGTGAAAATAATTCATATGCATGTCCTTAACCTTGTGTATATCAGCAGCCTCTGGCAGTGCTCAGTTTCAAAAGCCCATTGTCCATCAAGTGACACATTTGAGCACACAAAGAAAAGCTCCAGGCTCACAAATTCCATAGTTTACACCTTAATCTAGAATGGTCATGTCTACTTATCTGTTAGGAAATGTTCTCCCCGATTATTCCCAAGGAATGTTTGACCTTACTGGCATAGATCAAGCCCCACTCACAGAATGTGCCAAGAGCTGTTCCCAGCTGTCACTTTGCATAGCAGAAACATCTGTTTGGGAACAAGAATACACTTTAAGAATGTCGACAAGAAAAGCCATGCCATTCGAGTCAGCCAGCAAACAGTTTCTGGGCTAGGTTCAAGAAACATCCTCAAATCTGGAGCCTAGTGATTAAGATTGTCTTCTGGGAGACAGATTTTAGCTCCATCAGGCTAACTGAATTTTCACCTTTTTGTTTAACAATTGTTACTATTAATGTTATAATAAGAAAGGTAAGGGAACATCCTCTCTGACTACAACTGGAAATATTATCTTGCATGTAGGTGTATATATTTCCTAACTGCACACAAGAAGCAGAGCAGCATTTTCTTGCAAATTCCTCATCTCTGAGGCACAAGGAAAAGGGGTGGTTGAATAGAATCATATGGTTATAAGCTTCTTGATTAAATTTGCAGTTTAGTGTTAGTTTATGCAGAGGCACTTCAATTCTTCACTCACTATGCTTGCCTTCTGATTCCAGAAAATTCCTAAGAGAGAGTAGGCCTTAGTATTTTTTACTGAGAGTCTACTCCAAAGTATTGCAAATGCATTGACTCTCTACTAAATACTGGGTTTGCTTTGAATTTGATTGTGTAGGAATTCACTTATTCAAATTCACTCACCTTGCAGCCAGCATAATTCATCTATTAAAAAAAATCTGTAGATTTAAGAGGGAAACAATGTTAATAACATACTTTGAGGTTTTCATTAGTATATAGTCTAATCTTGGAGAATGTCAGAAATGTGTTCATTTTAGACTTATAAAAGGTACAAACTGGACACAATGATGTCATTTACTTAAGAGAAAAACAAAAAGAATAAAGATCACTCTAAGACTTGTTAGCTCTGGTGCTAGAATAAAATGGAAATGATACATAAGATTTACAACATACATTGAATGTAAGGATTAACACACTCAGTCTTCCTTAGACCAACTAGAAAAGCTGATTCTAGTGTTAGTGACTCTAAAACAGGACACCCACCAATTTTGCATGCTTTCTTCAGATTAACTCATAGATTCATTTTGTTATAATTCAAGAAATAAGCAAATAAATTATGCTTCAGTGAAACTGAGCTGCATAAGCAAAACATGTGCAAAGCCAGAACATACCTTGTTTTCCACTTGTAATTCAAGACTACAAGCCCTCAAACTTTGCAGTCTATGGAATATCTTTCTGCACTATCTGTATCTCTGCACTACCTGTCTCTAGAGATGCTTATAAATGTGATATATGAGCTCATAAGGTGGCTGCTTCAGATCCCGTGCAGTTTAGGATCAGTGTAAATGTTGTATAAAGCAGACAGCAAGAATTTGGCAGTCACCCGCATGTGAATAATTTTTAAAATGAGGGTCAGAGGTGTAAAGTAGAAAAAAAGGTATTAGATCATAGTTCCAACTTAGTGAGTTCTCTGTCTCTGTAACCTTCAGTCTTCAGATTACTGAGCTGCATGAAGAACAGCGCTTCTTACAGCAAAATAAAATCTTTTAATTCAAATACAATATATGCAGGATATTTCAGTGTAACTAAATTTAACACAACAGGGCATGTTGGCAAACACAGAGCACCAGCTGTCAGCACCCAGAGCTGACATGGTTATTCTTTGTTCAGTTAATTATCTAGGTTGGTTCATTGCTGTATTGCAGCCTAATTAGAGTAGAAGTTATATGATCACTTCTTTCACTGGTCCTCTGGCTCTATGGGTCAAATCTTTGTTTCAGAAGTAAAAGTCTCTCATTTGTATAAACTTTGAGCTTTAGTTTCCAGAGACAAGAACTGGGACTAATTTTCTCATTCTTGTTCATAATTGTAGTGACAGAATTTTTGGGGTTTTGCACTCTTTAAGACTACCACTTCACTTAAGGTCAACAAAGTTATATGTGGTAGAAGCAACAATTACACCTTAGAATTCCTTCTAGAGAACCAAATGCTCTGAAATACATAGGTCCCAGGAAAGGAGATGTTTTGTAATTGCTCTTTTGAATGTAGGATCTATGTAAATCTTAACACAGCAATCACAGAGGGGACAGCCTCAAACATTTCTTTGAGTTTGTTCACAACTGAAATAGTATGTAACAGGCTCTTGCAATTTGACAGGGATTGGAAAGTTTTGACTTAATAGGATTAAATAAGGATTTGTGTTATCAAAAGCCAACCCAACCCACACAGACCATTTTTCTCTTCCTACTGAGAAGCAATGGAAATTTCATGAGGTTCTAATGAGCAAGATAATAGTGAATATTACTTTGCAAAAAAACCCAAGTTCTCCTAAATGCCAATCATGAGAATATATTGCATATACTCTGTATGGAGAATCCCATCATTCATGTTGGTCATGTGGAACTATTAGACTGAAAGACGCAGACTTTTCTTAGATGCTTTGGGCTTTAGGTAATCACTTTTTACTTTCAGATTTCTGTCATTTTGTATGGATTTCAAAGAAGTATTGACTGTGTTATTTAATCTGGAATGTGCAGGGGAAAAAATGAATGTGAATATACTGTGAAACCACTTTTAAGAAAAGTATTTACTTTTATTCTAAAAGTATTATGAAAATTTTGAGTGTTTAATAGAAAAGTCACTGCTTGCATCTAGTTTTGCACAGAAATGCTACTGAGGCAAAGAAATGTTAGTGAGGCACCTTGGAAATCT
The DNA here is from genome assembly GCF_014805655.1 of Passer montanus. NCBI lineage: Eukaryota > Metazoa > Chordata > Aves > Passeriformes > Passeridae > Passer > Passer montanus. The sequence goes on from NW_024372702.1 coordinate 1,555,275, forward strand.
GTGTTTCTCCTTAATGAACCAAGAAAGGGCTTTACTACAGACACTTGTACTGAACTTCTTTCTGATGTGGCACTGCATCACACATCAAGTACTTATCTCTTCAATTTATAATATAAAAGTCCATTTATAGCACAGAATAATGGGCATATTTCATTTCCAATTAAGATTACTCATCTGTTCACACCCACTAAAGTTTCTACTGTGCTTTTAATTTATCATTGCTTACTTTAATGCACCCAGTTTAATCACTCTAGCATCAGGAACCAGATCATTATAACCATAGCTGTACTGAACTAATTTAATCTTCTTGGGGGTGAAAAAAAGAGAGTGTGAGAGAACATTTTAGATTCAAAGTACTTGGGCTTTTCTTTTTTGTAACATTACTTACAATCTCATTTCATATTTCAAAATTACTTAAAATTATGAGGCTGGCATGGCAGTTTGACTATGCTGACTCCAAAAAAGTGTCACCTCTCCATCCAAAACTCTACAAAAGGAGGCAGATTTACCAGAGAAAGTTGATTTCACATGGAACTCATGATCAACAGCAACAAGAAAAAAAAAAAAAAGTTCATTAAAATTCCTTGGAATGCTTATATTTTCTTTCACACTTTTGCATACTTCAAAAGCACCACAGAATTTTTTCAATGTCTGTGCATTTCTGTGCAAGAGAGATCCAGATCCCGGCAATGTTGAAGACTGGGACTGAGGTGTTCTGACAAAGCTGCCTCAGGAGTACAGGAGAGTTACTTTAGAAACCTGCTCAGGCTGAGATCAAAATGATTCATTGAAATAGCAGAGAGCTACAGATAAGAATTACTACTGTTTGTGATACACAGGAGAGGTGAAGGAGCATGAGTCCTGACATTGCAAATACATGAAGGGTTTAGGGCAGCAATGAATCACAGTAACAGCTGAAGGATCCCTTCTCACAGTTTTTTCTTGTAAAGGCATTTCCAGGACTTTAGTGTCATGGTTGAAAGATATGATTTTAGAAGTAAACAAAGTGTAAGGTTAAAACTTTGCTTGCTTTGCTGCTTGCTCATTTAGCTCCAAATCTTTCACTCAAGGAAACGGAGGACTCAGGCTTGTTCCTTTGGTAAGAATTATTTTGCACTATGTAGTGGAGATTTATTCACTATAGCAGTTAGTCAGCAAGAACTTTAATCAGTAAAGAAGGAAGAAAGGTTATTCTCCAAGGTGAATGTTTTAGTCTGTGAATACCCCCTGGCTTGGGAGATGCACTGTTTGTTGTAATGAAACACGTCTTAACTGCCTACAATGTTTCAGGTAAGTCTCAGGAAAGGAGTGCAGAGCAAGGAAATGTTACTATAGCGACACTTGACTCTGTATCCACTTTGAATGGCAGTCAGCATAAACAAACACAGCCTTCAGGATCTAACCTGCATAAAAAATAACCACTGAAGAACTGAAAAACTGTAAACTGCGATGGGATGATATGCTGACCTCCATCAGTAGTGAAACTGTGAAACCTTGATACCAGTACCAGCTTTGCTTACACGCATCTCTGCCAAAAAGTCACAGCAAAGAAAGAAAGAAAGAAAATGAAGGAGTCACATGCATCAGCAACATGTCCCAAATGCACAGAAATAAAATTTCAGAAAGTGTTTCAAGTCAACAACAAAATGCAGTGTTTAAAGAGGTGTTGAATACAAAGAAAACCCCCAAACAACTAAGGTATGCCACAAAATGTAGAAATGTCTGCTCTCAAATACTTTCAAAGGCCAGAGATAAAGCAAGGTGCACAACACTGCAGCCCATGTCAGGAAATAAGGAACAAGTACACATAAGCAATTTTCATTAGAATAAATTGTATTTCCCTCACAGGCTTTGTGGCACTAGTTGCTTGCTATATATCAGCTTGTTGCTCTACGGGCAATGAAGCTTTTCCTGTCAAACCCAGTCAGTGTTCATTACTTATGGTAATGAACAACATAGTTTTATCATTTGTCTCTTCTTAATTTCAATTGCTACTGTATTGGAGGTGATATACTTCTTTTGGTAAAGCACTGGTAATTTTCATGCCAGTTTGAAATAATTTTTCTTGTTCATCTGAAGTAGATTAAACTAGTCTTTTTTTTTTTTTTTCTTGCAGGTGCTTTAAAAATAGCATTCTCTTTATGGGTTAAAGATTGTAGGAATATGGACATGCATCTGTTGCTCCTACAAATAGTTATCACTAGCAATATACAAAATATAGCTATAAATTCTCAGATTATTTCTGTATAGATTTTGGAAGATTCCAAGGAACCACACACCAGATATACAAGTGAATGCACTTTCAAATATTTTCTAAAAATATGTCTACCTTCTTAGTAAGTGTCTGTTAGGAGAGATTTTCTTTTCCATTCCTACAAAGAAGGTAGAGCCATCATGGTCTTTTCTATGTTAAATATATTGCAAGGGTTGAATGGTACCTTCCTGCACTCCAAACCCATCATTATTCTAACAAAAGAATTGACACTTGAAGTTTCCAGAGACATTGTGGAAAGGCAAATCCTATTCAAATACCACAGAAAAGGACTTTGGGAGATAGAGAAAAGAATTAGAAAATAAGAAGAATTTAAATCATTAAATTCAAGACAAATCAGCATTCTGCAATAAACTGATCCTTCTACATTGATTCTGCTTGAGGTTGGAGCATGCTGGTAAGCACAAGGGAGATATGTGTACCAGGTGGGGGGTCAGTTCAATGCTCAATAGTCCTGTGAGAAAAGAGAACTTGATTCTTCACACCTGTCAATCTGGCCTTTTCACAGAACATGATATTAATTAAATTACAAGACCAAAGCATTTCTCTGCCTCAATTACTCCATTTTCCCCTGAAAGTGATAGAATATAATTATGCTCACATATGTAAGAAGCTCCTGTAAAAAGCAAAATCTATTAATCAGTTAATCAGGTCACACTTCAATAGAACCTTTAATGCTGTGCATCCAGGGGTGCTTCACCAAAAGGCAAATTAGAAACTCAATTAATTATGAATTATTTTAATAAATTACTTGTAAGCCTGGATTTAAAGGAGATATACATATGCCAATGTATCAAATTATCATCAGTATGGGAACCCCAAAGCAATCATGAGCTGTAGCTGGAAGCTTCATAAATAGAGGAGGCTAAGGATTGGTTTAAGCTGAATCTAGAAAAAATCTGAAAGCTACTGAATTTTTAAGATCCCAATATAAATCTAACCCTGCAAGTCAAAGAGGAGGAAGAAAGTATAACATATTAACCATGCAAACTTCCCAGGGATTACCAGCATGCCAGATACTTCAAAAAGTTCCAAAATTTACTATAAAAGAAAAAAATGGGTTTAATGGCTGGGAAAAAGAAAAGCTCACTACAGGATTGAAGCTAAGTAGGTCACTTCATATATGCTCTAATATGAACACAGACTGAAGCCAAGCACATGAGTGAACATCAAAAAAAAACCCTGCATCTTCTTTCCTAGCTATATAATAACTGTGCCATACTGCCATGCCCAAAATGTGAAGCTGTTGCTGTACCCCATTCCTGTGCAGGACTAATGCAGAGATTTGAATGGTTCCTACAGATTTAATAACAATTTGGTTTTATGTAAGCACACTGTTTTCTTCAATGTAATTAAAAGAGGCCTTCTATTGCTAAAATAGTTATAATTTACTAGAAGTTTTGTTCATTTTGCATGAACAAAAATAAATTGTAAGCTGCAGTCTTCATAATTCCCTGAAGTACTCAAGGAAATATGCAGTCAATGCAATAAAATATTGTACAATGTCATTATTTATATGAGAAAGAAAATAATGTTACTGTCTGTGGTACTTGGGTATCATCAACTTTGTGTCTTTTGGTTATATTGACATCCTCAGCACCACAGTCTCACTCCTGTCAGCCCTGCTTTTAGCCCTCCGTTCCTTCTTACCGTTTCCGAGACAGTGAGCACTTATAAATGGCTCTGACACCTTCCCATTGCTCTACTTTGTCTGCTAAGGTGGTGAAAGCTGCCCCAGGCATGTGACCAGACTTTCAGAACTCAGGAAAGGATGACTCAGGAGATGTAACACCATCTTTGATGGGATAAGAAAAAAATAAGTAGAATGGAGAAAAGGAAAGTGAGCAAAATCTGGGACAACTTAATATTTAGCTGGATGTCACAGAGGTATAGAGCTCTCTGTATTTCTCATCTGAAAGATTTTCAAGAGGAAAATTCCTACAGCAGCTAACATTAAAATATCAGTCTGTCATCTTCTCCGTAGACTGTAGAGTCAAGTGAAAAATCATATATTGTCCCAAAATTGTTCCATTGTTTTTGAAAAATATTTTTCCCAAATGCAATTTTTTTTTTTTTTGGCTAGGTAGTTTCATAGCATGATATACTACTGTGCTCAACTGAAAGATTTCAAAGAATTACCAAAGCAATTGTTTTCATCATTGTAAGTCTTCTAGCCCTGGGTTGCATGTGAAAGATATTTTCATTTTCTACTTTCATTCATGTAATTTTTTGATTTTTACTAAGCACCTTAAATTACATTTTCCTCATTTTTTAGATTTTATCACAAAAATTGCCCATACAAACTGGAAAAGATGAGTGACTTATGATCAAAAATCAGAAATAAATAGCAGTCTTTGTCAAAACAAACAGCTGTAATAGTCATGGTATATTGATACCAGCCCATAAGAGAATTGTTGAACTCTTGGAACAATTCAAAGACTCAAGGGTAGGAGTAGAAAATGAAAACTGCTAGAGGGTGTAGAAAGAAAACAGACTGGGGGATATCAGAAAGTAAGTTACCTTTGGAATTTATTATACCCATCTGGAAGAGGCCAAAGAAGAAGCTAAGTCATGAAGATTTCCACAGCTTCATTTACAGGGCCATTAAAAGTTTAATTTACCTCAGGCAATGGTTTTTAAATTGCAAATTAGAACAAGGCACTGATATTTTAAATTTGTCCCATTGCTTTGTACTCATCAAAGGTGGTATTAAATCTCCCGAGGCCTTTGCACGATGCAAATACCACCATTTTCATAGAGTGTTTTTCAGAAACTTACATTTACTTCTGGTTTGCACCTGATGATGCGAAAGATATGAGGATGCATAACACAATGTAATCACAAACCTGGATTTCATGTAAAGGCCAGTCTAGCCCCAAAATTTGAAGTAAGAGTGATTATCCACTTGGGGCATTCAAGCCCAGAGCTAAAACTTATTATAATAACCAGAATTAATAGCATAGACATTCTATCAAAGCTTATATACATCACTGCCAAAAAGTCCTAGCAAAGAACTTTTATAAAATATTCAACAGTATGGCTTAAAATCAACAGCTAGTCAAGTTTGTTCTTTCAAAGGCCATTTCTGTGAGTTTCAACACCTGATAAATTGTGGTGAGCAACACATGCCTAGAGGAACACCTTAAAACACTCTGATCTATCACCAACCTACTGTAAATTCTTTGATTTACTGTTCTTAGTCTGTTCTAGTTCATAAATGACATAATCAGCATCAGCTGAACTGCAGTTCTAATAAGTCACTAGTGCTTGCAGCAAACTTTGTGCCAGGCTTTACATAATTTTGTGACATTTAGTAGTTTTATTATTTATCAGTAGCATTAATTTACTTGTAACAGTATTTACTCTACCTTAGCCATGTGCCATGCTTTTTAAGTCAAAGGCAATGATAGGAATATTGTTCCTAGTTTTATATACGGTGCAAGACACAAACAGGTGCCTTTTCCACCACTGCCTTGATCTCGAAGGCCTGTGGTCAATTGCTGTCTAGAAGCACTCCTTCAGCCTTTTAACTTCCCCTCACTGAGCTCCCCAGACACTAGAGATGATGTCAAAGTTAAGCATGCCACCAATCACTTACTGCTGATGAGTAGCAGCAAGGAATCTCTGCCTCAAGGAGTGACCTTGGGAGGTGCCCCCACTCCAGGGAGATCCTGGCGTGCAGCCTGCTGCTCTGCAGGAGAGCTCAGCGGGCCCTGGGCTGTCCACTGTTTATAAATAAGATGATTCATTTGTATTTGCATACCAGCAAGACATCTGGGTCACTGATCCAGACAGCCCTTGGCTACCGTGCTGCCATCCATCCCCAAAATCCAGAGAAAGCTGGATGCAGCAGCCACCACCCCACTGGTGGCTGTGGCTTAAGCAGGGCAGAGGAAGGCAGGGGAGACACACCATCCGTGTCCCTCTTCCAGAAGGTGTTCCAAGGATGAATGGGGTGATCACAATTTCAGTGTCCAACTGAGACTCGGCAAATGAGAGATGATGAATGTGTGGGTCTACATCTGAGGAACAAGGAACCCTCAAGAGACTGAGAAGCTCTGAACTTTTTATTGCAATCAATATTTCTTATGAAATAGTTTGATAGCTATTTGAGAAGTGGCTGGAATTTGTCTGCTGTTCAGACCGATATGCCAGCAGTCCAGGGGAAAAAGCAGTACAGAAACACAGATTCACCAGGGTCATGCTGCCATGTCTTAGCCCCACATGGCAACTGAGCCCCATGCAGGCCCTTGCTGGTTCCCACCCCTCCCTCCAGTGCAATGAAGGAAAGAATTGCAAGAGTAAAAGACAGAAAATTCATGGATTTAGATAAAACTTTTTAATAGGTAAAGCACCAAACAAGGAATTCACTCACCATTTCCCACAGGCAGGCAGGTTTTCAGCCATTCCCAGGAAAGGGGATCACACATAACAGTTCCTGGGGAAGACAAAGGCAGAGGACTATTGCTCTCTGGTGATCCAAATCCACAGAGTCATATCACAAAATTGATCACAATAGCCATTTGAGAATTAGGAGGTGTTTAAAAAGTTCAGAAATTCTATACAGTGCAAATAATACTTCCAAATAGAGGAACAAACAAGCAACTCATTTCTGAAATGCATTTCTACCAAATCCAGTAATCTGAAGGATCCCTTTGACACTTAGTGAAATCAGTATGCATTGGCAAAACTAGCAAAATGAAAGAATGCTTAAGTGCTCTAAGATCATACATGCTTTCAGTTTACTATAGAATTAAACAGAATAACTTAGTGCAGTTTACTTAAGCAAACTGGAAAGTTGCTTTTTCTACCATTTACCTTAACGATAGCACAGTTTGGAAAATGGTCACATAATCTTATCACTGCAGAAAATGGGAAATCAAAGTTGAAAAACACCATTAAAAAATCAACTTTTTTTTTTCTTATTTCAATAACACAGGATTAAACCGTGTTACTCATTGACAATGGGAAGTTTATATTCTCTAAGAGTATAAAATGGGCTGAATGTTTTTTTAAAAAAGTCAATGATATCCTGAACTATAAGAATCAATTTTTAAAATTTAAAAAGAAAATTATATTCAGAATAACCTCTGATTCAGGATGCATCCAAAATGCTCAACAATGATGTAGAAGTCCTACAGATTGGCTGAAACATTAGTTATTGGATGTTATTGTATTTTTTTTTTGAAATTACACAAATACACACTCTCACAAATAGAACTTGGATCTGATTCAGCGCAGGAAAAAATCCTTGGTTTCTTTTTATTTAAAATTATTTGGTTTTGCATTCATTTTATATAGTAGTTGAAGAGAATGTGAGAGAATTTATACAACTAAAATAGGAATAGAATGACTAGGACTATTGCATAAAATATGTTTTTAAAAAATTTCCCTAGTTCTATTTTTCCTATACTTTGTGAGATACATATGGTTGCTTCAAACATGGAAATTGTAATTAGGTATATTCAAAATAACAGGTACTTAAAATACCTTTTAGAAGGGAAAAATCTAGCAAAAAAAAAATTGCCAAATTGCTAAAGAAAAATAAATGGATTCAGGCTTGACTCTTCTTAATTAATTTCTTTCTAGATGGGTACGGTCTACTTGTATTCTCTTCAGGGCTGTGACTTAAGATGTATCATTACTGCACTGCTCACAAATAAGAGCCTGTGCTACCTTCTGATGGGCAGTACACCTTGTTATTAAACTTTCAGCTTAACTGTGTATGATGAGTAATGATCATTGACAGGATGATCTCTGGATGCCCATCCAGTTTGAAAACACTTGGATTTCAGAGTGCTGAAATCTCTGTTTAGCTCTTCTCTGACTTCTGAAGCCAGAAACTGAAGAACACTATTTACTTTAGAAAACTCTCTGCCCTGAATAATGACTTCCACATAAGTGCTCCTCAGTAAAGCACAAAGATTTTTAAATTAAATTCATTACATTTAAAATGTTGTTTAACATCAAGTAATTATAAAATATATTCATAAACCACAACTTATGTAAAATGAAAAAAATATGATTACTAGATATGGAAACAAATTGCAAAATCGGAACAAAACTTTAGATAATTTTCTCAGCTTATTTGCACATTCTGTGAGTTTTTAAGCACAACAGTTTTAAATTCTTGCCAGATATTAAAGTGTTAAAGACACCAAATAGTTGACTAATGACTCAATATTCTTTATTGCTATACTTCAGAGGGAAAAAAAAATATAGCAATGAAGATAAAATCATGCTTGAAGCCATCTACTGTGCACTCATCAAAAGATTGTTACTCTAGGAAAATAATCAGAAAAAAATTCTGTTTCTCATAGTGGCAAAATGAAAGATCTTTTATATATATATATATATATACATATATATTTTTTTAACCTCCATGACACTACTTATAAGCAAAGTAAATAAAGATTAGTAGAACACAATCAGTACATACTTTCTTACTCAGAAGCAACAGATACTTTAAAGTGTGCTGTGGTTGTATCATTGTTATTATTTCCTTAACGTCCTTCAAGAACTTTATTTCCTCTCATTCAGCAGTGGAAATTGTTCATCTTGCCTGTCAAGAAATTCAATGAGTTTAGTGCTTGGCCTTAAAAAGTGCTGGGAACTGCAAAGATTAATACAAATGGAAATTATGAGTATACTCTAGCAGTTATAGATGAAATACAGAAATGTATTTCCTTAATTCTGCCTTGTCCATGATACCTTCAAAATAGACACCTTTCCCTCAAGGCAAAAATTAATACCTGCAAAGAACAGTGTCTGTAATTCCATGAAAATAATAATTCTTTTTTATTCTACCCTCACTTTATGTGCATGGAAAAAAAATCCTTCAGAAGGGCATAACTAGTATAAAATCAATGAACTATAAAGCTGGATTTGTTTTTGTAGTTTATCACTGAGTGTAAGAACACAGGTTCAGAGCCTACTTTTTATTTGGCAGGCATAAAGTCCCTGACAATCAACAAGAAACTATTGGAAATTACTCAACTTTTAAGAAATATATCGGTTTGTAAGAATAAACTAATTTTAATATTCACTAAACTTGAAAGATGATTATTTGATTTTTTAAAATTATTATAATACCATAGCTTTCTAATAGGAAATAATTCAATCCATACAAGACTCCCTTACCATTTCAGGGCAAATCATACCTAACCCATTGGCTGATATTTTTCTAATTTTCAGCTAACTGGTCATTTTAACATATATTCTGCTCCACTTTAACCAAAATAAAGAATTTTTTAAAAGTGATCTTAATAGAGTAGTAAAAATGAAAGTAGAAAAAAACTGGAATGTACTTTAATTATCTATGGCAAAGAAAAAGTGAGAAAAAGGTGAGAAACAATCTCCCCAACCATAGATATTTGATATCTCATATTTCAGAAGTTTAATCTCATAATGCAGACTTTCCAGAAAGAAAAAAAAAGGAAAAAACCAAAACAAGAGCAATGCAAGCAACTGCATATTAAAAAAACAAAAAGGCAATTGACCACCAAAGACAAAAAATTATGCAAACTAGATCTTTTAAAAATCATTAGTAAAAAAATCTGTTGAGTTGAACTACCATCTAGGTATGAGTAAATCTACATTAGTACAGTCCTGATTACTTAATGCCATTTAGTTCAGTGAACTTCACATAATTTTTTTACTGATCTAAGATGCATTGAACTTACATAAGTGACTCTGAAAGACATTTTGCTCCTGAATATACTGGTATAAATTAGGATTAACTTCAGAGAATTCAACACCAAGATCAACTTTTGAGAAGTCAGCATCAAATTTTTGAAGCTGCTATTAAGAGCAAATCCTTTTCATTTGTTGCTATCATTTACCATTCAATATTTGTATGCCATTTATATGCAAAGCTGAGATGCTACAAATATGTTCATTGCCCTCTTTTTATTATTATATATTTAATTACCTTTGCTGAGAGTTCCAGATGGATAGCATGGTTGAATTAAATTACTTTATAATGAAATGGACATGTTTAAGACCCCAAAAAGTTTAGTGCAATCTGTAATTTACTATCAAAATACATAACACATATAAGTTCAATCATTTTGTTTTCCAGGTTATGCATAGCTTTTGGAGTCATGAATCATGAATGAATCCTTTACTGCTCTATGAGGCTGCAAGCAATCTGGTACAAACGTTTATAAAAAAATAAAAGCATATTTACAGGGCAAGTTCTTCAAAATTCTGTGAAGATTAATGCTGCCCTTAACCTCCAAAGTATAAAGATGGAAAATTTAAGGTCTCTGAGTGGTCATTTCATTTTGGCTCCTCCTTTGAGAGGTGACTTCCTTGTGGGCTTTCATTCACAAATGATTTAAGTTGATATAATATAGTTATACAATAAGAGAAAGCCTCATTCCAGCCTCCTTATGGGCTAAATTCACTCCTAGTCAGTTTAGCTCCATTTATTCTACTGCTTAAATTGTCCTTCAGTTTAAGCAGTTTTCTTCATCTCTGATGTTTATCTTGTGAGACATTCATAGTGAACAATCCTCTCCCCTCTCAGTCTTAGCTTTACTTGGTTGAACATCACATTATTCTAGTCCGTAAAACAGGTTCTCTCTTCTCTTGATAATTTTATTTGCTTTTGTCTTTACCTGCTCTTTGAATTTAGCAGCCATAGACACTTGCTCTGGATGCATTCTTACTAGTGATTTGTACAGTGATACCAATATTTCTCTGCACATTCTGAACTATTTTGCCTGTTACAGTCTGAAGTGACATTTGACTTTTGAAAACAGGTTCCTCTTGACAGACTTTAGCCTTTTCTAACTGCATTCCCCCATGCATTCCACACATTGTGGAACAATCTAATCTGAACAATCTAATCTAATCTGATTAAAAAGTAATAGGTCTGAAACTGCATTAGCATGTGTTTAAACTTATGTAGTATATGAAGTTGTTAAACAGATTCTTTTTAGCACAACAATAATATACCTAAATTAAAGTGTTTATAATCGCTGAGACAAAATTTGCTCAACAAACTTGGCATAGCACGTAGTGCCAAGCCTCAGGCAAAATTTGGAGTGGACTTGTTTTATGATTTTTGAACAAATATTTTATGATATTGCTCTTTTCCATATGATTTCAGCACTTCAGTTGGCTATAGTACTTTGGATTAAAGTATTGTAACATTTTTTAAATAATGAATTGCTAACCTTAGAGGAAGCTTGAGCGACCATGGTGATTTGCATTGTCTCAAATATTTTTCATGTGTAGAACATTTTGTCCTTCTATTTAAATCTATTTGAAACTGTTAATGCTTTACTCTGTGTGATCTTATTAGGACTCTCTGGCTAAGCTGGTAGAGCAAAACACTTGGTGCTGAGGACTTAAAATCCACAGTGACATTACAAATAGGGTTAACTTTGGGATGGAAACATGGCAGGATGACTTGCACAGCTGGAGTGCTCCAATGGGTGACTATAAATAGGATTGAGTGTTTATGGATAAGAATCAGGGGAAAGGACAGGAAAGCAGCTTTCCCACTGGGAGTCTCTTATAGACTGCCCAACCAGGATGAAAAGGCAGATGAAACACTCTATAGGCAACTGGGAAAAAAAATCTCAGCAATCACTAGTCCTTGTTCTCATGAGGGACTTCAACTCACCAAATGTCTGCTGAAAGTACAAGATGGCAGAGTACAAGAAAGCAGTCTAGGAGGTTCCTGGGATGTGTAGCAGACAAATTCCTGACAGCTGTTGAGTGAACCAGTTCGGGAAGGTGTCCCACTGGACTTGTTGCTGGTGAACAGGGAAGGACTGCTGGGTGATGTGACAGCTGGAGGCCATCTTAGACACAGTGGTTATCAAATGATAGACTTTTTCCAGACAGCAGACCTTGTTCTGTTTATGAGACTGGCTGAGAGAGTCCTTTGGGAGGCAGTGTTGAAGGGTAAAGGAGTCCAGGAAGGCTGGACATGCTTCAGGAAGGATTTTATAAAGGTACAGCAACAGACTGTCCACATGTTCCAAAAGATGAGCCAATGGGCAAGAAGACCAACCTGTCTTAACAAAGAACTTCGGCTGGAACTCAGGGATAAAAAAGTTTATTACTGTTGATGAAAGGGCAGGCAACTCAGGAAAAGTAAAAGGATGTGATGTTGTGGTGGGCCAAACCCCAGCTAGAATTTAATCTGGCTGTTGTTGTTTTCCTGTAAAGGATATAAAGGATAACAATTATTTTTTTTTTTAAAAACATCATCAGCAAAAGGAGGTCAAGAGAGAATTTTTGTCCTTTATTGGTGTCTTCGTTTGGAAAGACAGGTGTCTGCTGAGGAAGGCAGGAGCTTCCCCTAAAATGGAGAATGTAAACCTGCTCCCTCCGAATTGCTATAAATTTTAAATTAAGGGGCTCTCAGGCAAAAAATATGGAAGCAAGAATGACAGTTCTTTAATAGGGAAGAAAAATAAAAGATCAAATAAACAATCCAGTAAACAAAAACAACACTGACAGAGTCAGAACACAACCTGACACCCTGTTGGTCAGTGTTGGTGGCAGTTCAATTGGAATTGTGGCTGCAGTCCTCCTGGAATGTCAGGTGTGGTTCTGTTAGGGCAGGGATCCTGTAGAAAGGTGTAGTCTTTCTCTAAAGATCCATTGGAAGGGGCAGCTGTTCCTCTGGGAAAATACAGTGCAGAAAGCTGTGCTGGTGATCCAGAATCTCAAGTTATGTCTGGGTAGAATGCTTGGCTTTTCCCTCTGGGCCGAGCATCTCACAGTGGGATCTGGGTAGAATGTTTGGCTCTTCCCTCTGGGCCGAGCATCTCACAGTGGGATGCTGTAGCTCTTATCAGTCATGCAGTGACATTCAATGGCCTATTATCAGCAGATGTCTCCCCAGAGGGAGGAGTGGATGTGGAAGAGATAAGGAAAACTGCCCACTTAACAGAGGACAACTGCCATACAGATGGCAAATAGAATACAATTTGCTTGACAATCCAGGACAATTGGCTGAAAGGAAAAACCTAGAGATGAAGGATGAGGAAAAAGCTGCGGTACTTAATACCTCCTTTGCCTCAGTTTTTAATGGCAAAACCAATTGTTTTCAGGTTTTCAGCCCCCTGAGCTGACAACAGAGACAGACAGTAGAAACAGAGAACAGAATGAAAAGCCCATAATCCAGGAAAAAATGGTCAGCAACCTGCTGCTCCACTTAGATACACACAACTCTATGGAGTCAGATGGAATTCACCCAAACGTACTGAGGGAGCTGGGTTTGGAGCTCAGCAAGCCACTTCCAATTGTTTACCAGGTGTCCTGGCTCGCCAGAGTGATCCCAACTGACTGGAAGTCAGTGAATGTGATGGCCATTTACATGAGATGTTGGAAGGAGGAGCCAGGGAAGTTCTAGCCTGTCAGCCTGACTTTAGTGCCAGGAAGGTCATGGCGCAGATCATCCTAAGCACCATCACATGGCATACGCAGGACAGCCAGAGGATCAGCCCCAGCCTTTGCAGGTTTGTGAATGACCGGTCCTGCCTGATCTCCTTCTTATGAGAGGGTGACTCATTTAACAGATGAGGGAAAGGCTGTGGATGTTGCCTACCTGGACTTTAGCAAAGCTTTTGACACCATTTCCTGGAGGCAATAGCCTCAAGTTGTGCCAGGGGAAGGTTGGATTGGATATCATGAAAAAATTCACTGAAGTGTGTCAAGGCAGTGCAACAGGCTGCCCAGGGAACTGGTGTAATTCCTGGAAAGGTGCTTAAAAGACACATTGATGTGGCACTTAGGGACATGGTTTACTAGTGACCGTGGCAGTGCTGGGTTAATGGTTGGACTTGATGATCTTAGAGGTCTTTTCCAAAATTAATGATTCTATCATTCTGTGACCTCAACATGCTGTACAGGAAAAACTTCATTTTCTTCTCCACAACACAAACCCCAACAAAACTTTGATGATCAATAGTGATTGACTTCAATAACTGTTAGTTAAAGCATCTACTGTGTGTACTGCAGAAACACTTGTATGACCTTCTCTGAATTGATTAAGGAAAGGCTGTCAAACAGATCAGGATCCATATCCTTTTGCCTAACATTTGCAGAAGAAAACAGACCTTCCTGGGGAGCCACAAAGCAGGCAAGCCAGGAGACAGGCTTTCCCTTACAAAGCATTTACTTAATTTAAATCTGGGGTGAAAGTAAGGTTAATTATCATTATGCCGCATTTTGTTTATGTGTACCTACACAAACAGATTGTGGTGTTTAATTGCACTGTACCTAATTTATTAAAAGCTTATATAATAGAAGAACATGGAAGGGTTTGTTTTTTGTTTTTGTTTTTTTTTCAGAGAATGGTTCTTATCTCAGGAAAGGCTGTCATACACAGACTCATATATACATATATGCGTAGATACTTTTAGTATTTAGTTTTTTGGTGAACTTACACATCTGTATTGACAGTTGAGGAACTTGCCATAATCTTTTATCTTATTTCAGCTTGAACTAAGAACATATGCAGTCTAAATCACTAATTTACAGTTTTTTTCACCTTCCAAATCTCAGTCTGTCTCTAAAACTGCATTGCAGGTAAACATGGTCTTTAAACAATAACTTATGGACCACTTGGGACCTATTTTAGCATCTATGTATTACTACCTATAAAACAGTACATACATTTGAGGACATCCTTTTGGGCGAGAAAAGATTTACAAAATTGGTCTGATGCACCAACCATAATGGAACATAGCTGAGTAGTGAAATGGCAGATTGTTACAGCCTCCTAATTTTAACACCTGTCAAGAACAATCTCTGATGAATGCCAGAAAATACAGTACAAATACTAGGCAGTCTCCTGCCACATGAAGTTTGAGTACAAGGACACTGTTTATTAGTGGGCTCAAGCAGCTAAAGGCAAAGGGTTTTTGATAGTATTGGCAAAACCAAAGCACACTAAGCCACTGTGTTCATACAGAATGAGTTTGCAGACAACGGTTATAGGGAAATTATCACTGCTTGTATCCGTGATAATTGACTGAAAGATGCCAGCTGTAAAAGGAATTCCAGCACTTTTTCCAAGGCTTCATTCCCTCACAGACAGACAGGAAAATTATGGTAAAACCTTAGAGCCCAATTAAGCTAACAGACTCTTACCTGGAGCACAGGAAGCAGAATAAGGGTTTGTTCAGAACATAGCTCTCCATAGGATATCATCAGTGGTTGCCACGGCCACGTGGGTCCTTCTGTGCTACACTGTGCCACTGCCTCTATCATCACAGGGAAGGCTGTACATGTGAAAATGAGCTGGCTAATTAATCACAAATCTTACTAAAACATTAACAAGAAAGAAAAGTTCTGGTGCCACTTCTCAAAAGTATTCGGCTGTGCCCATTTTATTCTACTTTTTCCCATCAATTATGAAGCAATCATTATATAAAGGTTTGGAATGAACTAACTTGCCCTACTTCCCATTTATCTCAGTGTGATGCATTTACTTTGGAAATGGTTGATTACAAATAGATAATCCTGAAATTATAAAAGAAACTATTGTGGCTTAATTTTAAAAACACATTTTACCTTTTCATGTCTCTAGGTACCTGTCTCATAATAATTTTTCAACTCCTTGTGTATGAATTTTCTTATGCCATTTACAAGTCTGTTTGGTAAAATAAACCCTATTAATCTAAGATAAGTGCAGATGATATCAAATATATTGACATAATGAAGTTGCGAGAGAAAAGAAAGAGACAGAGGATTTTTAGCAATCAAAGATGCTGAAGATTAAAAGCCCATTCACTTCACAGTAGGATCTCTGAATTCACCCAAAGAAGCCTCTGGGCTTTGCAGAAACCATTCATAATTAAAAGAAAACCTATCACTTACAAAGGAGCCAGCAATACTAAATTACTTGCTTGATCTAATCTTCACCATGTACCTACAGTAGAGGTATAAAGTTACAATTCTGATCTCATGTCAGCTCTAAGCTCCATTAACTCACCTCAGCTTCCATGAGAACGCTGACGGCTGCTCAAGGTTTCAACTACTGACTGAAGAATGTCTGGCCATCCAGCTTGTTGATCCATCTTGTGCTTTTTAGACATATGCTTGGTCCTTCCTGGCTTTCACCCAGGGCTGGAGGACAGTCATCCCACAGTGTTGATTTCAGAAGCTTTGGGCAGTCACAGCAGCAGTTTGAGGCCACAGTTTCTTGGCATTTTAAACTTCTTCACAATGACCTTTGTGAAGTGAAAGAAGATAATACTTCCCTACCACAGACATTATTTAGATGCTGTGATATGTCTGGTTCTACAATGATTACCACCAGAAGGACAGATAATTTGACACCAAGAAGCAGGCAACAGAGTTATTTTTGTTACAGGGTGAACTCAGTACTCTGGAGAATGGTGTCTAGTGCAAAGGACTTCAGAACTCTGACATGAGTGCTTTAAAAGCAGATAAAGGAGCAAATGCATAATGCATTCTAATAGGTACTTACATGTTAAATAGTGGCAATATCTTATTCTGAGACATAGCTTCGAATTTATAAATTCTTTGGATTTATATATTTTTAAAGCTTTTTTTGATATTACTTTTTATAATTAAAGCAATGTGGATTAAATGCACATAATAGAAAGTGGCAGAACATGCCAACACACCTTTGAGAACATGATTGTGTGCTACTTCTTGCAGCTTTGTTTAGTCTCAGAAAATTAATGCTAACATCGATATGCAACACTCATAAATTCAAGTCAGATAGTTCTGCTCTGTTTCATTCAGAGAAAAAAATAATTTCAAAGTCTTACTCTGCTGTGCTCAGAAGCTTGAATATCACCCAGGGAACTCAGACAATGGCCATCAGGGTTTCATCAACGGATCATCAAATTAAGCTTTATTTTAATTTGCATGTGTACAAGAAGTTGTGGTGAGAAATGAGTGCAGTTTCATTTGACACTTCGGTATCTGTTGGATCATCAAATTAAGCTTTATTTTAATGCTAATTTGCATGTGTACACGAAGTTGTGGTGAGAAATGAGTGCAGTTTCATTTGACACTTCGGTATCTGTAAATAACAAATGGATTTGTTTCTTGATAGCAGGATTGGTGTCTTTTTTAAAAAAAAAAAGTTTATCTTCCTTTAGAACTCACAGAGAGAAAATGTATAAATCTCTTATTTATTTTCAGGTCTATAAGGAGCAGAGCACATACTTGAAGATAAATAAATTTTGAATTACAAATGGATCTGACTGGGTAAACTCCAGAGAATTTTAACAAGATACAGATTATTTCACTTCTATGACAGTGGTTTGAAATTAGCCCAGGTGAACAGAGAGCAGGAGTCATTTTCATCTGATATCTGTTCAGCAGCCGACACAAAATGAGTTGTTGGGATTTAATGCATGCATCTCCTTGGGGTCACACAGCTGCTTTTTAGAAACCAACATTAATCAGCAGTCAGCCTGAATTATGAATATGCACAGACAAACTAGCAGTAGTATGCAAATAACCCACATGGGAAAGGGACTACTCCAACTGAACATACACAGCAGTAGACTCCAAAGGATCTGCTGCAATTCAGGAGAAAAGTCTTGATATCAGCACTGGTATTTCTTTGAAATCATCAACTCAAAGCATGAAGCTCAAAAGCAATCAGAAAGGCAAACAAATGTTCAAAGTTACTAGGAAATATAGAGAGAGAACAGGAAGCACTATCATTCTAATGATGTTTGTTCCACACCTGGAATATAATTTTCTTCTTTCATTGCCTCATCTTAAAAATACTGGAGATCTAGAAGAGTTCTGAAAAACATTCCTAGAAAATATAAGAGAGCAATGATAATCTGAAGCTTGGCACTGATTGAAAATAAAGAAAAATTAGTTAGATAAATCCTCGGTCTGAAGGAGGGTCATTGAACAGGACATATGAAAAAAAAAAGTGATATCATGGATGGCATGTAGAGAGAGAATCGGCATGCTTATTCATTTTTTCCACATAAGAGAAAAACTAGGAGGCATTAAATGAAATCACTAGGGAGCAGGTATAAAATAAACAGATTCACTTTTCCATGCTATACGTAATTAAATTATGGAACACATTGCCACAGGACGTTACAAAACCCAAATGTGTTTATAAAGTGGCTAAAGAGGTCCATGGAAGTAAGGGCCATCAAGGACAATTAACACAATGCAGTTGCAACTTCTTGTACTGGAATGCCCAAGCTGCTGATTACAAGTAGCTTAGAATATAAGCTTGGGGAAGTGTACTTCCATGCTACCATTTCATTTTTATGTTTTCCAACAAGATATTTCTCCCAGGCATCTACCCTTAGCTCTGCCAAGAGAGGCTTTTCTGTGGAATGGTGTGGCTGTTTCTACAACATTCTAAAAACTTGCCTATTATTGTTGTAAATGTATTCAAAGCAAAGAACCAATTTTTTATTGTGGCAAATGTGCTTAAAAAGTATCCAGCATCTGATAAAATGAGCAAAATGAGCATAGAAAGCAAATTATTCCTTGAGGGCAAAATTCCTCTTGGAGGGATTTTTTTTGGTTGGTTGTGGTGTGGGGTTACTAAATGAAGCTCTTTTCATCATTAATTCAAAGGTGCTATGACAGTTGAATCTCTACACATACAAACTAAAAAATATATGGTGAACTTACTAGAGCAATAACATTAAATTCAGGGGAAAATCTGTTTAATACTTCAGGAAAAAAACTAAAAATTGCCTTCAGCATCTTGTACTTCATAGGAAAAAATATTTGTTTCAAATTTAACTCTATAAATGCTGATATTTTATAAACACCCAAAGAATGAAAGCACTCATTTCAGATTATCTCCTGTAGTATCCACTATATTGTAATTTAGAGATGGAAATGAAGTTCTATTCACATTGAAATTATCCTTTTCTTTATACAAAATGGAATTGTGTATTACACCATCTTTTTACTTTTTTACCTGTGTTTTCAAAATGAGAATTGCTGCCTATATTTGTTATAGAGAAAGTTGCCATTTTCTGTCTTTGTGGAACCAGCTATGAGCGTACATATGATATATTCCTTCTGTACTTACTTTCCCTGGACTATCCAGTTTCTCAGTATTAAGCCATAACATTTCTTTTTATTTCTTTGTATGCTCTCGTACATAAATCTATCATGTATAAAGTGTAACCACCTAGCATTTTCTTCTTTTAAATCAATAAGTTGTGTTTTCAAAGAATTTTCGAGCATCTGGCATAAAAATGTCTGCATTTTGCTTCAGCAGAAAGGACATCTCAATAACAGTTGCATATGGGTCAAGACAATGGCTGGAGGAACAGGAACAGTTTTGTAAGACAATCAATTCTCCAGCACCCTTCTGCATGAGGGATACAAATGTTCATAAATATCTTACATATTTTCTCAAAATCTTAAAAAAATATAGAATAACAGCTCACATTGAACTCACATATCCAGAGGAATATTTAACTATTTATATGTTTAACTTAGGAATGTTTAACCTTCTATAAATTTCCCAAGGAAAAGGAAGAAAAATATAGCAGTTTCACATGTTGGCACTAGTAGAAGAGTGCATCAGTAGAATTTGCCATTATTGTAGTAATCAAATTTGAATGTCTGGATCATTATCGCACATAATGGATGGAAAATTTTTTTAAGTGTTATTTCTTTCTATTTGATTTGAAGTGCTGTTATGCATCATGAAAAAGGATTTCTGAATGTGAAATCTGAACTCATCAGTCACTGGGAACTGCTTATCCAGGCTATTAAAATAATTTTTTAAAATACATATCTGGTTAAATTCGAAGCTAAAATGGAGATTTTATATCTTCTAAATGTCAAGAAACAAGGGAGCTTAATCATATTTATGAAAGCTCACAAAAAGGAGCAGATCAGTACCAAACAATGAGAAGCCACTGACAACTGACAAAACCGCTTTAAGGTTTACACACTGGGGAATGAAGTCCTCTCTCAAGGGAAGGAGTAGAAACTTTACACTGACACTAAATAGCTTAATGAACAAACAGCAACACAATAGAGAATAGTTAAACAGCACTATTCCTTCTAAAATATGGAGACAGCTTCAGTTATCTTCCCAAACAAATACTAAGATTAAATTGTTTTAGAAAATGATAAGATACACTTGAAAATTTTGTGCAGTCTTCAAGGAAGAAGATCCTATCAGGTTGACTACTGTCTGAAAGTTAACTTCTACAGAAATGCGCTTTAAAACTCCAGTGACTAAAGACTGTAGATCTTAAAAAGATAATGCATATGTTAATGATGTGAAGATGGCAGATAATCAACAGATAATGAATACCGAAACTATGAAGATGACAGATAATCTTAACCAACAGATAATGAACACTGAAACTATGAAGATTGTACAAGAAAAGACCCCCAAAAAAGCACAAGTGTGTGTGGAACAGTTTTTGCTAGGCAGTATTCTACAATCACTTCCTCTCCTTTTGTACTATCTGTCTCCAGCAAATATACCTGTATTTGAAAACAAATCCCATTCTGTATTTACTTGTGTTCAATTAAATTGTATTTTCACTTGTGATAGGATAAAGTTTTCTGGGTTTCTATTATCATATTTATCTAGCAGACTGAACAATTATACAAATAATGTAGCTTATTTTCTTTGTCTTTTGTGAAACAAGAAATCTCACCTCATGAATTCTAGGAAATTATGAAGATAATGAAATGAAATAAATAAAAAAAAAAAAAAGAAAATCAGTGTTCCACTCAATATATCCCTCTTGCTGTAGTTCAGGGACTCTCAGCAGAGTGGGACATATAGTGATACGACAAGGGGCAATAACATTAAACTGAAAGATTAAATGCTGGATTTAGATTAGAAGTGTCCAAGGTCAGGCTGGATGGGGCATTGAGCAACCTAGTGGGTGGAAAGTGTCCCTGCTCATGGCAGGGGGGCTGGAACTAGGTGACCTTTAATGGTCCCTTCCAACCCAAACCATTCTCTGATTCTGTGATGACTGTACAGCTCTGGCTTTGAGACCTTTTTCTGAAAATGAACAGTGCAGCCCAACATCTGCAAGTGTGACTATGGAACTGCATCAGTATGCAAGTCTTTCTATATTTCCATATTTTTTTGCCTTCAGTTAATTAAGTTCTTCCTAGAATGTCTGACTATAGCAAGATAATCTCTACTTTGCAAAGATTAACCCCATTAATACCAATTAACACATAACAAAGAAAGCTTTTAATGTTTTACAGCAGCAGGCTAAGGAGGATGGTTCTGAGGAGGATTAGAGGGGATCACTTGTATCTGTAGTTTATGACATCTCATTAAATAGTTTATAATAACCGTCAAACATTTTATAGTGATAAAGTTGTAAATGTTTAAGCAGTGGGATTGGGATCCATTACTGCAATGAAGAAGAAGAATTTCTCTCATACGGTTTAATACAATGGAAAAGAGGAAAATGACAGGTCCTAGACAAAGTAAAGTCTCAAAGATGGTATCAGCAGCATCACAGGTTCTCAGAATGAAATCTAGGTTTGTTGCCTTGTTTATAGAAAAAAAACCCAACCTAAAAAAAACACCCCCAAAGAAACAAGCTGCACCCACTTTAAAGCACTCCAAATTCAATGGAGAAATCAGCTTTTCCTCATTATGGACAATGACTACACTGGTTCAGTTTCTTCTTTGCATTTTATCCTAAGAAAATCTCTGACCAATGTCAGTGAATTAGTATATTTTTCAGAATTAGAACATCAAGCGTTTTGGTTTTATTTGTTGAAAATTTAAAGTATATATTTTAAAATAAAAACAATTACATTCTTCCTAACACTGAATTCTTATAAATTTTTACTTAATCAAGAATAGGATTCTTCCATGCTATGGATCTCTACAACAATAGTTAGGAAGGACCTCTGTCCTGAGGCTTTTACAAGGGACATACAAAAAGCAGATATTAAAATGAAACCTTATTATCCTATGTTTACTGAATAGATTTATAAACAGGAACATTTAATATATTGTTTCCTCAAACTCTGCTATAACTATTTCTCTCTCCACTTTCCTATCAATATGCTCAAACTCAAAATATTGAAATATAATATTATTGGACATGCTAACACCAGAATTTGTTATAAACATAAACTGTTTATGTTTATAAATTGACATAAATTGTTTATGACAATTCAGTTGTCATAAACAACTGAATTAGTAGTTTGTGGTTTTTTAAGGTTTTTTTTTCCCTTTCAGGTACAGAAGTTAAAAATATGTCAATGGATGAGCACATACTGAAATCCTTGTGAAGTATATTCGATATTTTTAGTGCAGACAGAAACTGAAAAATGAACTTTTCTCTGTACAAGACAGTACTTTTACAGGGCATGAGAAAAATAGAACCGTGCATATTTGATAAGAGCCAATTAATCTCCAGTCTAATTCTCTCTTCTGTTCTGCTTTGCCATCCTCCTCTTCTACTGATATTTTATTCTTCTTCCAAAGATCTGAGAATATATTGGGCATGGAAGCTGCCACTCTGGCAGGTTCATGTGAGGAGATGCTACTGTCAGACCATGTCACACTCGCAGTTATTGCATTTCAGTAACTATATTAATTTAGCAGAGATACCTATATAAACACAGCGACCTATATAAAGTCTGCTTTGCTGAGCTGACACTATTGCTGTTGTGTATTGCCTCAGAGCCCTCCTGCCCCCCCACTTCCTGCTTGTTGCTAGGTAACCAGAAGGATTTCATAAGCCAGCCCAAAACAGGCTTTTGGGTTTGGGCATGAACTTCAGTAATTAGTTAACTAACAAATACAGAAATCAGAATTTGCCATCATACCCCGCTGGTAAAATTACATCCCAAGGTTGTGTGCGTATGTGCCCATTGCTGGCCACCAAGGCAGTCTTTTTGTCAGAACAGAGCCATGGTGCCTTTTCCACATATTCCACAGGGATATCAGCTGTAACCATCTGCTGAAAAATTGCATTATCTCCTATCTGAACATGATGTACCTTCTCAGAATTTCGAGAGGCTATTATGAACAGCGTGCTATTCCATTACTGATATGTCAAACATGCTTTAAGTCTTCAAATGAAGCAACAAAACATAAATAAACACATATGTTTTTGTATATATCTTCTTCATACTTTCATGTAAACATATCTCAGATTATTGTGGAAATACTGAAATTATGCATATGTAGTTTTTCACTTCCAGCAGGATTCAGAAGCACCTTTGAGAAAACCAAAAAAGATGCACGTGTGCATCGATTTCCCACAACAAACCTGGTTACAGCATATTTTTGCCCTCATGGTATAGCCACAAAGAGTTATAATGGCAATATTGAGCTTGTTAATCTCTCTATAACTGCCAAAAGGGATATTTTACAGCAATTCAGTTATTCAGTTGGACAAGGTAGACTTGTATCTGTCCACTATCTTTGTCCTTACCACAGAAGCACTCCCATCAAAACTAATTTCTGAATTTCCTTCTACAGCACTTCTACATTGAACTATCTATTTGACAGCATTTGAAAGCCTGCAAACTCTTTTGTCCATCCCAGTCTTCAATGATCTACTTCAGGCATTTCCTTTAAAAGATAAATTTTCTAATAGACTAATAGTCCAAGGTTACCCCTTGCTCTTTCATAGAGAAATATTAGAAAATCATATGACAGTGCAAATTAGACAGCTTCCTGAAAATCACAGATTTTCGGAGAGGTGATAAAATAACACTATTCAATCAGTCATCTGGCTTTTGCTACATCCCATCACTTTAACATCACCTCTCTTTATAAGAAATTCCCTTTGACTCCATTAGACCTCTTTATCCTGTTCCCTTAGAAGACCAGCAGTGACAGAATTCTTCCAAGCCACAAACTAGCATTCAAAACATGACACAAAAATCAGGAACTGGGGAAAAAAATAATGATGCTCCACTTGAGTCCTCTGCATTGTTTGTACCATGTAAATTGTAATGATGTCAAACAATAAGCAAGTGTTCCTCAGGCCCTGTGCTCAGGATGATATGCTTGCTTCCTAGATGTTGAAATCACTATAAGGAGCTAGAATAATCTTCCTGCACTACTGACAACAGCAAATATTTTCAACCCCCAGAAATCTGATCATACATAATTTAGTGTAAAACTCACTTTTCAACATATTTCATTTTAAATATGCTATAGCATATATAATTTTATTGACTGTACCATCTTTAAGCACTCAGTGTCTTTGAATTAACAGCAGGAACAGAATTCTCTGTTTATCTAAGAAAACAACCATCATCCAAGCACAACTCCCCCCATCCCACACTATATTTCTGCCAGCCTTGAATATCATTTGAATTGCTTCTCCGTGTTTCAGATATGACCCTGAGTAGTAAATATTCGTCTGGGAATTATGTAACCTATACACTGCCTAGATGATTGCAATTGTCAAGGGGATTGTGATGC
This sequence comes from Passer montanus, assembly GCF_014805655.1. Classification (NCBI taxonomy): domain Eukaryota; kingdom Metazoa; phylum Chordata; class Aves; order Passeriformes; family Passeridae; genus Passer; species Passer montanus. Next base: position 1,579,943 of record NW_024372702.1, read on the forward strand.
AAAGTTGTCTAATCCTGGAGGTGTATAATTACAGGTACTCATAATAGATACAAATGCCTATCCCGTTTTTTATGATGCTCCATGATCTGCTTTATTATTTCATAGAAATAGAAGAACAGAGCAAAATTTAAAACAAAAATGTACAGTGGGAAGAGTGGCTAGTAATTTATCTGGAATCACACATGAGATATTTGGATTAGATCCTGAAGTGCAACTCCTGCAAGGTCAGTAGACATACTCAGACTGATTTTCTGAGAATCTGCACACAGAAATCTGTATCACCATCAAGACATCAAACAGAGAGCAACATCATAACATTTCGAAATTCCTTGTGCTAAGACAGAGCACCCATTGCTTCAGTGTGAGCAGACTTGGTCACCTCTTAATATTGCCTGTCTTAGCACCACCATCAAACACAGCTCCAGCGATCCCCAGGGGAAGGTTTTGCTCAAATGACAACGTGAAGAGTGATGCAAATATGGAAGGGATTATTCATGTGTGCAACAAACTGCTCTCGCGTTTGGGACTCACATCAGCACAGGCGTTTCTAAATCTCGCTGAGAAAAAACAGAAATGTATCAAGAGGATATGACAAGCACTATGTCAACATGGTAATTTCATCATAACTTGAGTTTCTATTTAAAATTTTCTTTCAAATAAAGAAAACCTGATCTAAACAATATGTCACAGATTCTTGTTTCCAGAAAACCCATGAATGTGAATGATTGTACACCTCAACCCAGAGTACTTCCAGAAAAGTAACTACTTTTAAAGGACTACATAGTTCTTAGAGAACAGAACTAACCTTGAAGAATAAGTTCATTAAATCAAAAGAGAGAAGCATTTTATTTTCATGGTAAAGATCTGGAAAACCTATAAAATTGTCAAACCCTACTATAGCTAACCAAAAACTTCCAGCAATTTCCAGTAAAACACTGATAATACCTTTTGTAGCTAGGAGTCAAGTTTGCAAAATACTGCATCCTCAAGTACATTTTCTGAAAAAGAATTTATGTGAGAGAAAATATTTTGCATTTCACATTAAGGGTTAAGCCTGAATAATATGTTCCTTTAAACTGAAGCCATTCACTAGTAGAATTGAGCAGAAAAAAATAATAGGATTTGATTTAAGAACTCTTGATAGAAAAAAAGCTTGAAAACTGTTCAGTGGATTGTTCAAAGATGAATACTTATTTGTAGCTCAGTGAAAATGACTTTAAATAGTAGCAGAATTTGCCTTTGAAAGCAAATATCCTGGAAGACAATTTCATATGCCTTTGTTTACTTTTTCTGGTGTTGGCTCTAAAGAAAAACTGTAAGAAGAACTGCTTTCCATTGACAACAAAGAAATTAAACAAAAAAAAATTAAAAACAAACAATCATACCACTAAAAATTCCTGATAAGCTTTAGAGTCAACATGGGATGAATTTTGAATGGGACTTAATGTTTTCCTTTATGATATATGAAAGGGTTGGCACATCCTTCAGCATGATTCAGCTCTCATCAGGCCATTAAGATATATAAATATTACATCTATTTCATTTCTTCTATAATGATATTTGAAAGTATTTGCTTTCTCCCAAGAGTATGCTTTCAAAAAGAACAAATAAATAAGCCCAAGCTTTTATTTTTCATGTTTTTTTCATTTACACTTAAAAGTTTGAGCTCGCTTTGTGACAAAGGACTACAGATTTGCCCCAAAAGCTTTATAGGCTTATTAAAAGAAAAATGTTATTCAGTTCACATGCTGCACACGAGAGAAAAGAATGTTGATAAGACTGTTTTTCGTTTCATTGAATACATTTATAAATGGAGTTTCTCACACACATGTACATACTCACATTCAACCTCCTCCTAAAGAGACTCAATCATCAACCTCAAACAAAATAAACATATATTGCAAGAAATTAATATATGTGTGAGTGCTCTTCATAGTGGTACTCTTCATTAAAAGACTCTAATATTAAAAATTTTATTCACAAAGTGACAACTGAAAAAAAAAACACTTTGAAAAAAGTCTAAAGTCCAGTATTGTAGGAGGCAAATTTACATTGGCAATGAAAATAACTCATCATTTATCTTTATTAGAAGCCAGACTTCCAATAATTTATTAATCTTATGTTAAAACAAAAAGTTATGGCTTTAGACCCACTCTTCCACACTTAATCAGTTATGTAAAAGATACCTCACTCCTCTGGAGATTGTTGGCTTCCATGTGCCTTTTATGCACCTCCAAGTTTTTTCTGGAAGAACTGGGATACTTGACATTATTTCATGTGATTGTCTCATCACCTTCTGCAGAATTCTATCCACCCTCTCCCATATTGCAACTTCATACTGCAGAAAATGGAGCTAATAAATTGCATGCTTTTAAAAATTTTTGCTTGAGTTCATTTTTTACCCTAATTCCTCTTCAAGGCTAGGTTAAAAATTTGTCTATATTAACACCTGAATGCAGCAGTCCTAGCAGGGCTTTTTTCAATTTGTCTGCTGTTTCCTGTTCTATTTCCTTCTTCCTTCCCAATATTATGCTGTTTTTTCTATGTAATATATCATATTCATATTTGTTCCCATGTGCACATGGAAGCTGTGCTCTGCAGTCAACTTTCTAATTTGGGCAGCTCTAATCAAAAACACTTCAAGCTATTTTAGCTTCAGGAAACTAAAGATGCAAAAAGGCATATATAAATATACCAGAATACATGCATATGTGTATATATATATATATATATTCTGGTACATATATATAGCAAAACTGGGATTTGAGGGTGGGATGCATTGGAAAAAAACAAAACAAAAACAATGAACAGCCAAGCACCAGTAACATAAGGAACCAGAACCTTTTTTACAGCTCAAAGTTGTATGCTCTGTGGAACCACTCTCTGTAATTCCTTATTTGCTAATGTTATAATTAACAGACCAAACTATTAGAGAACAAACTGTAACCTATTTTCTGCAAAGGGTAGCAATTTTCAAAGTTTAGCTATGAAAAGTCCCCACTTCAAAAAAAAAAATATTTTCTGCCCTTAAAGAATAATTTTTATAAACTCTTTGTAGGTAATAGTCCCATGTCAAATTGACCACTGGTAAACTTCCTGTAGACTGCACAGCACCTGTGGAATTTCAGAACAGTCTTCTTCACAGACCTGGTCTGGCACTACTTTCCTTCAAATTTCAATTGCAAATTACTTGCAGTGCAGGGAGGAAAATTAAATTGAAAACTCAGAAAGATGAAGGAGAGCCAGTTCCAATATACAAGGCATGCATCTTGCTACCTGGACTTGAAAGTCACCCTGGTTTTATTGCTGGAAATTATTATACAGCCATTATAAAAGAGAAGGTGTAATACTCTTATGTATTCAAATAAAGGTACAGATTTAATTCACAGAATTTCAATGAGAAGTGAAAGTGGCTCTTTGTAACACAATTCAGGAAGAGCACAATTCAATTCTTTCTGGTTACAAACATTCTCTGATGGGTGAGTTATGCTCTTTCTTCCACATTGCAGTGGAATTGATTCATTGACAAACGGGTGCAATTTAATCACTTCTAGTCTACATGACTAACAGCACAAAAGAGGGTTAATAATCTTAGAAGCTTGAACACATTTTAAATGCAGTGTATTCAAAAGTGAGATTTCCAGTCTCTTGGGTATTGCCTCACAATTCTTGTTTGTACCCTTAAATAATTGCTGTCCAAAATATATTAGAAACTAGCTCAGTCTATTTCTTTATCTACTCTTTTTGACAGTCATTGCATTGAGGGATGCAACATAATTGTGTTATTTCAGGCAATAAAACGGTCATCCCCCATAGACAAATAATCAAGCAATTTAAAATGTGGTCATGGTTGCCTGAGCAGCCAGATTCTGATTTCCAAAGGCCTGGCTACATAACCCTGAGTACGTTGTGCTTTTTAAGGGAAAGTCCTTTCACAAAATAAATATTACCTGGGGGCATGGGGGGAAGGTATAGAACATTTATTATTTTTACAAACATTTTGTCTGCTCTCTGGATATAACAACATCAGAAATCCCTTAAACTCCAGTGTTTTGTTTCACACACACACACACACACACAGAGTTTTCTTTATGCTTTTCACATAAACAAACAGAGGTTTGGGCTACTTTTGGGCAGGATTTCATCTTAATTTTTTTTTTCATCTAAGACTTTGAGCTGTGGACATTTTGTTAATTTATTACAATACTCTGAAAGCAATGCAAAGCACTTAATAAATCCTACAGACGAGAAAGTTGTTGGAGAAGGCTGGAAGACAGACAGATGATAGTTACAGTAAGAGGAGCACATTCTTGATAGCAAAAAAATTATTTATACAGCCTTCAGAGCCAGTCCTGAGGCACTTAATTCAAATGAAATCGACTGATGTCCCACATACCAGTTTACAAGTTAGAATGCTTAGCTTCATCTACCAAGTATTTGAGGTTCTTTGGTTAAGACTTATCTTAGTCTTCTTGAAGAGTTTAAGCCAGCTGCAGCAGTTAACAGATGATAGCATTTTGATTTGGACTCTTTTAAATGAACTATCAAAATCATATCAGGTAGTACAATTCTACTAAGTGTTTTAGAACACAAGACACATTAGATAAAGGAGGAAGGGGAAGATCTCATCCTTCTCCTTTACTAGTGTCATTTTAACCATCAAATCTGATTTCCTGCAGGCCTATTCTCTGTTGAGAGATATGTTCTAGGTTTCTAAAATGTGCATCCCACTCCGTTCCAGGACCCGCTCTTTGTGTCTTTCCCTTATCCACAGGATCTGTTCTCTCAGCATTCCCCCCCCACCCATCAACATTTATATCTCAGGATATGTAGAGCTTCATTTGAAGGCAGAACCAATGTGACCCAGCATCACAGGACTGGGTAACAACCAAGGAAAGGGAAAAAAAGCAGGACCTCAGACATTCACTGAACAGCTTTGGCATTGTTACATATCACGAATCTCAAACTGTGACTCTATTAAAGTACAAGTTCAGGGTCCAGCACCAAGTAGCAAAGCAGCAGGAACAGTGATTACATCAGACTGGTGCTTAATGAGATCACCTAGCCCAGCAGCCTATGGCCTGCAGCCCTGGCAGCTCCCTCCTTTGCATCAGACCAGCTGCACAACTCGCGCTCAAACCCTTCTACAAACTATTCTCTCTGGCTTCCTCCAAGTTAAGGTTTTCTTCTTATATTTTATAGTTGTAATGCAGTCCCCTTTTCTCACAGTTCAATAACCACACACAACTGACAACTGCTCAGTCTCCTTCACAGACAGATTTTCATTAGAAGTTTTTTTAAATTAAAAAACCAATTACATCTGAATGTTCTTAAGTCAGCAAAATCCCCAGAAAACCATAACTATAGTGAAAATAAGTCTTCTCAGATATTTTGTGAAATCACATGAAGTTTTTAATTTATCTCAAAAAAGAAACACTGCAAAAGTAAGTTCTATTCTTACCCACATTTGTCATTGACATTTCTATCTTAACTCACATAGAAAATGACAACAACAAAACCATATTTGCTTATACGTTATTCTTCTAGGCAATCATTCATGATGGCAAAAAAAAGAGAATTTTTTTAACCATACATTGCATTTCTCCTAAATTAAGAACTGAAACACTGATGCAAATATTTTTTAGTGACTTTTCATCTGTTTCAAAATTATTTTTCATCAATTACATTGTCCAGAAACTTTTATACTTTGCCTTGGGAAAATTATTTTAGAGCCAAGAAAACTTGTGGCACTTCATAGAAGATCACTATCCCCCAGGTTTTTCTCTGGGTTATGTTTTTTGGGGTTTTTTGTTAGTGAAATAAAGAGATACAGAATATAACTTCTCTTTCCTCTGCACTCGGAAATGAATAATATTAGAATAAGAAAAAATATTAGAAAAATAAAATAAGCCAAATTTCCCCCTCATATACAGGTCAGATTTTTATCATGTGCTGGTCTGATAAAATAAATCATTTTACTGTTCTCATGCATAAGTTTGCCTCATTACATCTTCTTGGTATTAGAACAATTTGCTGGTAGTAGCAATGAGACAAGGTTAATCATCAGGTAAAGAAATACACTTAAAATGTTTAAGCTGTGCTGTTTATGCAAGATTTACTCAGTCACTCTACTGCTGATAATAATTTATTATTAAAAAATTAAAAACATATTTTAAATAGAAATAATTTTCATAATCACTCATTCTCTTCAGCATTTATACTGCTGTTTTACACTTAGCCATTCTAGTTTGGAAAAAAAGAAAACAGTTTATTTTTAGCTTTGCTACAAGTCCACACTGAGCCCAAAGATCTTGAAAAATTATTTCAAATACAAAAATAAGAGACTTTTAAATGTCTTCATATGTACTTAAATAATTTGCTGTCTAGACAGATAAATGGAAACAGAACTGATACTAGAATTATTTACAAATCTGTTTCCCTCTGCTTGCTCACTGTGCCCTTCACTCAGCTCACTGCTAGCTACAAACTCTGCGACACCTGTGAGTTCCTCACAAATTTGGTTTTCCACCACAGAAGGGCACAGTTCAGCACAACACCCTTGCAGGGTCTCAGCAGGCTTGTTTCTCCTCCCATCCACGAGCTGCCAAATCTTCCCCTCCCAAAATGTGCCCATATATTTCCCGGGGAAAAGCCCCGGCAGAGAAACCCCCAGGCCCCAGGTGTTCGCTGCACTCACTTCACATCGGGAGGAAACCGCCCAGACTTTATCGCAGCTTCCCTCTAACAGCTGAGGAGGAGGGAAATTGTAAACAAGTATTTGTGAACTGCCTGAAAGGCTCCCGTGGAAAGATTTAGCGAAGCAGTAAATGACAGCAATTCCTCCTTACCCCTATCAGCATGAATTTCCACTCAGTTTACAAGACAGAGCTAAGTTCTAGTTTAATGTGTTGTTGCCTTCCATAAAGGCATTCTGCCCTTTAGTTGAATCAATTTTCTTGAAGAGGGAGCACTTCACAGTCCATATTTAGGATAAGATTGAAACAGATAAGCCTGAACGTGCTCTTAAAGGGCAAAAAATACCCACAACAATCTGCACAAGCTTACTTATTCAAGAGAAGCCTTTTTCTGAGGAATAAAGAAGATATTTTCTACAACTTTTCCCAAATTAAATACATCCCCCCCATCTCTGAGTCTCTTCTGATTGTTTCATGCATGTGTGCCTGTACCTTTCCTGCATCCCTTCACTTCTTCCTAGAGGATGGAATTGCTGCTTGCTTTGCCCTTTCTCTCAAAGCTAACATTTGAGAAAGCTACAAGAGAATCAAGGGTGTTCCATTATTTGCTCACATTTCACTCAGTATGACTGTACTGTCAATGCCTTCGGCAGTGATGTCACAGGTGCACAACAAGCACAGATGACATATCTTTTAAATAGAATCCTGTATTAGTGTTAAAAATAAAATCTAAAAAATAAATTAAAATGAAATAAAATAAAATAAAGTAAAATAATAAATAAAATAAAATCCTGTATTAGCTTTACTTGGAGACTGACTCATTGACCCTTCCACTTGAAATTCTCAGAGAGGAGCATTTAATGCTTGAGAAACACAAAAGAAAAATAGTCCAACCCAAGCAAAGAGAGCAACAGCAGTAATGAATCAGTATTCACCCTGCTTTTTATGTCTGTGTTTCCCAACGCATTTCACAAATGGTGAAATTGCTACAAAAAGTGAAAGGAAAAGTCTTTACCTGTTGAGTAGAAAGACCAGTGGCAAAACTAGAATTACTACAGAAAGAGATATTCACTTTCTCCCACTTTCAGATATATAAACTTGAGTACTTTTCCCACTGTTTATACAGAAGGAACCATATTGTCCTGTAATAGAGTAGATCCTCCAGACTCACTGCACTGTATACATGGGGTCAGCCCTTACCTCAGGGATAGGGGGACTCTGTCCACACCAGAACTTTTACCTTTGGTGAAAGCCTCTTTTCTCATTTTCCTCCTCTGCCACAGATGACAGTGGGCAGCCTAACCACCCAAAGAGAAGTGCACTTCATCTCCTCTGCATCTGCATTGTTTTCCAGAGCAGTCCTGATGAAAAGCATAAAAGGAGTGGGTTTGTGTGTGCATATTTATGTGTTTGTATGTGTGTCTACAATAGAGGAAAGAATGGATTTATATTTGTTTCTAATAGTTTGTGTCTTGACTGATCCATTTCTTGTAGTACTCTTTTTCATGGGCACTTTCCTCAAATGTTGCCCCTGCCTGTGGAACTAGATGACCTATATGTCTAGGTGATCTATAGGTTCCCTTCCAACCCAAGCCATTCTGTGATTCTCTGATTATCTGGATGCACATGTGTTCTGGAAGTAAAATCACCAACTTCTTTCTTCTTGCCATTACTTGTGCTATTCCTTGGAAAGACCCTGAGAAATGAAATGGAATAAAAAGAATTAATCTTGCCAATTAGGATTGCAGAGAAACAAAATTATTGGAAGTTTCCATTGGGGATGGAGAGAGAGCAGTTTGTATCTGAACAACAGTGATATAGTGATGACATTTTAATTCTGCATAACTTACCCTGCAAAGACAGGCTGGCAGCTATCAAACACTTTGCAGCTGCACTAAGATAGAGCACTTGATGGAAACTTAAATGAATATATAGAAATTTAACCCAAGGCCAAACTCAAAAGCAAGAGGTATCAATACTTATTACCCCATGACGAATGTCCTGTGGCCTATTTGCAATGTGTCTGGTATATGTCTGATAGAGTTTATATCTCAGTGTAAATGCCCAGACAGAGAACTGCATCTGTCCCAGAAGACTTGGAAGAGATAAACACTTCTCATGTGCTTCTGGTATACCCTTAAAATCAAAGCTGCAACACTGTCACAGCAAAGCAATGTGAAAGAATTGGTTCTCAGCCCATCAATTCTCCTAGGAGTTAATTAACATTTTAAAAGAACAAAATAATTTCCCCTACTGAACCAATATAGCAACACATATCAGATCACAACTTCAAAATTAAACTAAAGTAACAGAACGCTACCAGTGGATTAGATGTGATGAATTTGCACAACTGTAAAATTTTGGCATCATTCCTAGCAATGTGCTTCCATAGCTGTGCTATGAGTACTTTAAAGGCATTTAAAAAAAGACGTATAATTATCAGTGATCAGCACAAGGAAAATCCACTTAGAAGTAGGCTGATCCAATTCTTCAGTGATATCAGCTAAATGACAGTCTTGTGGAACTTCCATCAACCATGCATGAAATATGGTCACAGTAATCTAAAGCTCCAATAGATTTCCAAATTTTTAAATAGAAAAAGCACCTCAAAACAAACAAAAAAAAACAAACTTTTTTTTTCACTTGGGTTGTAAAACACACTTTAGAGGAGAAATAGTATAATTCTTCTCCTCTTCAGAGATAACATCTTCCTGTGTTAAGATATGCACAAGAGATTAATTACCTCACTCTGGGCAGGCTGTTCTGCTGACATCCTGAAGCCAAACCACAACTGCCACAGAAACCTGGAAAATTTGAATTTACCAGGTTGTGCTGCTAAGCCTCAAAACAAGTGCTGGGCAGTCATACTGTTCTGCACTTCCATTTACTTTGAGTTTGTGTGGAGGAAAAATTCGTGATGACCGTAGAGACTGACTCTCAATTAGAGACAGAAAGTGGTACAACTAAAAAATGCTATGAGGGTACTGAATGAGACCAGATTCTACCAGGAAGCTTGGGATGAAACACAGCATCCTACAACCCTGAATCATGGAGAAAATACATATTTAAAAAGACTCAGCTTTTTAATTAAAAAATATGTGCTAAGTGAAAGCTGAAGGTACAGAAAAATAATTGAAATTGTAAATAGAGAGAAAGGAAAAGGTTTCCAATCTGAAACATAATAAAATTCATTTAATATTAATTTGATTAGTGAAAGAAAACAGCATATTCATAACCTAAAGAATCATGAAAAAATTATAAGGAAGACTTATTTGGGCTTCCTACCCTATTGTGCCAGCAAATTAGAACAAACTTAAAAAAAAAAGTAGGGACATATAAATCTTGTACGAAAATAATAAAGATATCTTGTGCCTTCCAAAATTTCACCATAGAGAAAATTTTTCTATTCTATTTTATAATTTCCTTCTATTATTTTGTAAAGACAAGAAAAAGCAACTTAAAACAAAACAAAATCATGCTACAAAATTACCATGTGTTTCACAAGGCATCTTTCCTTTTTTTCCCCCAAAATTCTAATACCAGTTTTATTAGACAGCCTAAAATATTATCGCCATTTGAGGAGATAAATGGGAAAAAATGTAAGCTCCTTCTTAGTTCCTAATGAAAAATATTGTATTACTGAAAATTACGTCAAAGGATAAAAATGGGAAGTTCTACTAAATGAATTATTCCACTACTGCCATCTTTGTCCAGTCTGTGCATTCCAGTGCTTCTTTCAGGTTGATTTTTATAAATCCAATTTAAAATCAGCAGAATTTAATGCTAAAATTATACGTACATGCAGAAATTGCCAATTAGGTTCTCCCAGAACGCAAATTTTTGCTTTTTCTTTTGGGAAATTATTTTCTACTGGTAAAGTATGAACAGGTTATTTTTCAGAATTCCAACTTAAATCTCTTGCTACAGTAATCTTTAAGTGTTCTAGTAGAACACCATAACAACTTAAATAGTTCCCTGTGACTTTTTTGACCCACACAAGTCTAATGAATGTTGCTTTTATTACTTTTAAAATAATCCCTAAAAGAGTTTCCAGTGTGATGTATTTAAAATTAATTCATCAATGGGTTCAACTATGATCAAGCTATACCAAGGAAAACAATGCACAAAATGAGAGGAAAAGAATAGTTTCACACTCTCCCTCAAGTTCCTTCATCTTTTCAATATATTTTTTTCTCCTGCAGTGTTTATTTTCTTGGGACATTTCCCTCACCATTACCATTGCATTTTATTTTATTCTCCATTGCTAGGTTCAGCCCTTTAGTATGTTATTGTTGTGTTTGGCGGACAAAAGCTTTTTTTTGCAGTACAGAATTGATTGCTTCCCCACAGGAGTGTCAGAAATCAGCAGGGAGCTGAAAAAAATAAACATTCAGAGCCAGTGTTTCTCCAGATAGAAACAGGAGGAGACAATATTTCCAACAATAATTACTCATGTCCATCCTGATGGAAATACTCCTGACCTAAGAAATAGAATTTATTTAGAAAATAAAAATAGGAGAACAGAACAATCTCTGTCCAGGAAGTTTTAGCAAAAGCATGAAAATTGTCAGTTCCTCTGTTTTATTCAGTCTGTTAAGGTCATGATAACTTTAAGTATTTGCTTTCTATGAATCTTAGAGCATTGCTATTTGCTGCCTTTTTTTTCTTCTTAAATGTAGTTTTATACAATTCATAATCCTTTTATAGTCTTAATATTACACAGCATTGTAAAGTCTTTCAAGCCATTATAATTTGATCAAATTAGTGATTTTAATCTTTCTTCATCACAAAGAAACATATATTCCAACAGGAGAAAAAAATTAAAAAAATCTTCCAGTGTGGAAGATAGTTAATTAATGTATGGCATGTGATCAACAACCTTAATCTTATAGACAATATTCAAAACTAATGCATTATTTATGAAACTACTTTGTGTTATCAGATAGGAATGCGTTGTTTAGGAATTAGTGAACTTAAACACCAAGTACTGCAGGGGCCCTGCTTAGGAGCACAACGCTGACCTGCCCTTGTCTCACTGACCATTGGAATTCTCTCCCAACACAGGCTGGATGGGTGGGTGCCTTGGGGAAGGCAGTTGCAGAAAATGGTAATTGAACAGCTCAACAGCAATGGCAAGCCCAGGAGGGCAGGGAAAGGGAAAACCTGCTTAGTATCATGTGGGTGCTGACAAAAACAGAACTCATATTTCCACCTCCTTTTTTAGACAGCTAATTGTCCTTTTGAGGAATTTAATGAGCAAATTAAATCAAATTGAATTACATCTTATGGAATTAAATTAGTTATAGGGGTTGGATTAATTCTGTGTTCCACTAACTCCAGTTCTGTTTTACTAGATTCTCTCTTGGCTCATTTATTCTCCCATATTTTATTTTTTATAAATTTCTTCCTTTATTCATTTAAACTCACCTGCTGAATACATTTTTAAATAATACACATATACAGACCCATCTGCATGCAGAGCATTCCTTCTCTTTTTTAATTTTTCTTTTTTTTAAATTTTTTGGAATTTAGTTGCATTTAACTGAGCTGCTGTGAAAAGAAAATAAGTATTTTTTCAAGTCAATAGAGTTCAAAATGTTTTACTAAAATTAAATAAAATTTCAGTTAATATTTTAAATTTGATTAAAATATAAAGCCTGCAAAAATTTGTCCAAACTAAGATATTAATTGTATATTGCTATAATAGTGGAGAATCAAAGAAACTAAGGAATCTCTCACTGCACAAGCCATTTCAAGTAGATTAAAAAATACCCCAGAGAGTACCAGACATGCACCTCTAATAAGTGGAGTTTGGATGATTTAAGAGAATTTCCTTTCATACTCTGTGTGAGAACTTGTTGTGGAGTTGAAAGCCCAGATTTTATCATACGTGTACTGCAAAATGCAAGAAGAAAACTGGAAAGTATGGATAAAGCAGTTAGAATCCTTGTAGAAGCTTCATGATACACAAAAAAGTAACTTATTTTTGAGTTTTAAAATTGTGCTGGTAGAAAATATGTAAATATTATCTGACATATATAACTCCCACTTCTAGCTTTAAACATTACATCTTACTGTTCCTTTCAAGTCTGATAATACTCTGATTTATTCTGGCTTGTTGGGGATTTTTTTTTTTGCTAAGAATTTATATCTTAACAAAATATCTTCTTTTCAAAGTTCTCAAAAATAACAAACTATTTTTCATTTTCTTATTTTACAAAAGATGACCATAGTATCATCTGATTATGTAATCAACTCAGTGTCTCCCTCTCATTCCAAAATTTCATGCCTCACTGGAGCTACACTACATGAAAGAGGTCTCTTAGGAAAGTCAGTCAGAATTCACTGATTTGGCCCTTTGGAGAGAACTCTGACTACCAGACAATCTGGGTGTATGTTATAAACATGAGAGCAAGGAGCAAAACCAAAACAAATTAAACAAAATATTTTCTCACACATTTCTCACCTAACAAAATCATGGCTTATTCTTATCAAAATAAACAGCATTTAACTATTAAAGATCTCATTTGTCTTCACAGAATTCACAGAATGTCCAGGTTGGAGGAGACCTTAGAGATCATTGTGTCCAACCCATGCCCTGACACCTCAACTAAACCATGGCACTGAGTGCCGCATCCAGTCTTTTCTTAAACACATCCAAGGATGGTGACTCCACTGCCTCCCTAGGCAGGCCATTCCAAAACTTCATCAATCTTTCTGTAAAAACTTCTTCCTAATATCCAATCTATATTTCCCTTGACATGGGTTGAGACAGTCTTAATAGAGTTAATACGGAAAAACTTATCCTAGAGTCAATCAAATCAATATTCATATTTTTTCAAAGCATGATTTTACCAGTGTAAAACTCACACTGTAAATCTGGTTTTTTATTCTTCAAGTTTTCCATTGTTTAGCATGCATTAAGCCTTACAACCAACTTGTGATTAAATGTGGTAAACAAACAAAAAAATTTCCTCATTTCTAATTATACACTGCAAGTCTGGACCTGAGCTATTAGCTGTTATACTGATTACTGCTGCATCTATGCTCTTAAGTGGGGAGCAGTCAATGAAGTTATTCCCAACCCAAATCTCTTCTGCCCTGCTGTGCTCTTCCATCCACAAACTAGACACAACCACCGTGTTCTCACAGGGCACCACCATAAGTGAGGTTCCAGGGCCAACAGGCATTGCAGGAATTGCAGATTTACCTGGTAGGTTTCCCAGAATTTCCCCAAGCCCATCTCCTGCTGATGAATCTCTGCTGTGTCAATAGTGGTGGCTCCATGTGTTAGTTTTTTTAATAATACTAGTATAGAATATCACCTCTGTAATAAAATGTCCACCACTACCTTTGGACTAACTGCAGATTAAATTTTAGAAATGAGATTTTTCTTGGCAACACCTGCACAAATGAAGAAAAGATAAATTAAATTCTTCTACTAATTAAAACAGAAACCCAGGCATTAAAGCCTAACTGCTTTTATTACATCTAGAAGATAAGGATAAATTATTTATTCATTTACTTCTTTTGGTATGAAATTACAAGGTAGTTCCTAACATTTCTTAGATCTTCACCTCCTGGACTTTAAGAAAAACAGTGAGAATTTCAAAAATTACGTATTTAGGTCATGTAAAAATGGGATATAACCTTTAGAGAGGGGTGAAAAAGTGAAGATATTTTCCATGCCCCTTGTTGAAAAGACTACACTAATGGTCTACTTGACATATAAAAGCTTATAACCGCTGTTATGAAACATTTTCATAATACTTTGAAGCTGGTATAACAAAGTACAATATTAATTTACTTTTCTCTAATTCTGTGATCAACCTGTGTCAGTGGGGACAGGGAATCTTGAAATGATTAAATATAATTTTTAATGTGTTAGAATATTTTAGCAAAAAATACAATTAATCTATTACTTTTCATACATTTAGCCCTTTTGGAAGGAAAATGAAATGTCCATCTTCTATGATGAATTGAATGGAACTGACTTGGTTTGCTTTTACACATGTTATTTCTGTATATGGCAAGATTCGCAAGACTTGATGAAAATTCTAGAAAGAAAATGCTTTGCAATTTCTGTTTGTACAGGACAGCAGATAAACATCTTCAAGCTCCATCAAATGAACTGAAGAATGATTCATCATTTCTCATGAGCCCACTAGAAAGCGATAGATCACAATCAAGAGCACAAAGTTTTTTGCCCAATTGCTTTACATCACACATAATGTCGTCACCTGCAAGAGAAATGTCATTAGAACCTTCTGTCAGTTATGCTCTGCCACACAGGAGATAGAGGCTTCTTTCGTAACATTGTTATCTCTGGAGCAGCAGCAGGAGGTATCAGCATGTGATTTGAGCACCAAAACAAGAGAGCATGGCACTCCTTTCACTTTATTCCAGAGCTCAGTTCATAATTTAAACTGTGATATTTTCTAACTCTGGTATCTAATTCACCTGCAAAAGTATTGAGTGTTTTGTAGAAGTAGGAAGGAATCAGAATCAGAAATATTTGTGGTTCCAAGGATAGGGAACATGATGGGAAAATCATAACTAATATAACAGATATATACTTACCCAACAAAATATACCCCAATATTTTTCCTTTATGATTATTATGAGCCAGCAGAAATATCTGGTTTTTGATTAGCCAATAAAACTGGATTAACACTCAGGAAGAATGAATATATTGATTAAAACAGTCACTGACAGTATTTTGTATTACTGCAAAAAGTATCAAAGATTGTCACTGATCCAGTATTGTACTTGACAACTGTTTTCTTATAGGCCTCCTACTAATCTATTTTAGGGGTTAGTAAAATACTATGTGTTTATAAAACCATGTTGACCATAACTGCTTTCACAAATACTGGCTAGAGTAGCCATAATTTGTTAACATAAACCCATTAATTACAGATTTAAATAGTTCAGATTTAGGTTTCCTGAATAGAATTTTTTTCAATTTTCAGATTAGCATTGGCCATGGACAGACTGTTCCTAGCCAGGTGGGCAAATTTTGTACAGAATCTATCACAATGCTTAAAAGAAATCACCAATGAAATACTCAATTGCACTTTGAAGAAAGAGGAAAATCTAAGAATCACAGCTGCAGTATTTTACATTCAGGTCCATCTTTGCCCTCTATTAAAATTCTCTTTGAGTAGATATTATTTTTCATGTAGCACATCAAAGGATAATGCCTTGCCAAATGTTTCTTAGAGATTGTCATAGAACTTTGGGTTTCATTCGGTGTTATACTTATCAGACTCTTTGCAGGGTGTGATTCATTGTCACCTATCTTCACTGTGTCCTCTTTAAATCAGGTCTTTGTACTACAACATTCACTTACAACCTTGAGAACTGTGCATCCAACAGGAGATGTTTATCTCCTCAATCTATCGGAATTCCATCTTAACCTTACAGAATAGAAGTATATTTTTCAGGGGGGTCTTCCTCCTGTATGTTGTTCCATACTAGAAATATCCAAACAGATTTTGCTGAGGGGCATGAGGCCCCAGAAATGCTCAGGAAGGGTGGTTAACAAAGAAAACAGGTGAAAAGGCATTCAGAAATCATATATAAGATTCCTTTTTTTTTTTTTCCTAATTTGAATAATCTTAAAATGCTTCTGTTCAGCTGCCAATGCATAAAGTTTAATTTGGCAGAACTTCTGCTTAGAAGAACACAATGTCCTGAAGTGGGTTTTCTTATGGAAAGCCTTCCTTTTGGTTTGCAGCAAGCACAGTATATACCAGTCCTATACCAATAAGCTTAATCCAGAGAATGTATATAAACAGAAAGGCAAAGGATGTGCATTTCCCATTGGTACATGAGTCTGAGTTTAAATTAATGGAAACTGGGTACTCTACAGGGAATCTAATTATCATGCAAATTACAGTAACTTAAAATATCCTCTGATTTGTCTGACTTTGTTCTTTCTATTCTTTAAACCCAAATACTCAGATTTCTTCCTGTGATTTACTCCATGAACAACATGTTGATTTGATTTTGCACATAGGGATACAGCTCTTATTACAGGTATTATTATGGCTAAGCTTCTTTCATATTTGTTCCTAGAAGTCCCAGAAAAACTGAACTGGAAACCACTAGAATTTATATAAAGATGAATTTTCTTATTGACAGTTATAAATAATAAAAAACAGAAAAAAGTTTTTAGTTTTGTCTGTTAAATTCAGAGACAACTGAAGTTCCTTGCAAAACCTTTCTGGCACTGTGAAAGCATCTTGTGATATAGTAGAGACAATTGCAAACACCATTAGAAGGAACAATCTCAGTCTTGCATTAGAAATCAAATACTCTTATTTGCCAGTATGTTGTTTTCATAAGCTAAAATGAAAACTGTGATATCCTTCAGTAATGATCCAAAATGGTTTAATCATTCTTTTTTAAGTGATTGTGTTTTGGACCATCAGAGCAGATTATCATAAGAATTTTAACAAACTTTTGATGTTTAAAGCCACACTAAGAATGAGTTATATCCAAGTACAGAAAAAAACCAATATTTTATTTATAATCTTAGTTTAGTGTTTGAACTACAAATTCTGGTTCTAGAATTGCTTAAAAGATCATGGGTTTTATAGGCTTTCACAAGTAAATTAATTTTTGGTTTGTATTTTTTACTATTTTTTTCCATTTTTTTTCACACAATGGTGCTTTCGGTAAATACAGAGCAAATCATTACATGGAGAAAAAAGGTTTACTTGTTTTTCTCACTTGCAAAGTTACTGTTATTACTCCATTCTCTGTTGAATAATTTCAAAAAGGGCATGAGAAAACAAAAGAAAAAAGAGAAAGTGACAAAATAGACCGAATCTCACCACTAGAATTCACCATAAAAATTCCCAAAGTGTAACAGAATTCTTACAAAATTTCCTAGATCAGTTCTTTTAGGGAATCAAGATCTCCTATGAAAAATATGGCAAATGGGAGACAGGGTAGGTTGGGCAGGAAAACGGGAACGAGGAGGGTAAATAACTGCAGCAAAAACAGGTTCTGAGGAATACACATAATTTTGTCTGCTTTAGATCACAATAGAATTTTTAATAAATAAATTTCTTTTTCTTTGTAAAGACACTTTTGAAACAGTAGATTTAGCCCAGTCATTTGTGTCATTTGTTTTATAAACCATCTTTTGTTGTCCCCCCACCCCACCCCTTAATGTCATAAATGTTTTAGATTTGAGTCTCTTGAACATTGTCTTTCGAGTTCATTCGGATCAATAACGGTTCATGCACTGAACTGTGTATTGAATTTATTGTGTTAACTGTTGTTGTGTGGTTGAAAGGAGATTTATAAGAGTTATAGTGATTTAAGTGCTCATGCTCTATTGCTGGCATGGGCAAATGACTCTCTATGGGTGTGTCACCTGTAAGCTCATCATCCACATTAATGATCTCTACAGTCCGTGTTGGAGCATGATGGTTCTGCCGGTGATGCTGTTTCCTCATTTTGTAGAAAATTACCAGCATCACAGCTGCCATGAGAGTGATAGCCACAAAACAACCAATTATGATTTTGGTAGTCTTCATAACCTCATCTATTCCTGGGATCCCGTTGTTTGCGTCCGTCACAGGAATGGTGAATGTTTTTTCTGTTGATCTTGTGCTCTGTGGAGTGAGTGAGGTTGTCATGTTAATGGTTTCCCAGTTGGTAACTGGTGTGGGCCCAACCTGCTCTGTGGTCTGTGCCTCATCCTGAGAAGGTTCCACAGTCTCCACCGTGACGGTTGAAAAGTACGTGTAACCAGGGTTATCCAGGGCGGTCACATTCAGCGTGGCAGAAGCAGTGGTATTCCCAACAGAGTTACTCACCATGCATGTGTACAAACCCGTGTCTTGCACAGTTACCTTTGTAAAATTTAACGTGCCATCACTGAGCACAGCAATCCGAACTCTGTATGCCCCATGCGTCATTACAGATCCATTTGGAGTAATCCAAGATACAGAGGTCAGGGAGGTCGATGCCCGGCATTTCATCTCTGCAGCCATGCCTTCTGTGACGTTGAGGTCTGCTGGTGGCTCCACTATGACTGGAGCATAACATGTGAAGTAATTCAGGTCCAGCTCACCAATGTACCTTCCTTTTAAACTGGGGGGCGTGTGGCAACGGGCACAGCATGCAGTGTTGGAGGGTGCCTTGTCTTTAATCCACCAGCTGAGCCAAAGGATATCACAGTTGCAGTTCCAAGGATTGTGATGCAAGTGGATCCTTTCTAGGCGGAGCGGTGTGAACAGGTCATGAGGCAGTAGTGTTAGATTGTTGTGTGCCAGGTTGATCTCTACAAGTGACTGAAGGTTATCAAAAGCATTCCTTTCTATCACTTGAATCTGGGACTGTATCATCCACAATTTCTGAAGATGCATCAACCCTTGGAAAGAACCTGGCCGGATGGCAGTCAGGTGATTCCCAGAAAGATCTAACTCATCCAGTTTTACAAGCGGAGTAAGGTTAGGAATCTCTCGAAGATTGCACATGGCAAGGTTCAAATACCTCAAGTTGGACAGACCTTCAAAGGCACCTTCTGAGATGTATGAAAGCCTTTTCAATTCCCCCAAATCCAGCCTCCGGAGGGAAGGGATTCTGTTAAAAGCATAAGAAGGGATGCTCTCAATGGGGTTATTTCTCAACCACAGTTCCTTCAGTTTTGATAGGTATACAAAAGCCCCATTTGGGATAGTGGTCAGACGATTGTCAAAGAGTTCCAAAGTGTTGAGATTGGCCAGACCATTGAAAGCCCCTATTTCAATTGTTCTGATGTGATTCCTGCTGAGCTGCAGGATTTCTAGGTGCCTCAGATGCTTGAAGCTATTAACTTTAATGATCTGAATCTGGTTCTCATGGAGATTGAGTAGCCGGGTGTTGGTGGAGATGCCGTCTGGCACGTCTCTAAGATTTTTCCGTACACAAATCACTTTACTGAACTGGTTGCTGCAGGAGCAGACAGAAGGGCAAGTTTGAGCCCTCACTAGACCAGCCACCACAAGAAGCTGAAGAGCCAACAGCACCACAAGCAGGGGGTCAAATAGGGCCCTGTTAAACCTAGGACCTATCATTATCTGCTGTGGATGTAAGGTCATCTTGTTCAACATTCATAATTTATTTGGTGTTGGTCCTTCTGGAGTTTGAATCGTCTGAAAGAAAGGAAGAAAGGAGAACATTAACTTAATCTCAAATAATTATGTTCTCTCAACAAAGGCTTTCAAGCCTTTTCAGTCAACTTTACCAATTTCTTGAAATACAATACTGAGAACGGGTATAGAATTCCTAATATTATTTTCTGTACAGATATGTATGTCAACTGCAACTGGCAATGAGATAAGAAATAGCCATACATTAGTTCTCCTGCACATTCCAATGTACAGTGTATGCAGGTGGATGGCAGATAAGAAGTTCAATCACAATGAATGCCCAAAAGAAATGTAACTCAGGGGAGAGCTGAAAGAAAGGACAAGCATTTAAAAAGGCAAAAGTTAGTAACATAGGAGTCTAATAAGATGGAATTATCAGAGTATTCAAGGTGTTAACCTTTTTTACACATTGCAAGAGAAGAGATAATATGAAAAGCAAGTTTCTGGTATTGGTAAAAATCTCTTGTCTATACAAACATGATTCCTGAATCAGAGTTTAACTAGAAGTAAGTCTCTAAAACTGACTGTCATACAGATGACAGGGCAAGATCTTGTCTATAAGAGTTAAAAAAAATTAAAAATTAAAATAAAAAAGTATACTGAGCATCATCCAATTTAATGATATGTCCTATTCAATTATTTTGTTTGGCACCAGCAGCAGAGAAACAGTCATTAGCAAATGTGTACTGAACACAGAAATGAGAATAGCCATTTATTTAAATGCTGAAAAATATCCCTGTAGCTGCAGGGCTGGCAGTTTCATTGGCACCTTGAAAAAACTCTCAAAAAATTCTTACTGCAAAGGGAAAAAAGACCTTCACACTACAAATGATCATTACCATTTTAAGAACTTCAGCACTGATTCATGTGCGGCAGTTTTTATAGTCCCCAGCCTTCGGTTCATTTTCAATCTGCTGCTCAGTTCAAGATTCCTCTGTTGCTGAGATTAATGAAATTTCTTATAAATCAGCCAAAAGTGAAGTCTTAGGAATTACAGCAAGCTTAAAGCATATTTATAACCCAGAGCACCCAGATGGATAGTACATATATATTCAGTAAAACAAAATACCATAAGGCAACAGTTTTCCACTCTAGGCTCCAAACAGATTCATTTTTTGTAAAAAATAGAAACCCTTCTTTAAAAAAAAAAAGCCCAAAAAAACCAAACCAAAAAACCACCAAACCAGGAAAATATATTAAGTTTCATCTCACAGCAATTGATTTAATGAAACACTTTTTTTCTCACTATATATTCAGACAATGTGTTTTTGAGAATTCATTTCTGCATTTTTAAAAAACCTGTTATAAAGGTTCAGAGGTAGCAAGTGTTCGCATCTCATTTTTAATAATTTACTGCAGAAAAAGCCAATATAACGGTTAAAAACCTGTGAAGGGAACTAGAAAGTCTGGGCTGTATCTGTATGTTTGATCTCTTTATATGTGCCATTTATAAAACATCGTTCTTGTTATGAAAAATTCATGAAAGTAATGTGTTTTGCAACCTTGAGCAAGTCACTTCTCTCTCTGCAACTTACGAATCTGTCCCATGGCTCTGGAGAACCCTGTGGCAGTAGTGTTAGGTGTTACTGCTCCCACCCTTCTATCCCTTCCCTCTGCCAACAGCTGGACTCCTGAACATCAGCTTCATGGGTTTAGGATAATGTACTTGACTAGATGAGGGGGTCTCTGCTCTACACACCTTCCTTTTCACTGCAGGACCACAAGGTCACTTATCTCTTCAGAGGTGCTGAACAGGATATGTGGAGGAACACTCTAACCACTAAAATTCAAGGTTGCTTGCAAAATCCATCTGCAGTAAAGCTATATTCAAAAAGCAGGTGAAAAGGTCATAGTTCCCATCTTTCTTACACAGTTATGAAGAAAAACCTGCTGTTGTGGTCAAAAGAATTCTATTAGAGGCTAATATCAATTTTAGGGTTCTTAATTAAGACCTCTGATTAATGAATTTTTTTTTTGCAATAATTTGTTTTTCTTTATCATTTTCAAAATTCTTCTAAAACTTATACTCTAAGGACTTGGACTGAATAATGAATTCCATTAACAAGTAATAAAACAGGCACAGAAACACAACAAACTAATTATTTTACCATTGCATTGGTGCAATACTTTTGTCTTCACTGAAAGTGGGATGAGAACTCAGCCTGCTATGTCTGCCTTCAGAGCTGCCAGTTATCCTTGTGTACAAGGCTGCTGAGGCACAGGCAGCACGTGGGGCTTGGAGAGGCACAGGAATCTTCTCAGACCAATCCAGTACTAAAGGCCAGCTTTGTAGGATGCCGTATAGTTCCTCTACCTTTCTTTTTGTGATTGTCTGGTCTCAATCTTGTATCCTGGATTCCCTGAAGGACCAGGAAAACTACAACATTTATAGAACAAAAAAGTACAGAGAAATAAGAAAGGCCATGGGTGAGCAAGCACCTTCAATGTCAGGCTGTGCATACACCAAGTCCCTTCAGCTGCTCTTTTCTAGCCTCCATGAAGCTGATGATCCCAAGCCATGCTGCAAGTACTCCAAGGCACTTTCCTCCTGTTCCAATTACTTGAACTTGAGGGTATCTCCCAACATTTCCTTTACCTAGTTCTTAATCCAGAAATCTTCCCTTTCCATCACAACACATACGCTCCATGGGGGGAAAAAAATCACTTGAGTACATTATTAAAACAAATAAATTATCTAGTTATGAGACTGATCAGTAAATGTTGTCTAACCCAAACCAAAGTCTTTCCATGTCTCTGTTGCAAAAAGATTTTTGAAAGAAATGCTTTTATCTTCTAATGATAAATTCCCTATATCCTTCCTATTTTTGGTTATTGACTGAAACAATGAATCATTTACATAGAACAGCTTTTCCTTGAACTGAAGGCCAAAATTGCGTGTGGCTTTTACATTTACTGTTCTTCCTAGTCCTGTCCTATGGATATCTCAATCAAACATATGCCTCAGTACAACCATCTATCAAAGACCTCCAGGGAAATCTGACACTGTCAGGTTTCTGTAAAATTCATATCTGTGCATACTTCAAATACAAGTTTGGTTACTGACTAATTGATAGCTTCTCTGAGTCTATAATTCTGAAGACAGGACCACCATTTTGTGATATGTGAATACAAAGTTTTAGATATGTTTTCACACTTATTGGTATGTTTGATCTTTCTGTGTCTAAATCATATCTTGCTTAATATACAAGTACAGAATATCTATATTGTTATCCCTCTGCAACATTTTCCAGGAGGCAGTGAGAGCAAATCTTAGTTTTGCATCCACCACTTGATTTAACTTTGGACTTAATTTATATTACTTGACTTTTTGCCCTGTCCTTTGTTAGTAAAGGAAGCAAAATGAAATTTTAAGGACAAGACCACACTAAGTGGATTTGGTGCTGCTAAAGTACAGGCAAGATGATGATCCAAAAATGTGACCATGACCAACAGAAAATATACTAGGAAATACATTGCTAGTCCTCACTTCCAGCTGCCGAGGTTTGCATGAGGCTGACATACAGCAGTAAGATTCCTGGTGGCTGGAAGAATGTAGTAAAAAGATCCTTTCTTTTGTACTGGTTGTTTTCCAGAGCTCAGAGCTTAAATATTCAGGGAGTCTTGGTGCAGGTATTTCATATCAGGGCAATTTTAAATCATAAATTCTTGGAAATACCCTAGGAAAAAAAATTTAGCCAGCACAAAATCACAGTGGAAAATTAATTTAAAGTCTTGAAGGGTGTTATGGAAATATTTTAATGGGCTTTACATAAAGATCCATCTGGAGCTCTGTACTAGAGTTATTTGCTATTCAATTCCTATTTATGCTAGAGACACCGAAGGTTTAGCTTTACAAGCCCACACATGGAACACAGACCATCAACCAGCATCTTTAGTCTTTGTTGACACCTCTTTGTCTTCTAAGTAACTTTTTTTTTATTTTTCTAGTACCAAAATAGCAACTCTACAGTCAATTCAATATCACTAGTGCCCTCTGCTGTGTAGACTAAAAATTTAGTTTAAAATGTTAAGAATTTCCTTACTGCACAGTCAGTTCCCCAGATACAGTACAATTATCAAATGTGTTTCCAAACATGACCTTAAGTCTGTCGGTGGCACTGCTCTAATTACCACAGCATATATCATCTGCTTTTTTAGCAGTATATTCTGTAATGTATATTCTCTTTATGGCCATGGAGACATTCCCAGACATATATGGAGAGCTGTTCATTTGGTTTTCTATTTTCACAGAAATAAAAACCTTTTTTTGGAAATCGGCATTTGATACGCATGTTCTCGTCTCTATAGCTTATCTGGCTCTCTGTTACTCTCGATGTACTACACATTTTCCTCGGAGCTAAAAGCACTGCCCTCTTAAGATCCAGTGCAGAAGACAAAGCAAGGGATGACAGAACTAATCTACCTCTGCAGCTGTGCACAGTGCAACTTTCCAACTTTCCTTAGGGACAGCTTGGAGTATGCTGTGGTTACCCAATTGAATGGAACTTTGCCAAATGTGTATGCAGCGGTAGAGGTACCTTCTTTATGCTTTATGGGCCAGGTAATACTATGTCCTTTATTTCTTTTTTTTCTTTTTTTTTTTTTTTTTTGTAATTAGGTCTTGGGCCTTATGTGCTTTGTTCTCCCTTTGCTATACTACCAGGAGAAAGTGACTGTGCTCCCTCTGGTTGCTGAAGGATTTTTTCTGTAATGGGGGTCTTTGATAACAAAAGAGAACTTCCACAACATTTCCAAAGATCTGCCTAATGAGGTATGGCAGGTGGTAAAGATATTTCCCCAAGCTTCAGTGACCCTTAGCTGGATCACTGGCAGTTTAGTTGCTGTTGGCAACTCGTGCTTTGCTCTCTCTCTTGTCTGTGGGCCTATGAATAAGTGCCTCAGCAGCAGAGCTGTGCAGTGCAAAGGCCATGGCTGTATCCCAATATATGGTTTAAGATACAGTATGATCCAGCACACCTGGGTTCATGCTGTACCACTGCCATGAAAAAAATTGAGACATGATGTTATATGTGCTGCATTGAAAATATAGACAGAATTTATCAAGTATCAGGTGTTTAAACTATCACAGCAAAATTACATAAACCCAAATACATCACAGTTAAGTCTCAGCTGAAAAATTGTTAAATCACAAGAACTCTCCCCCAGCCTTTCCCAGAAAATTTCAGGATG
Source organism: Passer montanus (assembly GCF_014805655.1). Lineage (NCBI taxonomy): Eukaryota > Metazoa > Chordata > Aves > Passeriformes > Passeridae > Passer > Passer montanus. The sequence goes on from NW_024372702.1 coordinate 1,604,979, forward strand.
AAAAGCATTCAAATAACTTTTTTCAATTTTTTTCAAGTTGACAAGTATGTGGATGCATTCAGAAAATGTATCTTTGCTTTTCTCTATATAGCGCAGTTATGTATGCTGTACCTCACACCCTTTTAAAGAGGTTTTCTGAGAGAAAAACCCTTTAAAATGATATCTGCATTTTTTCAGAGAACAAACCACTCTACAGTTGCAAATTAAACAGCAGATTTCCAAACATGTGAAAAGGAGCTAGGTGCACCAAGCAACTAATTATGCTGGGAAGTCTCTTCCGGTAGCATCTGCACTGGAGAATTGAAAATATTTTCTGTATGGAACAGAGCTTGGAGTATGGCAGTAAAAATAGGTCCAAATCCCAGGATGACCTTATGCAGAAGTAACTCTTTTGACTCTCTTTTCAGGAACTCTGAATGCTCCAAGGGCCTGAGACTGATCCCCTTTTGGCAGCAATGGCAGCAGAAGCAGCCAAGGGAATTTCAGTGTAGAGACATGCACACAATATGCTTTAGCTCCACCAAGTACTGAAACACACAAGGGTTAGCCTTCGTCCCAGAATAGAGACTGAACTGTGGGCAGGGAGCTCCACCGGGGTCAGAAATGCTCTGCCAACATCTGCTCTGCAAATGCTCCAGTAGCCTCACATGTGTGTCCCCATATGGCTGTGCAGGGTTGGGCCGATGGAACCACATTGCCAGGGATTCACTCACCATAATCTCCTGCCCACCTCACCTCCCCCCTTTTCTCTCTGGAAATACCTTTCCACCTGGCTGAACCCTCAAGGACTTGAGCTCTCAGTTCAAGAGCAGTGCAAGCAGCTTGCATTCTGTTCCTTGCCCCTACACAGTACAATGACACCACTCTCTTCTTCCATGGGATGCTTTTGTCACTAAAAAAGGAACACGTGCTATGCTCTTAACAGACAACTACAAAACATCATCATGCAAAATCAGTTAAATGGTTTATAGCAGGTTTATAATTTTTAAATTGTTTCCTTTTTCTAATCTTATTTTTTATTTCTTCATGGGTTTCTTCCTATCAGACATGTTTGGCTTTTTTAGAACAGACTGATCTACAATGAAACCCCATGTCTATGACTATAGAACTGGGTAACTTTATCTACATTGCTAAAAATCAGTTTTCCCTTTTCACTTCTATAGGACTTTAAAAGTCTTAACAACAGTTAAGGGAGCCATTGCAATAATGTCTAAAGTCTTGTGAGGTTTCAAAACCCAGCAGTTTTTATCTATTTGGTTTTTTTATTTTATTTTTAGTTAAATACAGTGAAGGCCAAAACAGGCTAGATAGGCAGCCCTGCAATGCAAACTGATTACTCATGAGACCAGACAAATCAAAACACTCACAATGCAAATTATTCTCCTCTTGGCATGTTTCACTGTTTTGCTCTGGGACATAGCTCTGTGCCCCCTTGAAGCATTTAAGTGTAAGAGGCAGAGTGGATATTGCTGTACCATAGATACTTCCTAGCTCTCTCCTGCAAGCCTTTTAAGACTCAACTGAATCACTAAGACACTGATCTGAAAGACCTAAATGTGATTGGACACATTCAATCCTCCTGAATCACCACTGATTTCAGGGGAGTTCAATCAAGGGTGAGTTTGACCCAGTCTGTCTTTTTCTTCTTGTCTTTCATTTTTTTATACAGAAAACAGTTTTATTTCACCCACCTAATTTTCCAGCATGATTTAATGTTTCCTCTCTCATTTCTTCCTAAGGTTTAAAATTTTCTCTTTCACATCAGGTAAAACAAATTAACATGAAATAAACCTTTTAAAAATGAGAATTTGAGTGCACATTGGTCCAAGCAAAAATATTTGCATTTTAGCTAAAAATTAAAATATTTCACAATGCTTGAACCTCAATCAGTCTGGTATTTCTCTTTATTTATAAATATAATTTTACTCTTAAGCATCGTTCGCAGTTTGTATCCTCAGTAAAACTAATTTCACAGGAAAATCATAGAAAACATCAGATAATATGTAATGAATGTTTCTTAAGGACAAACTTAGATATCTTAAGAGGAATTATATTACTTCTTTGTTGTCTTCTCCCTGGATGCCACTCCAGGGAGTCACTCCAAAGGTGATGAGGACAGAACAATCCCAACTTCTCTGTTCAGACTGTTCACAGTTGTATGAATAGGAGCAATCTATGAGCTATTCACAATTAGCTAAAATACTTTCATAAAAGCCACCACAATACAGCTTGGTTCTAGTGCACCCAGAAACATTCTAGAATTTTAATTGGAATTAACTTTTAAGTGGGTTAATTCTATTGCATTAAATCTTAGTGTGGACATTCTTATTTAGAATTTAATTTAACCTAAATTGAATCAAGGCCACTGTAACTTCAATTAAGAGTGTCCATAAAAGAATGTAATGTAGTTTAGCTAGTCCCTTTTCAAAGTTAATTTGGATTCATTTTCTTGAGACCCCATATAGACATTAGGAACTTTTGTTCTGTATTGACTTGGGCTTGATTCAAAACAATTACATAAAGGTAAAAAGGTTTTCTACCTCATCACTGATCCCCCTGGGTTACTGAAGTTCCATTTTGCTTCCCTAATTCAGTTGATTAAATACATTTTCTCTGTCATTTTGTTGTTTGTTTCATCTCATACCTCCTTCTGGACAGATACTTATGTAGGGGAAAACAGGCAACTGAACAACAGAAATTTTACAATAGCCTGATAATAAAATTATCTTAATTACAGAAGTCTGTCATGGTACCTCACGTGCCAACCATGATATAAGAGGAAGTCAGAGAAACACCTTCAAGATTTCCCTCTCTTATGGCAGAAATATCTTAGTGAGCAATAATTAAATAGCACTATTTCTATAACTATGCTTTCTTGATTACTTTTTCATTCATTATCAAACTAAAATCACAGATCCATGTTAGGAAGGCATTTGAGAACCACAACAAAATTAGCACAAAACCAACCTTAATAGAAACTATATACTGTTCTAAAGCTCTGGTCCAAAACAGCACAGGTTTTAGTCCTGTCACACTGGGGTCATTTTTTGAAATACTATACTAATTTTTGGTTTTAGAGGTGATTGAACGTCTGTTTAACATCTATTGAACATAGTACAGTGATACTTTATTTCAAACAAACTAGTTTTGGTCCGGTATAATATTATCAATTTTTATACATGGAAACATGAAATTTTAAATTAACATCCTTTTTAAAAATGTACTAGAACATTTCAAACTGGTAGGTAAAAATCTATTACTTTATGTAGCATTAAAGTTTGTGTCTTTTTAAAAATGGAAAAGCAAAAATGTGCAAGGCTCATGGAATCCAAGGTATTAGCCCTGATTACTTTCAGAATTTTCTCACTACTCACAAATGATCAAAAGAGATGTGGGAAACGTCAGGTCAGAACAACCTAAGAATGCATATACAAATGTAGCCAGTATAATGAAGAGAAACAAACAAACAAGCAAACAAAAACCAATTAGAATATATGCTTGCACTTAAGAAAGTTTCATCCTAACCTTAGGAAATTGGAATCTAGTTTTTAAAATCCAAAACATAATTTCCTATGTTACAATATTTGCACTTGTCTACTGAATGTGCTAACACTGAATAATCCTGTCACCCATACACATAATCCTCTGAGCCTTGTTGAGCTCTGGACCTCAGCAGATAACACAGACAAGAAGACAAAAATATTTTAGTTTGATGAACATTTAATTCAGTAGGAGTTTTCTATACTTCTCTACAGTTTGGCAACAGAGATACCCTGGTAAAAGCAGAAGTAATTTTAAAAGATTTGAAGATTACTTTGATGTTAGCAAATCAGAGAATTGTCCATTTCAGTGGCATGAAAAGATCGAGTTTGTACAATAATAACTGCAGTTTTTCCAAATGCACTTTGTATTATGTAAAACAGAGGAGACTGAGGGATGAAAGGAAATTATATTAAAGCAGCCATGGAAAACCTTCATCAACATTTTTTTGCAGTATGATTTAAAATAGGTATCTGCCTATCATCTATGCCATGATGATGTGTCAAGAACAGTGTTCTCCTGTTTTCGTGTTTTAATTATTTGATGCTGAGCTGGAGAAGTGCTTGATAGGTATTTCATAACCTTGATAACCATAGGCTGTATTGTTAATATGTATTATTTCAAAATACCTTCTGGGAAAATCATACCCGGCTAACAACACACTAAAGCACCAGAGTCCATTTTGCACCATTGCATTTATAGTGGCTAACTGAGTCCAAATTACTTCCTCAATTCTGTTAATAAACAAAGCAACAAAGAGAAAAAGAGAAATGAGTTAAAAAGTTAAGGCTGCAAATAGCCTTGAGTCTAGCAAATGATGGTTAAACTTCTTGTCCTTGTAACTATGGAAACCCCTTAAGGTAAGAGTGGAACACAGGCACTTTGTGGTCTGCAATTTACAAGCTGTTTATTTAATTATGAAGGAATATGAAACTGTTAGGGGCAATGCAATTATCCTACTGTGATAGTGTTTTGAAAGAAAAAATAGGTACAGAAAAATATAAGAAGTTAATTTTTTGGAAAATTACTTGTTTCAGGAATTCAATGAAACTGCAGCACATTGTTTTTTACTGAAATCTGCGATTTTTTTTTTTCCCCAAAGAGAGTGAGGAGCCAAAATTAGTAATACGACATTTTGCCATAATATCCCTCAGTAGATTCATAGTAATTATGTCCATTCTATGCTTCATGAACAAAACCAATGTCAGGGTGTATTTCAATTAAACCCTAGGTGTTACCAAAGTGCACTACAGCCAGAATAGCAAGCACATTATTACCAGCTCTATCACTGTTGGGCAATGAACAGGTCACAGGTTCTCTTGTGCACAGCATTTGTACACCTTTAAATATCACAGGTGGGAGAATGTTTCAATTCAATTTAGGAGGCAGCTAGTGAAATAAAATTAAGAGTGAAACTATATGGTGACTCAGGGGGACTATAACAACTACTTACAAGTATTTTCCTGGATCTGAACAACAAACTTTGACCTGAGAGTTGTGTTATTGAGAATTGCTTGAATGTAGTGACCCCAGGGCCCTTTACATACTATGGGAGTTTTTGGTGTCAATCTGTCATTCACTGGATTGCCATAATTAGATGTCAAACACACCCTCACAAGACCTCTGGGAAAAAAGACAGGTAATATTATTCTTGTTTACAGCTGAAGAATTTGAAGCAATAATGGATTAAATTAGTTACCAAAATTTAGGATGTGTATATAAGACTCTTTGCCAACATGAGCTTCACACTCTATACTGGCCACATGCAATACATGTATAATCAAGAATCTGCTGCAAGTTGTTGACACTATAAATGGCAAAACTGAAGATATACTTTGGGACTTTGAAACTGCAATTTGTTATGCTACTCCTACTTGAAATTCATTGGAGTCTTCTACCCAGACAACAAAGCACAGACATCAGTCCGGATGACTTGAGATGCAGTCCAATCCTTGCAACAATGATAATGATAAAATTACTATAAATTATAAAAGCTGAAAGCAAATTCCTTCCATAGGATTGTATAACTGGCAAAATGTGGCATTCATTATAATTTGTAGTCATCCAAATAAGGAAATGTAAAGCCCTTGAGATAGAACAACAGTTCACCTTCAGAGCTAGCCTCAGCAGCTGAAGAAGGAGAGGGAAGACCAAGTGGATTTATCTCCATTCAGCATCACTCTCCATGCCCAGCCACCCAGCCAGGTATTCCCATGGTGTGGACAAGAGAGCACCCAATGAAGTGTTCTCCTGTCCACACCATGGGAAGTTATTTTCTCCAGGAAAAAGCTGTGGAAGACAGTGCCAAAGACTTTACTAAATTCCAGGAGAACAACATCCACAACCCTTCCCGCATCCACTAGGTGGGTCACCTTGTCACAGAAGGAGATCAGGTTAGTGAAGCAAGACCTGCTTTTCCTAAACCCGTCCTGGCTGGGCCTGATTCCGTGATCCCCTATACCTGCTGTGCAATGGCACTCAAGGTAATCTGCTCCATGACCTTCCCTGCCATGAGGTCAGACTGATATAAACTCTACAAATCTCATTTTCATTAGCTATATTCTCTCAAGTGTCAATTCTTCTCTAACGAACACGTTTCTGACCTGGGAAAGGACTCATGCTGTTTCATGTATTACAGTACTGTTGAAAGATAATGTTTCAAAAACAGTTTCACTCCAAAGGGACTAATTACTAAAGTTTTAATTTCTAGATTCCAATAATTAGTTAATTAACCCCCAAATATCTTTGTATAAAGCATAATCATAGGGTCACACATGCACATATAAGATGACATTTGGATTTTACCTTAACAGGGAATAAGCATCCTTTAACCAACTTAGCTTAGTCAGGCACTGGAAGCAAAAAAAATGAGACAGAACTAGGTCCAGTTTTATAACTATGTCAACCACTTTAACATGGCAAAATAAAATAATTATATATTTTAACCAGTTTTAATTTTATTAAAATGTTAAATTAATTCTGGAGTAACTTAATATTGGAGCACTGTGTTTCTATATGTGCTGAAATATGACACTAGAAAAATCCCATATCATCCATCTCAATGCATTTTCTTGAGGTATCCAAGACATAGTGCATATCTTTCCAGAATATCATCTGATTCAAGAATTGATAATATAGATCTGCCTAGCAAGTTATGATTAACAATGAGAGCTTTGAATGAAGCTTGGTGAAAATCCAAGTCTTTAAAGAAATTAGTGAGAAAATGTGGCAAAATACATGAGTTATTCTAATTTTGTCCAGACAACCTATAAAGCTAAGAATCATAAATTATAAAGATAGATGTTATCTCTCTAGAACTTCATACTACAGGAAGTCTTATAGAGAAAAATAATAGATTACTTTTCACACAGACATGGTTTTAAAATTGATGAATACACCTTTTTTTAATGGAATATATTCTCTACACAAGCTCCTTATAACCTGCTCATCAAAATCACCGGCCAAATTCAAAGTATTATTACACCAATGTGAAAGTCATATCAGATCCAGGAAAACTAGCTTATAATTCTTTAGAAGATAATAATTTTCACTATGGTGCTGTGTATCTGCTTCAAGCTACCAAAAGGCTCTAATGCCCAGTTATCAGCAGTGCTGCCTGCTTGTTCAGCTGTTCAGACTCTTAAATGCTGATACAGTATTCTATGTGCATGAGCTCACCACACACTTGCATTTTTAACTAGTTCCATGAGAGACAATCATAGGTAAAAATTTAGTCCTACAGAAACCAAAAGGAGTTTTGCACTTGGTTTCACTGGAGTCAGGACTCCATACCGTATATCAATGAGAATTTACTATATAGTGCCAACTGCAGATTATTGCTGATGTAAGCACTAGGGCTTTGATGACATTCTTTTAGGATAGTTTTCAGGGATATGAAAATGTAATTTTCATTTAATTAAAACTGTCACAGAACATAAAAGGAAAAAAAATAGTAACTGAGACAGCTAAAAAAGAGTTCCTATAAATAAAAGTTGGCTATAAAAAAACCAGTAATACAATATTTTAAAATGTCAATATATTAATGCAGCTGATTTAAAGCAGCTGTCATACCTTATGGTAACAACTAGCTTCCAGAAAAGGAGAACGTTACTGATAAAGACCCAAGTATTGAATTTAAGTTATTTTTTCATTCTGTTCATTGAAAGATACAGTTATTATAGGCAACACCTGATCTGGTCAATAGTTAAAGATGATAAGGCAGTCGTCCTGTGAAGTATCTGAAGACTTTTGGCATCATCAGACACTCTCCCACCAGAGTATTTCGCACCAGTTCCATGTACTTGTGAGCTACTAAAAGCAATGATAAATACAAGTGTTAATTGGCATTTAAATATCAATGATACACAGCATGTCTATTGCCAACACTGCGATGTCTTGCAGACCTGCATCGCATGGTGGATATTTTAGACTGGAAGATTACACAATTAACTGTAGAGTGGATTTTGCTATCTACCTACAGGCAAATACAGTTCTTTGCCTATTTCTAGAGGTATCCACTTGTGCAAGAATGCCTAATGGCAGCTATTACCAAGTAATTGTCTGTCATTGTCTGCCTTTCATCTGCAAGAATAGTTTTAAAACTTGGGTTCAAGCATCTTAAGAAAAGCACCTTAATTTCTTATTCATATTGTTGTTCATATCTTCATTACTTAAGAAAGTTCAGAAAGTGAGAAAATGTAATCACAGCAACTAGAACCATCAAAGACTTCAGGGGGTTCTGTCTCACAGTCTTCACATAGAGGCATGGAGATTTCCTTTACTAGACCTGATTTCTGGGATCTAAATCGCAGAAGGATTTCATGGAAGACAGGACAGCTGCTATGTATCAGAGATAAGGAACATGCACAGATTTAAGAATTTCCTCTGACACTGCAGCCATAGATCTAAATCTAAGCTATGACTAGCTGGGAGGGAATGATGGAAAAAAATATATATAGGGAAAAGAAAGTGATATACATAACACTTCCCTGTAGCTGTTCTTTATAACTTTTTTCTCCTTTTCAGTAGAGTGAAGACAACATTTTTCTGTGTAATTCTAGGAAATTATCTGAACTTAGACCAATTTCCCAGATGGGATAAACTGGAGTTGTTTCATTCAAGTCAATGAAACCAGATGATTTTTATTTCAGTTAAAGGTTGTGATCCTTGGTACCCTCTAAACTAGACTTATTCATTCGTGAAAAATAAGCTTTCTTGGGAGATCTTAGAGCAGCCTTCCAACACCTAAATGGGGCACACAAGAAAGCTGGAGAGGGGCTTTTTACAAGGCCATGCAGTAATAGAATGTGAAAAGTGGCTTTAAAATGAAGGAAGGCAGACCCAGATCAGATATCAGGAAGAAATTCTTTACTGTGAGGCACTGGGACAGGTTGCCCAGAGAAGTTGTGAATGCCCCATTCCTGGAGTTGTTCAAGGCCAGGCTGGATGGGGCTTTGAGTAACCTGGTCTAGTAGATATCTCTGCCCACAGCAGAGGGGATTGGACTGGATGATCTTTAAGACCCCATCCAACTCAAACCATTCTATAATTTCATAGGTTTATGAATATCAAGAGGTTCAGACAGCCAACTGCTATGAAAATTGAGCTTTTATAAAGTAGGCTTAGAATGGTAAAGACAAAACTAACTGTTTTAACCATGAAATAAAGAATTCTGATTGCTGAGAGCTGAAACAATAATAATCATACCTTAAGGGTGGACCTTGCTTTAGTTCTCAAGAAATACAGTTTCCTTTTTCTGAATAATGAGGTATTTCATTTCTCTCTTTTTTCTTCCTTATTGCAATAAATTATGGAGTTGCAATCAAAATTATGAAATAAAAACAGCAGACATAATCCATGTCAAGGAAAGAGAGGTTCTTATCTCCTTTACAATATTGTCTGGTGTACACAAAATTTAGGAGGTTTTGCATTGACTAATAGATGGTAATAGCTTAGAGTTATATATTAGCTTTTATTTAGGTGTTTCCCTGTGTTTTAAATCCTTCATTGAAAAACATCCGTCTGTCTTGTCTGTCCATCCATCCATCCATATCTATCTATCTATCTATGACAGTTACTTTATTTCCCACTGAAACCTAAGTATTTCTGGAGAGACTCATAGCAGGTTTTTTTATAGCTTACCATGTTATACCAAGAAATGTTGAAGACTGCTGTCTTCAACTGAAATCAAATGAAAACTTCAGAAAAATGGGCTATATATCTGTGCTCAAATTTGACATAAAGTAATTAGGGTAAACTTCCCTAGTGTTTTGGAAAATATATATTTGGAAAAGGATTTTGCTCCAAGTGGAGTGGATTTTTCATTCACCTCTATCATGTTAAAGAACAGTTTTTTCTGTCAGAACAGCACTAGAACACTGCTATAGAACTAGACTGGGAGAACAGTCTGCTTTTACAAATTTGACAAAACAGCTTCTTGTAACTTTCCATTTTGTTCAGCAGATACAATAGATTCTTTTTAGGAGAGACACAAAGCTAGGTACCCAATGGGAAGAGACTGGTACCCTACATCCTTTAGCTAACATTAAGCTAAGCACACTGATCTTTCTAATCTTTCCATCAGTATTTGCAGAAACATGTTCCAGACAGTGTCTTTTCCCTGACATTTGTCCTGAGTGAGACAGGGTGTGAGAGATAACTTAGGAAACAGCCATGAATTATCTTAGCTCTTCCTCAGAGAGTAACCATCATTTGGTGGGATCTATTAACATTCAGTGTCTGCTGTCCAGACTGCCCTGAGCAACATTTCTTACTAAAACAGGTAACAAATTAATGTTCAGTGGCAAATACTGGGATTTAAAGTGCACTCTGTAGGTAACCACAAGAAGAGAGCAAAGCTATATTAAAATCTGTTCATAATAATTTACAGCTGTTTAAAGAGGGAAGATTTTCTGCAGCTCCACAAAGCAGCCCAGTAAGACTTCAGTATACTGATGTCAGCAAAACAGTTTAATAGTTCCTCCTTAATGTATAAAAGTAGCATAGTAAGGCACCTTTCAATTTAATTAAGGGTCTTCTAAGAACTGATGAAATTAATTTCTCCTTCTTAAAGAATCCTAAATCCTTATTTTAAAATTTAATTTACCTGAAGTCTGGTGTCCAAGATGTCAGCAATTTCTTTTTTTCCTTAAGTGCAGCACAAATTGTTAAGTAAGTTTAAAATTATATAGCAGCAAAAAGAAAAGATTTTTTTTTTTCTTTTAATGGTTTGGGGTGCTTTTATTCTCACCAGGATCCCTCACATTTATACTAAATACAGCTTCATTTCTCAAAATGAATTTTAACAAGCTGTACTTAAGAATGAGAAATGCACTTACTAGACTATATTCAATTGCTCTTTGTTATTATTTCTTTTTTTACCAAAAGGCAAAGTAAGAATATATTAGGAAAGGAGAGGAGTTTTACTAGTCATTGCTGAACAATATGAACACACAATGCAAAAACAACAGACAATATAGCTGGAAGATGGTACAGAACTACTGCTGTCCTCGTGAAATTCTGATTTTCAGACTGTTGATTCAAGGATTTTGAACTGGGCTTTGCTTCACCTTCCTTGCAGACTGCAAGGAATAATCTGGAAAATGCAAAAATTCCATTTTCAATGATCCTTGGCCATACCACTCTGCCCATTATGTAATGGCACAATCAGCAAAAAAATGAATAAAATTCAAAGATCCATACTTCATACTACAACTAAAATGACCTGACTTTTTATGCTCCTGAGTAAAAGGTCCTTTTTTTCTGAACACATGCTGAATTTTGCTATTTTTGGAATGCTCTCTCAATGGGAAGTTTCAATATAAATTCAGTGCATAGCGACCGCTTCATTCAACACCAAATTAGTTATGGATGCTGAGCCAGTGCTCTATGCCATGAAGAATGCCTGTAGAAAGTCCTGACTGTGTGTAATAGTGGTTACTGTCAAAAATAAAATTCATAGGCCAGATCCACAGCTTGCATAAATCAGTGCAGTGTCACTGGCACAGGCTCTGTCTCACTGCACCCATTTAAATAGTTTCTCAAACATTTCTCAACATCCTCCAACATTTTTGTCCAAGTGCTGGTTCAGGTAACTGCAGGCCAAAGGACATACATTTAAGAAAAACAACAATAACAGCAAAGGATACCATCTCTCTTTGTTCACTATTAATGAGCAAGAATGAAGATTAGGTTTTTTAAAATATTTGTCTGGTAATTAGTTCATTATATTCGTATGGAAATTCTACTTAATACAGTATTTCTCAAAAATGTTTCCACTTAAACAACATCAGGTTCACAAAGATCCTCTACAACAATTTCTGTCTCTGTCCTTTGCAATGACAATTGGATTTCTGTCACAAGGAATAAGCAAGGGGAGGTTCCTAGTAGATGTGGATGATGGCTATGAGGAATTCAGTCTTTGATATGCATGGGAGTCTTTCTTCTGCAATGAAGGTTTGGATTATAAGTAGTTACACTTAAATTCCATTTTCAATCCTGATGAATTATGACTTGCCAAAGCCATGTCAAAATTAACAAACAAATTCAGAATCAAAAGTCACAAGTTCAAGCTTTCTTTTTTCGTGTAAACAATGTTGTTTTCACAACAATATTAAATCCACCTTAGATATACTTTCATCAACTGGTACTAAATTATCAGCTGTTTTGAACTGCAGAAACTAAACTAATCACTTTATCTCCCATATTTGCCCAGTCACCTCACTAAAGGATAACTCCTGTGCCATTGACCAATGAAGTGATTAAGAGGACTTCACAGGAAAAGTTGGAATGTTTCTGTGACACTGCTGTTTCCCACTTGTCCCTTCAGGCAAATGTCATACCCCTTAACAGTATCACATTTTCTTATCCAGTATGCAGAAATATCACCTTTCTGTTTAAAGTTACAGATTTATCTTAAACATGAGTTAACAATTAGAGAAGGTAACAGCCCTTTCATTATTTTGAATGTTTGACTTAGTGTGGCCTTAACAGCACTTCAGTTAACTTAAGAAAAAAACTGCATAAAACTATCAGGACTGTATTAGAAAAAAGTACCCATAATCTTTGATACTGATTCCTTTCTTGCTCACAAGTATGAGATAATAATATTCTTTTATTTAAAGCAGCTGGCTGCAGAATCTGGAAAATGCAAAAAGGCTTTGCCAAGAGAATGAACTTCAAAAATTGTTCTGTAGTTTAACACCTGTAGTTTATTGTCCCAAATGCATTTAAAAGTGCAATGTTCATATACTTTACAGAATCACTTAAAATGTTGGTATAGAAAAAAAAAAAATCATACTTTATGTAGAACTCTAGGTTTGCTGGAAATGAAAGAAGCATTTGTCCAAACAAGTCAGTCTTTCAGAGACTTTTTCCACCCGTACTTCCTTGCCTACATGTAGTATCAGATACCTGATGTATCTGAAAGATCAGTCTTCACAAGTTAATCTTAAACGTGTTATAGAAATACAACATTCAAAATTGGCTTTTGTAAGCAATGTAGGGATTTTTTACTCTGCCCCTCGTTCATTCCCAGTAAAGCTGGGTGGTGTATGTGACATTTGCCATTAGTTGCAACTTTTAGTTGAAGAAAACTATGTCCTGTGCCACAGCTAATGGGGTAATTCCTGCAGCTCTTGTAGCAGAACCTTTGTTCTGCAATACTGAAGATTATAAATTTATGCCCTGCTGCTAAAATATGCTGTTGGGGTCATTACTCAGTCTGAGCTAAAGCTGATTTGATCTTGAAACTCAGCAGAGCAGCTTCCTGACTCAAGATCATAGAATTATAGAGTCTTTCTCAATAAAGGGTCAGATTAAAAAAAAAAAAATATCACAGGGGGGGTAGAAATCAAGAAGCTCATTTCAGCTAATTACTAACACCATATCTGGCTCATTAGTGCCACTGACTCATGTGGTGTGAAAAACCAAATGAAAAGGTTGCACACCAGCAAACTAAACATGAAAAATACTTTTTGTAATTATAAATGAAATAGAATAATTGATTTATGGTCAATTAATCCTCTGACCATCTGAAGTGGTAAATAGGTAAATAATGCAAAAAACATAGGAGAAACTTGTGAGAAAAAAAATATATATAAAACAACTTCTTAATAAGCTGTTGTCTTGTCATAGATTTTTAAAAAAATTTACTTCATCTCCTCCCCTCGTCCAAAACTACTGCTAACAGAACTTAGTGATCAATAGCCTGTTATGCAATACCATGAAATGTACACAGCGGTTTTGATGATAATAAACTATTCAAAAGCTTGGAAATACTTTTTGCAGAGCCTGGGGATAAAAATCTAAAGAACTTAATTTCTACAGATTTTACAAGAGAGTTTTATCCATCCTACAAGATAACCTCCAATCACTATCTAAAAGAAATAATTTTAGTTAGGTTCTGGGGAAGAAATACTGGCCCCAGTAAAATAATTAGAAAAATACTTTCTAATTTCTTCCCACAAGAGGTTCATTACACTCTCTATGTTTTAAGAAGAAAATAAATGCAGTCCTGTTCAATTTGTAGAAGATCTCTATTCTTTTCATGCCTGTTAAATGCTACATCGGGTTCTCTCTCACTCAAATATATTTCCTTGTGAGTCATTTAGAGCTAAGCACAAATACACAGAGATTTAAAGGACTGAAGCCAGCATGCTTCATGATAATCAAATCTTTAATTCCTAAAGTAGGAGTAAGGTATCTACCTAATTTTGAGGATCTGAGCCAGAGCTACTCTTTACAACTTTTTTTTGCATAGTTCATAGTAATTTTCCTGGTGTTTTAAAAGCCTTCTTCTATTGGGTTCAGTTGAGTAATACACAGATCATCTATTTCTAAGCTAGAAACAGAGCCATGTTGTGATGTACTCTAATTTAGGGTCACCCACCCCTTTTATTAGTGTGTGTACTCCAGATAGAAATAAGAAAAAATTATGGAGTGGAGAAAGTGCAGAATTATAATATGCAGTAGATGTTTATGCAGAGGATCTGAAACCATTACCAGTCCTTTGAGACAGTCCTGAGAGACTAGGATTCAACAACCTGAATATTGTGCCATGCAAATGAAACTGAATTGCTTCTGGGGAGAGGTAATGAAATGGGAAGATGAGTGTCTTCATTGCCATTTTCTATTTCATAGAATAATCATGCCTTAAAGCTGCTGAGACCAGTTCCTCAGATACTTGTTTGTGACTTGGGCTTCCAGACAAATCATGACATTTACAAGTGCTGTTTCATCCTTCCAAAGATGTTAGCCCAGCTGACTGTCTATTCTGTTCTTAGCTGAGAGGTGAATACATAAACATACCAAAACATATATATTTCATAGACACACATACTTAAAAAGAGATAGGGACTGGAATTAATTTCTCAAAAGTGGAAATAAACTCGCTTGCCCACTGACTCACCCTAGCCTAGCCTTGTTTGAGGATAGTCACATGATCCATTAATTTGAAATCTAATTATGCTCTACTACTAAGCACAAATGCAGGGAACTGCATGTACCCAAGGAGACATTTCAATGAGCTTTCCTCTGTGGAATGTCTGCAATACCTAATTTTAAATCAGGACCCAAGATTTTGCCTTCACTGAAATGAAGCTAATCTCTGCACAGTGAACCAAAAGAGCATTCCCTTGATAGTGGTGTCTGTGTTGGGCCAGACACAAATATGAGCAAATTACATTCCAGTCCTGAGAATTACTCAAAATCTCCTTCTAATGTGTCTTGTTGAGTTGGCAAATATATGTTCCTATGTGACTAAAAACCCCTCTTAAAAAAAAAAGATATCTCAGTGTTTTAATTACATTAAATTTTTAGTTCTACTTTATCCTTTAGATTTAACAGCATAGGGAAACAAGTCCATCAACAGAGGAACAGATCTGTGTAGTCTGTCTAAAATTCACCCCAACTTTTCTAAGATGGATTCACATGGGAAACCTTCCTTTGTTGAAGACCTGTTTTTTTTTATAAAAAACCAGTTCTTATGGTGCAATCGGCACCCTTATATCATTAAAAAAATACTATAACTGCTGGATTGTCTCATTTGAAAACACATCCAGCAGCATAACAGAAATGTGCAGCTCACTGCAGCTGGGATTCAGCATGCACTAAGATGACCTCCTAAAACTCTGCATGATCAAAGATTTCATCAAAAAATTTGTCACCCATGGTTTTAGTCCTTCTGAAACCTTGAAAATCAAATTACGTTAAAGAGAACATTTTAGTCTTATTATCACTGCCAGCATAAACAATTCAATCAAAATGATCACAGCCAATAAAAATCAGCAAAGCTCACAGGTTTTAAAAATTACCTGATCACTAGCACAGGGAAATCACTATCAGTTTCTAAAAACAGCTGTGGATAGGCTGTGCTTTTATAACCCATTAAAGGTATCTTAATTTGTACAGTTATCAGGGTTCCACTATTTCACATTGGTCCTTCAGAGGAGCTTTATCTGAACACAGTGTTCCATACCAGCAGCCCTGCAATCAGCAATAAAATATAATGACCCAGTGTTAACAGCACAGTGTGCTAGTTTTAGCAGCATGTCAGTCAATGGTTTTGTTAGTTTGGCCAGGAAAATTCCAACTTGCCTGTAAATTCAAGTAGATAGAAAATACCTTTTTATCCAAGTCTGCTGCAGATGTCATCTCTGGCTCTCACTATATTTTTTCCCCAGACCAATTAAAGACAGCTTGTCATTATTGCTAAAGTATTCCTAAGTCCAGCTCCAGACACAGAAGGGAGTCCTGGCTTTATGGTTTGTTATGGAAGTAGCTGGGTTTTCAATTCCATGGGCACACAGAGCCAGTCAAATAAACGCTTCCCTTCTGCCACACACAGTTCTCCAGTTACATTGTTAGGTGCTTTCAGCTTCATTTGAAACATCAGGTACTGGTCATTGCTTAAAGCAAGATGCTGGATGTCATGGTTGTGTGACCGGATCCAATATGGTAAAATCTCTCCCTGCAGGAAGCAGACATCTCTCTAGATAACTGCGGCTGCTGCCGTGCCGATCACACTGCGGGCAGTGCCGTGTCTGCAGGGGGAATTTATGGGCACACACTGCAGGCAAGGGAGGCTGGAAAGCTGGGGGCAGAGCAGGCGGGCTGTGGAAACATCGTGGATGGCCAGCAGTCCCCATCGGGCTGTACCGCAGCAGAAAATGAGAGCGCGAGGGAGCTGCTGACAGCCCACACACTGGATGATGGGTTTCTTTCTGAAATGAGGAAAGTAAAACAACACTCAGCAGTGATGAAAAGACGTAAAAGAGCAGCCCTGAACTATCACTTCTTTCAGTGTTGCAGGGACTGGCTCTGTGCCCAAGGCAAAATTACATCTAAGCTCTCACATGCAGCTGAGCAGCTGAGAGGGAAATGGTGGTGTGTGCAGGGACTATCTGAGTTAAGTTCCCATTTCTAATTGATCCTAAAAGAAGCTGAAGATTCCAACTTCAGGATTCAGCCTAAATGTTATGAATGTCTCTTTTTTTGCAGCCTTGTGCAGCCAAACGTAGTGTTGTGAAGCGATACCAGGCTGTCCCTATAGGACATGTAAAATCCTTATTCAGGAAAGCTGCAGCTCTCAGAAACAGTTCCCCAGTGCTGCGCCCTCACATCTGTGCTCCACTAAAACCAAGGAACCTCTATAAACGCTGATGGCCTCCCCAGAAAAGCAGCTGGTCTCTGCTATTCACCAAGAGGTATCGCTATGGTGGTGGTTTGTCTAGATCTAAATGTGGGGGTCAATGGGTGTTTGCTGGTATTGCAAATATCTCAATATGTTTAAACACACAACCTTACTGAACTGAATAAGAGTGACAAAGCCCTGCAATTCACAGCAAACATTGATATATTTATTGAGATGAATTTAAAAGAAATTACACACAGGTTATTTTATAACTGCCATCTGTCAAGGAATTCTATATTTTTCTGCTAGAGCACTTGTACTGCCCACTCTCAGGGATGGGAAAAATGGAAGAAAATAATCTCTAGGTTGAGCCAGTAAGGCAGTTCCTCAACTGTCTCCCTGCTTATGAGGGGACATATGAGTGAAGCCACAGATGAGCCAGCTCCAAGACAGACGGCTATTTCATTTTTTAAATTATGAACAACAGATAACATTGCCAGCCATCTAAAGCCATGTTGTTAGCTGTTCTTTATGCTGAGTTAGGGTCACTGCCTGTGAAATCAGCTTGTCTGAGAATAATCAACATACTGTTCTCAACTATTTCCAGGGGAAACAGAGCTGGTTTTGTTTTCTGTCATTTCAAGTTTAATACTCTCTTCTTAATCTGAGTTTTAAAGGATCTCACAGAAGTGTCAACTCTCTGTTGCTTGATGAAGGAATTTCATTAGTCTAAGGTGACATTTTAGATTTTGTTTAAATCATTTCTAGTGTTATTGCATCCTGCAGAGAAGGATTCTTTTAAATCACCAACACATTGCTGTGCACAGTAGAGACCTCCCTTGGCAGGATATGAAAGAAAAATCACGTACTGATAGCTATTCATACTCTAAAAGTGGGCAGAGAGTAATGAGGAAAAAGGCAGTCAGAGAAACTCTGAGCATGGACAATTTTTTGCAGAAAGAGTAATTAGAGGACAAGGCATGTTCCAAAGTTCTTGATGAAAAGCTTTTCTCATAAAGAAGCAATTAAAACTCCCGTGACCACAGTTCAAAAATAAATCCATGGCATTTCCTTCTGCACCACACTTAAAACTAAGTATGTATATGCATAAGGATAAAACATGAGTGAATGCATTGCAACTTCATTTGCATCAGCAACATCCTTTAAAAAGAATTAGAAATATTCAGCAAAATATGTTATACAAGAAATGCAGAAAACTATCATAAAATTCTTAAGACCACAGCTGTCAAAGTCTGTCTCTATATTTTCCAACTTACATAGCATTTTTACAAATTTACACTTACCCCAGCTAGCTTGACTTAATTAAAATCAATGCCCAGTTCCAAAATATTATGCTATTAATTGTTCTAAAGCTGACTTTTCAAAAGCAAACTCAAATGCCTGAATATAACATGCTCAAAATGTATTTTAAAGTTGTTTTATTGGTGGTGGCTACAAATAAGATTTAAGCATTCAAAAAAGGTAGCAAGATACAGAAATTATTACAAAACTATTTTTTATATCTCCTAGTTCCCTGTCTTTTCAGCGCAAAGACAAAGCATTTTTAAATTACTTGTTTTAATAGATCTCTCTAAAGCTTAAGATATGTCTAAAATGTATTTTTCTCTTACATACAAAAAATAATTTTTGTTTATTAGAAAGATCTTGAAGAGCAATGTCAACCTCAAGAATGCGATTATCAAAGCCATTTGACACGCATTTAAATTTGTGTTCTTTAGTTGTTTATATTTTCCTTTAAATAAACAACTATTACAGGAATGTGCTGTCAACAGAAAATTTAATTTAAACACAGGGGATTATTTGCCTCTCTTTCACTTTTTTTTCTTTATATTTTAAAATTTTCCTGCAAATCTCTGATCACAAATAGCAGCACTATGTTGGCACATGAACTGCAGAAACAAAACCTTATTGGTGTTTATTCATTGTCTGCACTGCAGAGTGCAAAGCACACATGCATTAGCTGTAAAAATTCTGTCTGCTTTAATAATTTATGCTATTATTAGTAACACTGTGTGAGCAGGCATATTTCCCAGGATTCTCTACACACAAAACAGAGTTCAAAATTCATGTATGTTCTGTGGTTAGGCTTTATTATTGCATGAAAAGTAATAAATTAGCTTAACAATTAAAAATATGAATGTTTCTATATAGACCTCCTCAAACTCAGCTGCTGGTATTTGTCCTTTCTCAGGATGCCTTAAGCTTTTCTTTTTAACAGAGCCATTCCTACTTCTATTTAGGTCATGATAATGAGTTACCTGCTTTGGTGAGTCATTGTGCTGCTATTGACAATTCTTACTGTTTATAATGAGGTATGATTTTTAATGTCAAATTATTTTACCATCCTACAGTCAGATATGATACTTTCTGCTCTTTAAAATTACTACTGGCCACAGGTATATATTGGAATTTGCTGCAGAAATTGCTACAGTGCATGTGTAAATATCCACTGTTTTTTTCTTGTTTTAATAAAATAAAGCCAGACTTCCCTGAGAGTTAATGGTCACCTCCCAGATTTGATTTTATGCTTAGTGGGCTGAATAATAAGACTGGTCAGGAGTTTTGCAAGACACTTTTTTTTCACAAAATCCTTTGCAATAAAACAAATTTGTCAGAGCTTCCAGTGGAGTGGGAAGTCCAGAAAGCGTGTCAGCCCTGTTTAGAGATATTATCTAAGACCGTCTCTCTGCCTGCTGTGGAGTGAGGTACCTGGTGATCCTGGAGCTTGTTCCTTTGAAGTTCTGTCTTAACCTAAATCTCCAAAATTCTTGTTGCCCATCTTTGCACCTAAGCTTATGTAAGAAGGAACACAGGTTTCCAGAGCATCTCTGGAACCTTAATGTTTTAGTTATTTTTCTCACTTTAGTTTGCTTGAAACAGTTTCTCAGACTTCCTAGCACACAGAGAATTTGTGAAGTTTATTCTGCAATTCTTTTTTTTTCTCTTATTATTTATTTTTGAGGTAAAGACTTTCATCATCTATACCGTTTTACTGCAGAAAGAGGTAGCACATGTAGGAAGAGCAGGATGGTCAGAAGATGTTAAGGACAATTTAGATAAATGCATTCTGTAATGCAGGAAAACAGCTGTGCAGAGGAGGACTGTGATGTGATAGTGGTTAATTCTACAAAAAACAATTTTCTAGGAGTCAAAAAAGCATATTAACATCAGGAATTATTAGGGGAAAAGATAGAAAATAATACCACAGAGGGCTGTGCAAATCTTCAGAAGGGCCTTGACAGGCTGGAGAGATGGGCAGAGAGGGACCTTCTGAAATTCAACAAAGGCAGGCGCAGGTCCTGCTCCTGGGGAGGAACAACCCCCTGCACCAGCACAGGCTGGGGGCTGAGCTCTTGGGAAGCAGCTCTGTGGAGAAGGACCTGGGGGTCCTGCTGGAAAACAAGCTGTCCATGACCTGCAGTGCCCTTGCGGCCAAGAAGGCCATGAAATCCTGAGGCACATTAAAAAGAGCATTGCCAGCAGGCTGGGAGAGGTGATCTGCTCATCTGCTGAGGCCCTGGTGAGGCCTCACCTGGGGCACTGTGTCCAGGTTTTGCTGCATCTCTCTATACAAGCATTAGAAAATAAAAAGTATATGCATCACAACACAAAAATAATATTTTTTTTTCAGAAGGAGGTAGTTATCCAGATATGGATACCAAGCAATTTTTTGTAAGAGTAAACCAATATGAATTATTAAATATAAATCTACTCCAGTCTCAGAAACTAATCTGAAGTGGAAAGAGTAGGACACTGACAAATACATAGCTAGGGAAGAAGTAAAAACAGTTGACAAGCTCTAGGTCTTTAGCATGTTCATATAATTCCTTATAGAAAAAAGATACCTGGGCCAGTATTACCACCCTTATATTGTGGCATTCACATTGTTAAAAGCAGTTAGCCAGGTCACCTTGCATCAAAAACTGATGCAAGGAGACAAGCTAGCACAATGACAAACTATCAAGAGTATCACAAAAATAACATTCCAACAAGGTTTTAAATTTAAAATCCTAGAGAGTAAATAAATACATTATTATTATCATCATCATCATCATCATTATTATTATTTTGTTCTTTTCCTATAATCTTCCCTGTATATCTACTGTGTGCCACTACAGGAAAAATATACTGAAATACATGGACCTTTAGTCTGACTTGAAAAGACCATTCTTGTGTTCCTGTTAGGTAGTTGGAGACCAGAGGTATTAACAATTCCATGCATTATAAGAAATATGTTGTTCAGATGTTTCAAAGGACTAATTGTCCTAAGTGAGAGACCTACAGAAACAAAAAAGGGAGTAGGGCATTGATATAAGAAGACAAGAGAAAGAATAAACAAAAAAATTACTTCGTTAGACATGCGGATGTTTACAATTTTGTTTTTCTGCATGAATTTCGGACTTAAATATGAAAACAAGTGTATGACTAAAGCCGAAAAAAGAAAATGCAGAACACATCCCACAAAGCGTGAATGATGTTGAAGAAAAAAAATCTCTTAAATACATTGATGGTAGTTAGAGCCAAGAGAAGATAATTACCCCTGTTCTTATTGGATTGATATCTGCATTTGGAGTGGGATGTTTTAATGCTGTCAGTATCAGCTAGTTACATTTATGATTTCCTTAAGTCCAATATTTAAAAAAAAAATAAGAATCACAAACTTCAAGATGCTTCTCTTAATTCAAGCAGTGTATAAATTTGTTGGGCCAGTGGAGGTGTTTTACAATAACAAAGCAAAGTAATAAACAATTCTATAAATGGGCTAGAAGTCTGAAAGAAAAATTATATCAAGTATTTCCAGTGGAACTCTACTAGACAAAACACCATGCTCTACCACAGTACAAACAAAATACCTAAGTAATGACAGGATTCCTCACTATTTACCAGGAATGCAGACAGAAATACTTCATTTTCCTGGTTTTGAACAGCTTACATACTGCCAATGTTACACAGTAAAATTAGATGAATAGAAAACAGTGAATTTCTTTCCCTGCTAAGTGGGCTTCAAAGTTAACACTCATGACAAGAAAGCACAACAAACAGAAATATTTGACACAAGAATGCTATAGACACATATATTCCAACATGTGGACACATTTGCATGCACACACACAAATTCTTGTTTCTCATTCCCACACCTTCTAGATTGTTTCTACCCCCTAAATCACTTTGGAAAAAAAAAAAATCATGCTTTGGACCTTGATTATGCATTTGTGCAAAATTTTGGTGCCAGCAGTAGAATTTGATCAGTTTTTGGATCCTTGATATACTATAGCTATTAAAGAATTGACATGTTAATTGCCACTGCAACTTATTTTGCATTAAATACTAATTCTTTACTTATACCCCTAGATTCAATATGGTAGAACATCTTCCAAATGAAGAAGCTGAAATTGTAAAGCACAAATACAGAAGCAAAGCAAAACCTAAAGATATGGAGAGAAGCCAATCCCTGAAAATAATTAACTATTTTCCCCTACCATTTATTTTTATTGCGTGGTATATTGTGGCCTGCTCATAATCTCACAAGCCAAGATCAACCTTGATACATCCTTATTCCAAATTCCACATATTCAACACAGTTGAGTCAATTTCTGGTTTTCTGAAGGCAAACTTCCTTCTCTTTCCATCCCACTGTGTCAGAATTTTGCAAGTAAATATTTTCTGGTAAATGGTCATGGGATTTTTAGTTTCAGTTGGGTTGGGTTTTTGTCTCATTTTTGGTTGTTTACCTACTACTGTTCATTACAAACTCAGGAGCATATTATGACAGTGCTACATAAGCATTAAACTTCATTAAATTTTGACTCAGTAACTGTGGTGTTAGAGAAACCAATGATGTGGGAGCAAGGACACTTTCAAATATCTTTCCTGTGTTCATCATAGACATAATCAAATGATAACTCAGTGGAAAACCTTGGAGTTTACATTCATTGAACTCAATGTCTTCTATGTTTTAGAGTTCAAAGTAATTTCAGTTTCATGCTCCAGAGTCATGTAGGCATTTTTGTGCACTCACATTTTAATTACATTGGTTTCTCCTCTTTTCTTGCTCAAGGATCTGTCACTAAGATTAAAATTGTTTTTCTAAGCACATCTAAGCAAGAAGGTGACTTTAGGGTTCATTATCTAATTGATCAAACAACCTGCTAATTAAATGTATCTGGGCCTAATCAAAGTAGAGACATAATGCAGCAACACAGTGAAACTGTCAGCAAGGTGTGCGAGACTCACACCATCAAGGCGAATGGAGCTCACTCTGCTGCTTAATTACATTAAAGCTAAGATTTTCCAGGGAGCCTAGCCGAGAGAATTGGCTGTGTATCTTATGTTACCCTGGATATGTAAGACTGTGGTTTGGAAGTGCCTGAGTCTTAGCAATAAGCTCTGCTTCACATGACTGCTCTTGCCAAGCTTGCTCAGCTCCTACAGTCTTGACTCAGCACATTTGAGGCTAGTGTAAAGTGTGGGCTGAATGACATAAGTGAACGGTCTCCTTCATTGTTCCACAGTCAAGGCCAGACATATAGGTTTGCTATATCTCCAGCCTTCAATAAACACCCTTGTTTCTAGTGTTTAAAAGTAATGAGCTGCAATGAGATTTACACAAACTGCCTTGTGCTCTCCCTTAACTCTAAAGCCAGTAGTATTTTCTTTTTCATTAAGGCCTATCCCCATTCTGAAATAAAAACAAGTAGCTGACTAATATCTATAAATCTGCTAATGGCAATGACTCATTTAAAAAGAAAAGGAGATCAGGGAAAACCCTACACTTTTTCCTACTATAAGAAAAAACAGCAACTGTATCCTTTGAGTAAAGATTTAACAGTCTAGATTGACAACATGGGTTGGAGACACATTAAGATATTCTTAGATCTAGCTGAATAATAGGTAGGTCTTACTGACTGAAGGCTGTTCAATCAAGGCTAATGTGTACTTTGCTCTTAATGTTTAGGAAAAGGTGAACTATATTTTTCTTCATAGGTACTGCATTTATTGCAGTAACATCTGGAAGTGCAAATCATGGTGGTAATGCTGTGAGACTCTTACCCCAAAATTGACCTTAAAAGTGAGGACAGAGGCAAGAGTATTTGTCTAACCCTATGAAAAAACATCAAGAGCACATTTATGACCCAAGCTCTCTAGCATCAGTCTTCTGCTCGAACTTGCAGGCAAAACTCCAGTTGTTTAATGATGTGGATAAAAACTCTAAAGCATGGCACTGCCTGGTGTCACTCCTGGTTAGTGACCAGTTGTACACTGCTGCAGTATACATTGCTCTGGAGTCAGCACAGTTTCCCCATTATTTTATAGAGTGGCATCTTCAAAATGGAAGAAATTAGCTGCTAATTATGATCATACACTGCTGCCAAATATCCCCTAATTTTTTGAGTATTTTCAAACTTCTCAGTACTTCTCAGGGAAAGATACATAGCAATAACCTCCAACAGAGAGAAATATCTTCTGCCAAAGAGGACATTTGCAGCCATTTGCCTGGGTAGAATAGAAATCTCCAGTTATAATTAATATAGAAGTGTTTCCACAAGTCCAAGGATAATGGTTCTCACACTGTGCCTCTGAAGCCAAACCCAGAATGAGATAATACGGTTTTATAAGCCTGAAATAAATAAAAGCAGGTTCCAAAGTAAAGCTCTAATGAAATTTACTTGTGTCAATAGAATAGGAGGTAAGGATAGAAGAATAAAAGAAAAATTAAAAACCTGTTTTTAAATCTGTTTTTAAAAAGATTTTGCAGCCAAGCCAGACTTCAGGAGCTCTAACCGTAATTATATTCAGAAACATTGTAATTGTTCCTGGGAAACATCAGCTGGTTTTAAACCACCTTCCTTCTGAGATAAGTTCAATATGTTTACTACTAACTCCCCAAACTCAACTGACATACTCTGATTTGAATCGTAACCAGTAGCCACTGTATCTGAGTTTCCTGTCAAATTCAATGTCATTCATAAGCTCCAAGGGCTGTTACAGCAACAGAAATTGCAACATAACCCTTCTAATTGAAAGCATTTTAGTAAACAACAAAAAATTTGATGGAAAGGTCATGTGCATGTCAGGAAGAAAGCATGCACATATAGTAATATAAGTTTGAATATGTTATGAACTAACATATTAAAGTCCAGTTTTGTTATCAAAGAAATTTCATATCTGACTTGAAGTTTTCAGAGGCAGAAGGCAATTAATCATCAGTGCTACTCAATTCCCAGCAGTCCTTTCAGTTCTTTAGTTCCTTAGTTTTACTTTTGAGTTATTTGTACAAGGAGATAAACCAACTGGTTTAGCAATCAAAAAAAGCAACCAAAAAACCCCAAACCAATCACCCAAACCCAAACCCCATTTCTTAATAAGTATTGGCAAAAAAGCTTCAAAAAATGAAAATCTTGCAGCTTTTCTCTTGGTAATAGCCTAGCAAAAAAAATAAGTATTAGTACAGAGACAGCAGTTGCCTGCTGTTTCAAAAGTTTAGTACAACTAGAAATTTCACTACTAGATGGTGTCAAGGACACAGATTTGGGAAAGGAGCTTCATTGGATAAATCTCTAAAATTTTCATGTTTTTAGACTGGGAGAAGCTGAGGGGCCTGATGCAGATTCAGCCAAAGGACTCTGAGAATTTGTCTTTGCTTCACAATTAGGGCAGTCAAGGAAAATTCAAGGAATTGGAAAGGCATGTAAAATAGGCAGTAACACCAACATTAAGAGTCAAACAACAGTCTTCACACCCTAGAACCTGAACTACCACTTTAGCAAGAGCAATGGCTTAACTTTCTAATGTTTTGCTATATATGAGACAGAGGAATCATCACCGTTTTTCTGAATTCTCTAGTGTGCTACTGTAGGCAATCAGCAACTTTGCTTGTCACAGGAACCTCTTTTGCAGTGTTTAAAATCTCAAGAGTTCATTGGGAAAAAAAACAAAAACACAAAGAGAAATATAAAATTTTCTCATTTTGATTACAAAGGATTGCCATTTCGAGGTTTCTATCTCCCTAGAGGCTTCTAGAACTGAATTTTTTAAGTTTCCTTCCAGAGATTTTCTAAGAGAAAAAGCATTTAATTATCAAGTACTCCATAAATATGCTATTTATAATATTACCTTATACAGAGTGAAAAAGGATTAAAAAAAAAAAAAGACAGATAATATAGGGTGGCAACTAGCAAAAATGAAGTCTGAGCAGTCTCATTGAAGCCAAAAACTTACCAAAGTCATTGTCTAATTAAAATGACTTTTGATTTGACTTTTTCTAGACTTCCAATAACATATAGGAAATCAAGAAGGCAAGAGCAGGAGATTTGTTTCTTGCTCACACTCTGTGTCTCTGCCAAAATGTCACCTTCCTTCCTGTTATGAAAAGAGATATCTAGCCCTGAAATTCTGTCTTTATTACATGTTACAGCATTCAAGTGAGCACAGGTATTTATTGCAGCAACATGGCAAATGTCTAGCAGCCTGCAAGTACACAGAAAAAAACCATTTACAGGAGCAAGGCAATCCTCCTTACACTCTGCTACTGAAATGTGGGCACTGCAGCAGAACATTAATAGTCATATTTTAAAACATCTGGAGGATGTTACAAAGGAAAATAACAATAGGAGTTCCTGGAGGTTGGAGGAAACACCTAAGGGATGGAAATAACACATTGTGATTTCAAAATTATTTACTTGGATGTTTTTTTTGAAGGAGTCATTGCCTCTCCTCTTTCTAGCCAAAGTGGACCTCAAACAGAGAAAGGTGGGATGCCTTGGCACAGGCACATCAGTGGCAAAACAGGGAGAATTCAGATCTCTGAATTCAGCTCGATTACAGCTTGATTTATTTCCTCTACAGCAGATTCATTATTTACTACATGAGGAGTTGATTTATCCAGATCAGTGAATACTAGGACTCATCTTATTCCAGCAACCTGCATTTTACATTTCTTCACAGTTTTAATAAACACAGCAAAATGCTCAGCCAAACAAGAATAGTTTTCTTTCCTTTCAAAAAGCAAATGATCCTTGCATGATTTGCAGTTGCTGTATTAATTATAAAAAAAAAAATCTATTTACTTATGATTTTTCTAAGCTACTCCAAAAGTAAAACCATTTAAATGTTGATTTAGTTTCAGTGCCCAAGAGAACTGCCCCCAAGGAATCCCAGCCACTGAATCACTTGAAAACGCCCTTGTAAATTAGCAAGCATTGCACAAACACTGCTGGCAAATTCAATCATTTCTGTGTCATGCTGCATTGTTATCTCCTGCTCACTTAGAGAGCTGAAGTTCATTCTGCCTTGATTCCATGTAGGCTAGTGAGATGATACGAATGACTTTGGTTAAGTAGCACTGACTCTATTAATATTTAAACACAGAGAATAATAAAACCAGAGGAGAAAGACTTAGAAATTAAACTACCAATTGCATGGTGCTTCTTCAAGTTCTCTGTTTTTTAATATCCATCATCTCCTCAACAGTATTTTTCCATTTTAAATATTCCTTTGTATTTAATGTAGAGCTATTAGAAGAAAGAAATGCAAAAGATCAAGGTTCAAGCTACAGTATTTCTAATGTCTCTCAATCCCTATGGGCTTTCACAGAATTTACCAGGGTCAGAATTTTGAAAAGAGATGCTATTGCCTGAGCCCAGACATCAGCACCTTTTAGAGATGTTGTTATATAAGCATTTTCTGCAATCAGAGCCTTGATACAATAAAATCAATCTTTTGTTTATTCTTTAACTGATTGCTTCCTAAATTACAGGAAACTGAGAAAAATATTCAAAAGTTCACTATCACATATATCCCTCCAACAACAAAGGCAACAACAATGTGTGAAACTACCATATGAACCCCATACCAAAAGCAATTCTTACTATATTTCTACTATAAAACTCCTGCCAGTAGCACTTTTTTAGTTGAGGCTATATAGATAAAGGATAAAAATCTAGACTTTAGAATGTATTCTCATCTGTTATAAAATGCTTCCTAAATTTTAGATTTCATTAATTCATACTTATTTCGATGATGTTATAAACTTATTTCAGTGTTTTATACAGTTGCATAAGAAAATATTTAAAATTACTGAGATATTATAGCAAATTAAATATAAATACAGAAAAAAAGACTATGTTCTGCTTGTTCTGAGTTTTTTTCCCAAGACTAAGAGACAGTTCAAAATTTTATTAAAAAAAAAAGAAACCTGCTTCATGACTTTTCATCAGGGTTAAAAATGTTAACTTTCAGTGGAGCAGTGAGGATATAATTAAAGTTTGCAGATGCTGTGTTTCCAATATTTGTAAAAGAGTGTGAAAGATATGAAGAAAAATTCTTATTGTAGTATTACAAGTGTATTATCTGACAGTCTATTAATATTTTCCCCATTTTATTGCCTAAACTCAAGTAATGCTAATATTGTTCTCAGGCATACTACAACGGTTCTGCCTATTCTGTTCTTTTACTTTTATAAAATCACATAAATTGGTGTCAACTATATTTGTATAGATTAATATTATTTAATCCTTTCTCGACCAATAAATAGAAGTGATTAAGCAATAGTTGGGTAAAGAACTATCGTCTCAGTTGTCTGCCCCTCCTACAGCTAATATTTCAGCTTTAATAAAGTTAGTCACCTTGCATTAGATATAACAGTGCCAAACAAATTGTCAGTGCTTCCAATAACTTGGCAATTTTCTGAAAAGCCACTTCAGCTTTTAAATTGTCCTAGTTCTTCATGCTCATCAACTTGCTACAGGAATAATTTGAAAATAAGGTGATTTAGAAGTCTAAATAAGGTATAAACAAAATGCAGTATTTTGCTCTACCACAGGATGAGGATACCATTCTTGGATCCTGATCCTAAAACTACTTAATACAACCACATTCTTACTTATGTATGAGATGTACTTACATCATGACATAAGATTCTTGTCACATATGAAACTGATTTTAATATAGAAAGGAAATTGAAATGGACAATTTGCTGCAGAAGTGCTCCCATATGTATCTCATGAAGTTTAACAAGGCCAAGTGGAAGTTCCTGCACCTGCGTTAGGGCAAGCCCTGATGTCAATGCATGCTGGGGGATGAAAGGACTGAGACCAGCCCTGCTGAGAAGGGCAGAGGCTACTGGTGGATGAAAAGCTGAACAAGACCCAGCAATGTGTGCTTGCATCCCAGAAAGCCAGACACATATCCTGGGCTGCATCCAAAGCAGTGTGGTCAGCAGGGCAAGGGAGGAGATTCTGCCCCTCTGCTTGCTCTGGTGAGACCCCACCTGCCCTGCTGTGGGGTAATATTTCATGGTACCAAACAGTAATAATAGTCCACATGTTCAGGCCTCTTTAAGACTCTCAGTGCAGGATATATCCCTCACCTGTAAGCAGCACATTTTCACTGCATGCATCTAAACTGCAGACAAGGTTGAAAGGAAAATAATCTACATTTTTCAAGAGGCTTATTTTAGAATGAAGGACTCCGGTGATTCATATGGAGTATGAATAATAAATCTTTAAAATTCTCTTTGATACATCTATGCACAAGAAACAATCATTACTTAGAGGTGCATCTGAGAAGCAAAAAGAACTTAGTTATGACCCACAAAGGGAAGCTCTATGTGTGGGGGGAATAAAAAGAAGTAGCATTCCCAAATCTATATGATATTGGGCTGAAACACAGGAAACAAAATAAACTTATTGCTATGACTATTTCATATTTATAAAGCACCTGATAAATGGGAACTTCAAAAGGTTTTTCAAAGGATTCATTAATTAGATCACAATAATCCAGTGAATTAAGTTTACGGTATTAATTTTAAACACCATTAAATTTAGGCAGCTTAAGTGACATACCCAAGAGTGTATATACAAAACAGTAGTAAATGAACAAACTGAGCCCCTCAATTCCCTTGAAGACTATGGGATGAGACTTCAAATTTCTTTTATGAACAAGACAGTAAGAAGAAATATATATTCTATCCATGAAAGAGGGTTTTGACTGTCACAGATTTAAAAGTAAGTGAAATAAAGGATCAAAACTCAATGAGCAGCAATGAGCATACTGAGCCTGGAAAACATGGAAAATAAATACTAAGTTTTTCATCTGAAGTGAGATTTAATTATCAACTGAGACAACAGCCTAATGTGAACTGCCATTTTCATAGCAGAAATTTGCTAGATATCCACCTGATCACAAGAGGTAAAATGCGGTGGAGATGATAACTGAAATGCAAAACATGCAGATAAAAAGATGGCAGAGGTTGCAATCAATGGGGGATTTCAACAGCTGCCCAGAGAAGTGCTGGAATCCATTACAGTGGATTAAGAAATGTCACCAGTGAAGCAAGCAGTCAGACTCAGTTTACAGTAGTTTGGAATAGAGAAGAGATCATGTTTCATTAGGATTATTCCTGTTTCCTTTTAAGATAGTTCCCAGAATATCATGGAAGAAGCGATACAGTGATATAGTTCCAATTTTCACAACTTGTCAGGTTTCTTCTATGCACGCACCACTGTCATTTCAAATACTTATCCACAGCATATATTTCTGCTGCAGTTTTGCTTGCAGCAATGTAACTGCATCG
The DNA here is from genome assembly GCF_014805655.1 of Passer montanus. NCBI lineage: Eukaryota > Metazoa > Chordata > Aves > Passeriformes > Passeridae > Passer > Passer montanus. Next base: position 1,635,743 of record NW_024372702.1, read on the forward strand.
CCCACACTACATATATCACTTAAGAAAGCAGCTAAAATTTTAAAATTATGAATCTCTAAAACTTGATTACCACAATATAGATGCCTATCTTGCTTTCTTCTGCTTGCCATCTTTCTCATTCTTTTCAGTTCTAGATATTCACCATTGATTACCTCTTACTTATTGTCCACACAAGTATGGTCATAGTTCCTCTTCAATGCACCACACTCTTTGAAGACATGCATTAAAGCAAGCTGCCACTAAGACAATAATATCAAATCAAAGTTTCCACATTAGGTTTTCTGGTTTCCTCCAAAAGAAAAAAAGGCAAATCACAGTATTTTTAAATACTACCTTTTATCTTTTCACCATTCATCTTAGAGGCTCTAGCTCCTCAATAGCCAGCTTTTTGCATGTGAGGGTCATGAGTAAAGCAGCATGACTAATTAATTTCTCAATTATGTACATGTCCAGGTATTTTCTGAGCTCAGAATGTAATAGGCACTATACCCAGAGAGAGTGAAATGCATTTGCAAAGATTATTTGAAAATAATTTTCTATCATCTTGGTTTCAAAATGCAGCTAGTTTTTCCTCTTACACTTATAATATGCCAAATATTTAAGCCTTCAGACATAAAAGTTAAAATTGCAGCACTATGCTAGAGATCCAAATATTGGAAAGCAGTGGTCACCCCAAAAGCCTCACAACTTGAAACAGAACATAAAAGCACTTAGTCCCTCACAGTATCAGTTATTACTTGAAGTGGTACAATAAAACTTCTGGGAATGCTCGGGGGTTCATAATAAGCAGGTATTTAACAAAAAAACACATGAACTGCAGTCAAAAGATGAGGGATGTGTTGGAGTGGTACAATGCCCTGCAGGAGCCAACTTTGGTCTAAGGTTTAAACTTTCTGTCTGATTTTCTTGGGCTTCTCTCCTGTTCTCTCTATGTTATATTGGAACACTTTCCACATCATAAGGATTGTAGTAGCCAAAATTGTCAAATTCATTTGTTATATGAGCATATTATGTGAATGAACACAATGACAAAAAAAGAAACCAGGAAATAAAATATAAGAAAAGAAGAATCCCTTGTATGCTTTAGAATGGAAAAGGTAAATACTGCATGATTGAACTAATTTCAAAATCTAGTCACATCATGTAAGTATCAAATTTTATCCTGCTATAAACTTGAAAAAACAGTAAATGATTTTAAAAAATCAGAAAATTATTTTATTTCATCATACCAAGCCCACACTCTGATATTGAGGAATGTCTTGCAGCACCTGAAAAAGCTTAAAATTTACTAATAATTTACTTTGATAAGCAATAACAGCAAGAACATTTGAGATGAAGCCAGATTGGGATCAGCTCCAAAAAAGATGATGAGAAAAAAATTAAGCATGCTTTTAAGTCTATATCCCTTAGTGGATAATATAAGTAAAAACAAAGCAAAGCAAACCAACCAACCTACAAAAATTAAAATAAAATTAAAAAAAAAATAAGGGAGAAACTGCAGTCTTTTTTGTTCACTCATGGGGAAGAATACCCATTCTTTGTAAGTGTTACGATCCCAAAATCTAGATTGGAAATCAAGCCAAACAGTTTTCAGCACCTTACATCATCCTCCCCAAATATTAAATTCCTGACAAGTCACAATCCTTACAGTGGAACAGGAGCCAGCTCTTCCTGTAACAACACAGGTTTGGCACAATTTTATGCAACATATATCCCTGTCACTAAAACAGGCTGTAAAGATAGCTAAGAGCAAAAACTAGGTAAGAAGGCACCATCTTTATGTCATCACTTGTCATTCCTTGTCCTGAGGTTTTGTCTGATTTGCCTCACATGCTTGGCTCCTACCTACTTGTGCCAGTTAACTTGAACTGCTTAACAAGTTCTGTGCATGCATGTCTTCACATTCCTGCCATAAATCTCCTAGTAATACCAATACTCCATGTTGCATTTCTCCTGATTGTGTTCCAAAGGAGCAGAGGCATAAGAGAAGAGCAGATGACACATTTTATCCACAGAAAGGTGACATCTGAGACCAAGTAGGGCACCAGATTAGCATGGTTTTCTCTGACTGTGAGTCATAAATCCCTTGAAGGTCACACAAAGGTTAAAAAGAGAGCTATCAGTGAGCAACAGCTCAGTCCCTGCAGGGCTGTGAAATAAGAGACACTATTATTACTTACTCCAATTTTTACACTTCCCAGAAAACTCAAATTACCTTTAATTGCTGGAAACAGTTCAGCTCCTCTAAAATGAAGAAGTCAATAAGTGCAGTTGTTTTTTACTCTCCTGTCCTGGGGGGATTTGTTAATACTGATTAGCGGAGATCACGCCAAAACAGATGAGCTGAGAGGGTCTTTAACTTTCAGAAAGTTAGCTAAATCTAATCAATAAAGTAAAAGATATGAGGAGAGATGGCAAGGGAATAGACCATTGTCCCACAGCCATTTCTCTTGGCAACTGTGTCTTTGTCTGGAAGATCTTGCCTCCTGTGTCCCCAGCCAGATTTCCATCCCCTGAACACACATTTGGTTGTGCTGGTACAATTCCACTCACTGCAGAGGTTTCTGGAAAAGAGGGTTACAACTCTCAGGTTAATAACAAGCCTTCCTGTAAAGGCAGAATAAGTTTAAAATAGATCTTTCTATTTAATTGTGCAACCCCATTAAGAGTCATAGGGGCAAACAGCAGGGACAGAATAAACTTAAGCAAAATGTACTACTCTATCAGGATGGAGTGGAAATAGAGGTAGAGGACACAAGGACAAGGACTAATTACTATCTAGAACACCAGCTGGGAAGACAGAATGACAGAGGGTGTAAGGAAACCACTGCAGGTATCTGGAGTATAGAAGGACAGGGTGAGTCAGCAATATAAAAATTTGTTTTAAAAATCATTTTAATGCAGACAAAATCAATAAGATGATGGCAGAATTGTTTCCAAGAAGAATTGTTTTCAGAATTTTCCATAAGGTTTTTAAAAGACCTAAACATGATGAGGCTCTTGAAGACTGCAAGGATAGAACTACAAGACAAAGTGAATAAAGAAGCACTGATTAAATGCAGAGTAAGAGTACATCAAAGGAGACCAAAAACATCTCTTCAGAGTTGCAGGAGAAAAGAAATGGAAAGCTAATCAATTTTTCTTTTAGCTTATATAAACAATACCAAGTTAAACCAAATGTCATATTATAAATGCATACCTCTTTCCTTTGCAGAGAAACTGATAGAGTGTAAAATATGCAAATAGCAGCACAAGTCAGGGCAACTGGAGTACTCAGTCCTTGACATCCCTTCTTTTTGTACTACCTACTGTCAGAGGAAAAAATCAGGTCTAGGGAAGAATCCTCCTTTCTCAGATGCACTGCTGATCTCAACTCAATAGTCTGTGCAGATCTCCAGCTGTTTATACTGGGAGTTCTGAGTATGCAGTGAGAGGGTTTTAAATTCCTAATAATAGCAGGGAAAATGGTATTATATCTAAAACACAAGCAAGGTGTTTTAACTAAAAAAAAAAAAAAAAACACACAAAAACAAACAAACAAAAAAAAACAAAACAAAACAAAATTCTTTCAATTGCAAAGACAACCATTCAAAAAAGATATCCCAAAATGTCTTTGCAATTCCTTTTTCAAGTCATCCTCTGCAACAAATGAGGAAGGTCTGAATGGATGGTGAATGTAAAGGAAGGAATGACTAAAACATGATCATGCACTTGAGAATAATATAATAATATTTATATTGATGTATGCAGTATAACCATTCTATCCCTCCCACATTTTACTGGAAATAGAAAGGATTTTCTGCCATAGCAATCCTTACATATATACGACATTCTTTTTGAAGTGGGGAAACAATGAAGGTGGAGCATGGCAAATTTCTGGTTCAGAAAATGAAGAAAGTAAAAAGTTAATCTGTTAATGGACTGTGCATGCACAATTTTATTGCAATTGTCATAGAAGTAACACAAAAAAATAATTTAAAAATGAATAAAATGTTAGTAAAATAATAAAGCTAAGAAATCTAAATTAACTTACTATTAATAAGTTTTACAATCCTCGTAAATTTAATCTCATTTTAATGCTCAAAATGAATAATAAAGATATATATAGATAAGGGTAAGGATCAATGTAGTTGTCTACATATCCAGTTCAATGTAATTCCTTACATGCACTAAATTCATAGGCATGACCAGGGAAAATGGAGCCTTTTCAAGTGAAGAACATAATGTATAATAATGAGAATTTGTCCTTTTCCTCTGCACGGCACTGGAGGTAATAACTGTGATGTCTTTGAAATGACAGCGTGGCAGGTATGTTCTAAGCACCATATGTCAACGGCTCTGAAACTTCCCTCTGAACTGACATAATTTATTAATTTTTTTTTCAAATAAAACTTAAGTATTGTAGCAAAATCCCAGCTCTTCTGCATTCTAAATTAGCAAATCCTATATTTCATTTCACTTGTTTACAACACTTCCAAAGTTTATCTCCTTTACTGGTAGTAATGTGGAAATCATCAAAATCCATACATACAATTTAATCAACACTCAAGAATTTTCTGTCCAAACTAGCATGACAGCAAAATAAACAAAAATTCAAGTGTGTATGTATCTTCATATACTTGAATGGACAGGCAATATATTCTAAATGCAAAGTTCCAACATTCCTCTTGAAAGTCAGAGAGTGTCTTTCCATCAGAATTAAGAGGTTTCAAATCAGGCCATGTTAACCAGGTTCCACTGTGTTCTGAAAATGTTCACTTTTTCCTATTCTCTTGTTTGTCCTGTGATTATTTCAGAGACCAAAAATAGCAAATGCCTGGAAAATATGCTGAAATCTGTTTCTGAGACTAAAAGTGGAAGATATATCCTTCATTATAATAACAAAACTTTCTCATCTGAGTAATCCCTAAGCTAGTTTTTACATGTTCCTTGATTATATTAATAATTTTAAAATAGAGGAATGAATAATGTGATATCCTGTGAGAACCTAGAATACTTTTTTTTAGGAAGTCAGTTCTAACTATGATGGAACAAAGTCTTCTTGTTATTTCATTCTGTAGACAGCATAGCTTACAGTATTAACCCCAAAATTCTCACCAAATTCCACACTGGTCTCTACTATAGAAAATTCTCTGTTCACACTTGGCTCAGGAATATATGAAACTTTGGCAAGTAACACAAGTACTGTCTAATATTCCATATTCATAAATGAAGGAAGCTGAAGAACACATTTAGCAAAGTGGAGAGGAGGATGCATGCCAATAAGTTCAAGCAAAGCATTCCTAAATAGAAGATTAGCTTTACATTTCTCACACATCATAGTAAACCCCATGAAAATCTGATTTCTCTTTTTACCTTATAAAACCTTATTCATATTGTGTTTTTTCATCAAGTAAAAATAGAAAATAAAAAGATAAAAAAATACATCTATTGTGAATGGCTGTACATCTTGTTTATGCAGATTTTCTTATTAGGCTTCATCTGTTGTTTGAATCTCATCAGCCTGTTACACTGGGACAGTGGAAAGGTCATCAAAAACAAATTTCTGGTGGCATTTTGTCTGAACAGAACCATTAGAAGGAAAAAAGTCTGGGAGTATTACAGAAGAAAATAGCAATGAAACCATACTTCACAAACATGGAGTTAAGAAAGGATGCAAAGCCTCATTTGATTTTGATCCACTGCTCAAGAGATTCATCAGCTATCACTCTGGTCATCTGACTCTGACATAGCAGAGGCACAGCAATGGTGTAGTTGCTTTGCACAAATACCTAAATTCATATTTTCTACTCTTTTGCTGCTAATCAGGTAGATAAGAAATTTGATGCAAGAAAGAATGATCATTGATTTCACTCTGCAACCATCCAGGATGCACAAAGTTTATATACAGTTTGAATTTGCTATTGCTAACAGAGACCAATCCAATTCAGTGTGCAAGCCTCATTTTTCACATTTTTCTTTTTGGACTATGACACCTTTTTTTATTTTTTGAAATTACATTTTTAAATGATCAGCAATTCCGTACCAAATGACAATTTCTACTTATAGAGCCCTTCTTCCTCATACTGGTAATTTTAAATTTAACTTTTAGCTGCAGTAAAGGAATGGATTATGGTGGCTCCCAGATTTGTCACTATTGAATATTTGACAACATTAATCATTATTGTGGGACTCAGCAGCTAGTTGCAATGCTTAATATATGCTTAGAAGAAATAGGAACAGAAGAAATAGGAAAAGGAAATGGACAAAAGAAATAGGAAGATGTCTTGCTTATAGCTCAAAACATAGTGGACTGCCAAAACTTTAGTATTCCTAGCAAAATTAAATAGGGATACTTATGGCACTGAACAATATTTTCTGGTTTAGCTATTAATCCCTTGTTATAAAAGTGCTACTTTATTTTCAAGGCAGTGTATGGGACTGGAGACAGGACCATCCTTGCCTCTCTCTATGCAATGTCTGTATCTAAGACAGCTTTTCTCTGTTTAGACGTTTTAAGGTAATTTTCAGTTGTAGTATCTCAGATCCTCAAAAGAGCTATAAATATATGCAATAATAAATTCAAAGTGGAACTTTCTGTGGGGAAAATGGCCCAGATTTCCAGATCAAAGTCAGTAGGGGAGAGGTTCTACCCTCTGCAACTTTCTTCATGCTGCATCTCTGTGTCTTCTTTGTAAAACTGGAGTAATGATCAAACAGAAGTGGCAAAGATAAATTACCTACTCATTTTCACTTATACTGCTTCTAAACATGAAATTTTGTCATACAATCACATTTTTGAATGCAATATTCAGAAAAGTTGAGCACGTCTGTGTTGCTTGGTTATTAAATAAATTAACCAGCTCACTGTCACTTTTGTTCTGATGTAGCATATTTTTCTGCATTCATCAGAGGCTCATTGTGTCCTTTACTTCATGTATCTAAAAGAGTGAATGACTCTAAAGCCAAATACTCTTTTATTCATCTGAGTAAAAAAGTTTTAAAATAACTAGAAGTCAATAGCTGTAAATCAAGAGGATTAAATATATTGCTTCCCTCATTGCAGCATCTGAATGATATAGACCTCTCTTTTGTTTTGGGCTCAAACAGATCTTTTCATAAAACATCAAAGGCACTGCCATAACAAAACAATGTTAGAAAATTATTAGAAATAATATTATGACAATGTATAATAATCAACTTGACCAATATAAAGCAATGTTGTAATAGATTAGAAATATATTCACAGTTTATTTCTGTTAGCTGCTATGTTCCATGTGGTATAAAATCAGCCTTGTTTGTACTGCTCATTTGCTTTATATAAAAAGTGCAGGGATTACCCTCAAAATAATTTTCAGGTTTTTCTAAGTCAGTTCAAATATCTGTGTGACTGAAATGAACAATGACTTACTGGATATCTTCAGCCGACAGAGCCACAGAATACCCAGGTCTGCCTGGTGATGTGGGCTTCCTCTTTGCCATCTGCTTCTAAGCAGGAGGAACAGAGAACTGTTCTGCCAGAGGGAATTCCTTCCCAAAGGCTGATACTTGGCATTCACAGTTCCCATAACCATGCTTAACAGAGCAGCAGGAAGTGCTCTCAGTGCTGGTGTCTCGAGGTGCAGCTCCCTTTCCACTGCACACATATTCTTTCGACCTTTTACCTCCAGCCCTGCAGACAGCCCTACTGTCTCACTGTGATGCATGTTGCTCCTAAACATAAGAAAGGCTTACACAGAAAACGCTGGTGTCTCGAGGTGCCCTCCCTTTCCACTGCACACATATTCTTCCGACCTTCCAGCCCTGCAGACAGCCCTACTGTCTCACTGTGATGCATGTTGCTCCTAAACATAAGAAAGGCTTACACAGAAAAATGTTATATCTAGAAAAATTTGAGATTAATTTGAGATTTGTTTTATGTAAAGCAAGCAAACAGAGCATTGCAAGATAAAAATAAACCCCAAAACCCACCATAAATCACCATTCTAATCTAACCTTACAAGTATGTTTCATTCACATCCCTCAAGCACATTTCTTTCAATGTGCTCTTGCTCAAAGGCCATATGGACATGAATTACTTCCCTTCCCCTCACTTTATGTGGTTCCACAAGAATAACTTCCATCCCTGCTACTTTGGCTAGATTATTTGGGTAGATTTAAATCTACCCAAAGATTCCTTCTACTAGGAAGTTCTAGCTGCAGTCAGACACTTTGTATGTACATATGTAAAGTGTATTCATTTGCTTTGTTAATAGTCATATTGCCTAATCCAGACTGTTCAATCTTCAATTCTTCAATCTTTCAGATTTCAACAGTTTCGTGATAAATATTATATCAGACACTAGATATAAACAAAAGATGTTATGCATCTGATTTCTGGTATGCTAACAATTTCTCACAGAGATCTCACCTTCTACAGCAGATGCAAATGTGACCTCAATGAAGAGTGGCCTACTTGATGCATTTGAAAGTAAATTGTTTCCCTCCCCTTCACTCTGCTTGAATATGTTCTTTTTTGCAAGTAAAGGTTTAAAGCAGTTTGAAGCTGATCTTTTGTTATCTATCAATTTTATACTGCCAAATCAACAACTAATATTTTCCAAATCCCCAATATATCAAGAGAATAAAGGAAAAAAAAATTCTATTTGGTATTCAGATCAACTCTTCCACACCCAGTTTTATTCTACAGTACTCAAAGCAAAATTTCCATTAAAGGAAATGTTAAAAATTGCAGGACATAATTCTGGAACAGTACAGGAACCACAATACTCAGAGGAAGGTTCCTGAACATCCAGTCTTACAACGAGTAAATACCACAAACTGTTATCCTTCAGTATCAGATAACCAGTTTTCTGCTACCTATCACAACACAACTTGAGAACTGAAAAGAGAAATCATAATTTATCAAACCAAGAGGAGCATAATTGGAAAGAAGTTATATATTAACAGAGAAAAGATAAAAGAAAAAAAAAAAGGCACATGAACAAAGCCCAACCCTACAGAGATGAAGAAAAGAAGAAATAAATGGAGAGACTGAATGACTGGCATTCTGACACACTAAGGGGACCAACTTTTCAACCATTTTCTAATGAAAGAAGATTTTCACAAAGTGTAAACAAAAAAAAAGTAACATAAAACTATTATAAACAGTGTTATAAGCTGTGGAAAGACATTCAGTAATGCAGGTGAAGGCTGTCTGGTAGCTCATCTCTTTCATATTTGATTTCTCAGATCACTTCAGAGATCCAATGGTCTATCCTTGTCATGTCACAGTCTTTAGCCCTTTTGCGAAATATTGAAGGAATTGCTGCTGTTCCTGTCTCTATTTGACTCTTAAGGCTTATTGACTTTGGTTCTGCCTAAGGGTTCTTTCTTCTAAGACAAAACCCTCGAGATCTCTTGGTGAGTTCTTGCCTGCTAGCAAGGGGCACTGCCAGTTTTGCATGCTCATGCTTTGTGACTGTAGTCTTATTAATCTCCAGCTGTGTAGAGCTAGTTTTGCCCACACAGACGTTCAAGAGACAAGCTTTGTTCTAAACACGGCTATGGGATTTGTTAGGTGAAAAGAAATTCTGATTTGAATATCTCATTTCTTCTGTTCTGTTTTGAACTCTGGGGCATGCCTCATTTTCAAATGGAGATTTTCATTATGTTTAAGAACATAATTAATTCTGAAGCTGTATACACTTCACTTAATTTGAAAGGTTTGGACTTTTCCATAAATCATGGAAGACAACTGGTTTCTCAGCTGTTACAAAGCAGGAAACAAAAACAAACCCTGCATTGACTACTATGACTTTACTCTAAATACCCTCAAAGGGGCACAGTGATTGAAAATTCAGAACCATTAACTTCAAATGTACCGAAAGAAAATATTGATCAAACAGACCAGCAAAAAGCAGCCACTTGTAAACTGACCAGCCAAAGAAATGCACAGAAAGAGTTCTATTTGCTAGGACAATGTGAAACATTTGTCATTCATACCAGAAGCATAATCTGGTCAGAATTCAAGGATATATACTTAGCACTGATATCAGATCAATATCACTAGAGTCCAATGAAGATGAAAGCCTCTTACTGGAAATATAAATTACCTTTTAACATCAAGATCTCAAGTTATATTAAAACAGCACTCTTATCTTTACCTTCAGTCAAAATGGCATTTCAAGAATAGTTCACATGGAACACAATTTAAGCAGGGAATCAGAGACTGAAACATCAATCCATTAGGCTTCCTATTTCTCTGGAAGTCTCAAGAATGGAGAAGTTCAAACTTTACTTAATACGTTGCAGATGAAGATATCACAGCATCATCCTTCTAATTTTCCTATTTGTCTTGAGGAGTTGTAACTTCTTTTTTCCAGTGTAAAGCCTGAAATAGAAATGATTCTCTATGGCATTGAGGTTGGATTGATAGAACCATAGAATATCTGAAGTTAAAAGGATTGTCAAGTGCAACTCCCTGTTTCTCACAGGACTACCTAAAACTAAATCATGTGACTAACAGCATCATCCAGATGCTCCTTGAACTCTCTTGAGCTTAAGGCCATGACCATTTCTCTGCGGAAGCCTGTGCCAGTGATCAACCACCCACTGGGTGGGGAACCTCCAATCTGAAGTTCCCCTGGTGCAGCTTGATTCCATTTCCTTGTGTTTTGTTGCTGGTCCCTAGAAAGAAGAGATCAGCACCTTCCCCTTTGCTGCCCCCCAAGGACGTTCTAGCCTGCAGTGGGGTCACCTCAGACTTTTCTTCTCCAAGCTGAGCAAACCAAACCACCTTAGATGCTCCTTATAAGTCTTGCTCTTAGGACCTTTCACCATGGTGGTTGCCAGTGGACAGGGTCTAATAGGCCATTGTGCCTCTTTTGAGGCCGCCAAAACTGCACTCAGTACCCAAGGAGGGTTGCAGTGTAGAGTGGGACAATAGTCTCCCTCAATCAACCAATGATGGTGTGCCTGATGTACCCCAGGACACAGTTGGCTCTTTTGGTTACCAAGGCACTGCATATTCAATTTGCCACTGACCCAGTTCCCCAGATCTTATTCTGCAGGGTTGCTTTCCAGACTCTTCCTCTGATTTGTACGTACAACCACATTGACCTGTCCCCAGTGGAGAATCCTGCACTTGTGGCTCAGATTGCAGAAGTCTGTGGAGAACTGTTGCCTGAGGGATAGACTCATAATGGAGAAATTCATAGAGAACCATCTCCTTTGGGAGGGACCCCACACTGGATCGGGGGAAGTATTCTCCTCCCTGAGCAGTGGCAGAAACAACCAAGGATAACCTGGTCATAACCCTCATTCCCTGTTGGAATGCTGGATGGGTGGAGGTGGAGCTCAGAATGAGGGAGGGATGGGGGAGTGTGTTTATTTTACCTCCCATTATCCTGCTCTGATTTTGTTAGTAATAAGCTCAGTTAATATCCCCAACTTGAGTCTGTTTTGCCCATGATGGTATTTGGGGAGTGATCTCTCCCAGTCCTTATCTCAACCCATTACATGTTCTTTATATTTTCCCTGTCCTGTCCAGCTGCGGAGGGGATTGACAGAGCAGCTTTGGTGGGTACCAAGCATCTGGCCAGGGTCAACCCCACTACACTGCTCATGCTGTGTATAATAGCATAAAGGCATTTCAAATGTGCTCAGCACATAATTGAGCAGACTGATGGACATGCTAGCACACCATCCCACAAACATTGGCATGCTACCCCCAGGCTTTGCACTAGTGAGCCTGGTTTCATCCCTTCAAAACTAGTTTAAAGCTCTTTTAATGACACCTATTAAGTATTGGGCCAAGATCCTTTTTCCCCTTCAAGAAAGGACTGTCACTATAGCATCAGCAAAAGAATACTGCAGAAGTTCCATGAGAGTCTATCCACAATGCAGGTAGAAAAATGCAACCAAGACACCTGAAACACAGTACAAGACTAACACTGGACCCTCTGGATCTCAGACCGCTTCCAACCATAAGCAAGTTATTTCTGTCTTTTGTTTATAGTAAAGTTCCTAAGACAAATTGGTACAATTTTTTGTAAAGACTACTGGGCCCTCACTAAAAAAAGCCACATAAACTCATTTCTACTAGATAATAGAAAACCAAATTAGGTCTGGAGAAGCTAGGTTGTTGAAAAGTAGATCATAAACTGAAAACTATCACCACAAGTATAAATGCAGGAGGCAAGGCCTCCCTTTCTTGTATCAAACTTTTCTTCTGTGACAACTTTGTGAATTGAAGCAGTGGATTCTCCAAACTGTTTTAATGAATGAATGTCAGTGACCTGGAGGGAGCTCATCAGCAACAAAAGGAAGGTATTTCCCAGACACATTTGAAAGCCTAACTTAGTATTCAACCAGCCAAAACATCATATTGAGCAAAGAAAAAATATTTCCCGATTAAACTATATTTTTGGTTTTTTGGTGTCTCATGACATGTGGGAATAGATCCTTACAAAAATTTTGCATCAAAAATCCCATTTTATTTTCTACCAGTGTGATTTTCCATTGTTATTTTTCTTGCACTCTGCATACATTAAGGCACATTAATAAAGGGAAGAAGCAAGGCAGCCTGTCAGATATTTCAAAATGTACCATGGGAAATGATTGGTTTAGGATGAGTGAACAAAATCTGTTTGTTCAGCAAACTTAATTTTAGCTGAGAACCAAGAAATGTGTGTATAGCATGCACATATAATAAGTTAACTGGGCTCAAAAACACACCATATAGCTGGGCTTTTGGGACAGCAGAAAATGTTTTGATGCTTCATGGCTCAACTCTACCTTTTAACAGGAAGGAGAAAGCATTACTTCAGAAACTTATTCTGAGGGATGACAGATTTATAGTTTGCACATTCTCTTGGACTTCTGAAATGCTGGGAACAAAAACATCTATAGTTAAGGCTTCAGGGTAGGAAGAGAGTCTCCACAAGCACAGTAGCTAAGGTGAGATTGAAAGAAGCAAATAAAACATTATTATGTACTTTTAAAAATTCGACTATTAGCTCTCCCTCTGAAAGAACATTTTACTCTGCTAAATTCTTATAGTGCTGGTATTTTCAGAGTTTTAATTCCTATAAATAATTTTAATTCCTATAAATTTCTTGGTAACTGTGATTTGTATTCTCTAACAGGTCCACAGCAAAACAAGAAAACCCCTGTAAGATACAGCATCCGAATTCTCTCTCACACAAGGATGGGAATTGAAACCCAGCACAGTTTAAGAAGCTTGGGAAAGATATTCAGGGGATGCTGTATGAAGAGTCAGACAACAACAAAGGTTTGTGCTTCCCTTCCCTGCCAGTTTGCTGCCATGCATTCCAACACATCCAGGAGCCTGAAAAGCTGACTTGCATAACAATATCCTAACGTGAATTACCTTTTCAGTAGGTTTACCGTCTCGGGAGGTGATGTTTCTCCTCGTTTCCCAAACTACCCCTGGACCTTCTCATCCTACTAGCCCATTGGAGACTGTTCCACAGAGCTGCCTGGACCCCCCCCACAGCATCCACCTGTGGAAGAAACACAGATTGAGAAACTGTGATGCAGCAGTTAAATCTTCTCTAGACATAAATTGATGACATTGAGAGAGAATAACTCAGGTAGACTAACCCATGAGCTAGAGCTGTCACACACAATCTGAGAAGGGAGGGGAGTTGTAGGATTACAGTGCCCCCTCAATATATGTAGGTGTGGCAGATCTGCTGAAGGCACAGTTATTTCAAGAAGACTTTTAAGGAACAAATATAAACCAAGATTTCAAAGACAGCAATTAGTCAATAATGTGATCACCTAACTTTGCAGATGACAACCTTGCCTTGCCTGTTAGAAATGCCTGTATTTTTGCATACTTAGCAGTAATAGGAAGAGGGTGGTTACTTCTGTAATGAGTAGCTTCATCATACACCACAGAGGATAAGGTGGTTGAATTTAGGTCTTTTCCTGTTATTAGTGACAGTGAAACATGTCTGTGTACACCTCTTGAGGGCAAGGCATTCCTTCAGCATTGGAAACTTTCTCCTTCTAGAGTCTTATATGCACACCATAGTAAAAATGAAAATTGGAAAAAAGTTTAAAAATCAATTCATTTGATAAACAGTTTTCAATTTATAGCTTCTATTTACTGCATCAAATTTCTGTACCAGTAATAAGTACAGATTATAAACAACAATATGCATAAAATTTCATAGCTTCAAAACACAGATAGGTGTGAGATAAAAAACAAGCCTTTTTATCAAATATTTTAAAAAAATTGTTCATTTGCAAAAGAGAAATAAATTCTACTTCTTTTGTTTATGACAAAAGATAATTGAGTAAATCATGACTTCAGATAACCCATAAGCCACTGATTCTGTTTTTCAAAGACCTGCCTGCTTTCTATTCCTTTGGCCTTGGCTGCCTAGCAACCTCCACAGAGCTTTCTTAGTCTATACTAATTCTGGAGAGTTTTCATTTATATATTTATTTATGAGAATGTCTATAAGGAGGATGCAGAAACAAAGAGCTGTTTGTTCCTTCCTTCTAACATTCCAAACATGTAATCTCAATGTCTCAGTGAGGGACACAGTCCTCAGTTTTGCAGAGGTACCTGCCTCCTTGATTTTGCTTGGGATCCAAGCCAATCTCAGTTTCTGTTAGACAAAAACTTAGTTTCTGTAGGATGCTACTGATGTAACAGGCACTGGTATTTCTTGCCTTCCCTGTTGGTTTGATTCATTGATAAGTTTTTTTCACCCTGGATTCCTAGGTGCTTACGTAAGGTTACTGTGCTCATGCAGTCTGCAGCTCTTACTTAACATGAAGACAGTTTGTGCTACTGCTCTGGGTCACCAACAGCTCCAGTATCAACCAAGCTCTAGAGGGAAATAGAAATTAAAGCTGATCTGCTGTGTCTGTAACTCAAAGCAGGACAATCTGGAAGGTTTGGATGGGACTGCTTGTTATAATAAGTAGTTTGAAACAGGATATGGACTGTCTTTCTCTGAGCCAGCCATCAGCTTTGCATGGAAAACACTCCTCTGGGGTTTGTTGGTTTGTATTTTCGTTGTTTTTGGGTTTTTTTTTTTTTGGTTTTGATGCCACAGGAAATATCTCTATGCTACATTAAGAAAATATTTATTTTCCTGCCAGTTCTATTCACCTAGCACTTCCCAAATACTTTATGCCCTTATCAATATAACCATCTCTTCCAATCCAAAAGAAGTGGGGAGAAAAAAGAGAGACAGGAAGGATTCGTCAAGTATGTGTCCTGAAGAGCTTAACAGGCTCTCTCAAACGATGTGGTAAAGAAATGCCAGGTATTCATAGCTTGCAGTCACATGGTGGGGATGTAGGGTTTGTATCTCACTACTTCCAACCCTGAGATCAGATGGAAAATCTTGCACTTACTTCTGGATCAGACTGAAGCCTGAAACACAACAAATCAATATGTCTTAAGATATCTAAATATACCTTAATCACTTGATTCCATTTTTTTTCTGATTAAGTTGACCTTTAGCTATGTTTTGTCCTTAAAGGACATGCAGGGGATCTGTGACAGAACATAAATCTAAAGCCAGATCTTCTAACTTCCACTCAATTTCTTACCAACAGAGTTACATACATAAAGATTAGGTTGTTATAAGCTTGTAGGATTATGGAAGCATTTATAAATCTTGGTGTTTACATATACTTATGCATAAGTAAAAATTTACTCCCAATTAGAGAAATTTACTCCCAATTTTCTCCCAAGTAGGGGAAGACTATATTTTTTTAAATCTTATCAAAATTGTAACAGGCAATAAACATATTTGTATATTGGTTGGGTGGTATATCAGTGTCCAATGAAATAAAATAAGAGCAACAACATCAATGATTATTCAAATTTTGGAATTATTCAAATTGGAATTATTCAAAAATAACCTGCTGGTTAAAAAAGTGACATTTTGTAGAACAACTTATAAACATTTTTTATGAAAATATTCATAGAAACTAAAATGGGCAAAATTATTCAATAAACAGAAGGAAGAAACTTACTGGAAATAAACAGAGATCTAGGATTTCTTTTTCTTATTCATAGGCAAACAATAAACATTTTTTTTTAGTTCCTTTCCCTCTGTCATTCCACACAGTAATTTAAGTTTGTAGTTTGCAGCAAATATCTCAATCTGTACTCCACTGAGTTATTGTAATACAAATAAATTCCAAATATAATCCAAAACTAAGTAGTTGCTTATTGAAAATGAGTTTCCATACGTATGTTCATTTTTTACAGAGCATGATTATTTAGCAAAACTTGAGCATGTGGTGTTTCCTCCCCTTACAAAGTATGATCACAATTACATATGTTTTTAAATGTTAAGTCAAACTCTCTGAAAATAAACCTACTGAAGAGTACTAGAACCACAGACTTACATGTCTGTTCTCTTACTTTTGTGAGAAGTCTGCTTTTAATAAGCTCAAGGGCAGGTAAATAGACAATACAGAAAAAGACTTCTCCATGCTTTTTTGTTTTTTAAAAAAATATAATAGGTTTTTTTCTACAGAATGAATGAAATTGAACCATGCTAAAGCAGCCAGAAAAGGAAATTCAACCAGAGAAAATGAACTTTCTCAGGTTAAATGGAAAAATAAGTTGCATGCAGCCCCATTCAAAATTTCAGAGACTATAATTAGGTACTAAATCTACCATATTTACACTGGAAAACCTCACCTGTCATGCACTTTTGCTCCCAAAAGGAGAGAATACTAAAAAGATAAATAATCCTCGCTCCCTTGCTCCCTTCCTTCCTTCTCTCCCCAAAGAGAGAGATGCAAAATGCCTTCGGTTTCTGGATATGGACTACAGATAAATGAAATGGTAGGGAGGGTGTGGAAAAAGGTAATAACAAAAAGAAGCTTTAGTGGGAAAAAGAGAACAAGAAAATTATCATCAATATTAAAGTATAATCTTTGCTTGAATAACTAACTCACCAAGGAGAATTGCAAGAAACCTTTTGAAAACAATCAATAGTATTATTCCAACTCTCAGCTCCTCATTTCAAGTGCACGGATTTTACTTCAGACTTAGGCCAGTAACTGATCAAAATTTTGTCTAAAATATCTAAATATTTTCTAATATTTCATTATGGCAATAACTACGAAAAACTCATTGAAGTTGTAACCGGGCTTTAGTAATTGTTCTCAAAGCAGCTATATTTTTATAGGTTGCAAGGGGATGAAAAAAGCTGCAGTAAAAGGAAAATTTATTAAAGAAAGACTAAACTTAGTGACATATGCTACCATGATGAAGTAAAGAACATAAATACGCAGAAGAGAAAACAGTTACCCAGTTCCTGCTATTTTGAATAAATATCACTAACAGGGTAACATTCAACTGCTAAAATAAAGGAGGTTGTTATACTCTGTTACTACATCTGAAGAAATGCCTTCGGTTTCTGGATATGGACTACAGATAAATGAAATGGTAGGGAGGGTGTGGAAAAAGGTAATAACAAAAAGAAGCTTTAGTGGGAAAAAGAGAACAAGAAAATTATCATCAATATTAAAGTATAATCTTTGCTTGAATAACTAACTCACCAAGGAGAATTGCAAGAAACCTTTTGAAAACAATCAATAGTATTATTCCAACTCTCAGCTCCTCATTTCAAGTGCACGGATTTTACTTCAGACTTAGGCCAGTAACTGATCAAAATTTTGTCTAAAATATCTAAATATTTTCTAATATTTCATTATGGCAATAACTACGAAAAACTCATTGAAGTTGTAACCGGGCTTTAGTAATTGTTCTCAAAGCAGCTATATTTTTATAGGTTGCAAGGGGATGAAAAAAGCTGCAGTAAAAGGAAAATTTATTAAAGAAAGACTAAACTTAGTGACATATGCTACCATGATGAAGTAAAGAACATAAATACGCAGAAGAGAAAACAGTTACCCAGTTCCTGCTATTTTGAATAAATATCACTAACAGGGTAACATTCAACTGCTAAAATAAAGGAGGTTGTTATACTCTGTTACTACATCTGACCCTGAGTTGCCATTCCAGAAGAGCACAAATTTCTTGTAGATTCAAGGCCTTATCTGCCTGCTCCTGAAATCTTGGCTAGCCTAGGATGTGTGAAATAGAATTAGATTCTCTTATTTATGAATCTGAATCATTTGCAAGCTGCTAGTAGAAATGTGTGTGAGCTCTGGGTATTTACATGTTAAATAACAAGAGTAAAATCAATAAAACAGAAAATCATAGTGCACTATGCCCACAGAAGACTTTCACCTCAGGGTTCAGAGAGAAAATACTAGAAAGTTCCTTAAAGAAAGGTATCTGCATACAAATTCTATACTAGCAGTAAATATGAAGAACTTAGTGCTAAATCTCACTTCTGACTGCTGACTCACTGTGCAGTAAAACAAGCTACTGGTGTTTCCTTGATGGTTCGAAAAGGTGCTCTTACTAGCTTTCATTCCCTTCAGTTTTTACATATTCTGCTATTTCAGAGCTCTATTTTATTTAATATTCTTAAAAGAGCAGAACATTTTTAACCTTCAAAACTGGCCAAATCTCCAAAAACCCTGATTACTTATGGCCAGGGTTGTAACTATGTTTTTTCCTGATCTTTTATCTTAGTTAAACCCAGAGTAAGAATTATTCTCCTGCATAAAACCTGTACTTTCTATATATACTGCACTTCTCCTTTTTCTTCTTTTAAAAATGGCAGATGGAAACAAACCAAAGAATAATTGTATGTCTGGTATGTTAATATTTTTATATTTCTGTATTTGAGTTAAGCAGATGACGATTAGGCAATTCTGCATGGCTATCTCTCCAAAACCAGTTCAAATAAGATATACCTTCTAAATTCTGAAATAATTTTCTCTCTGATCTGCTGCAGCAAAGATATTCACTCATACACTATTGATTGGAAATGTTTTTGTACATCTAATCAATAAGCGAATTAATATGTGTTAAACCAATCTTCTAGACTATTTGTCTTGCTCAGTCTAACTAATACAAAGCTGTGAGTGATTCATTTCAGAGCAGCAGTACAGTGTGAAAACCAGACTGGTGTCTTTTTAATGTGAATGTCTGTGTGTGCTTATAAACACAAAATGTCATTTAAAATATTTTCCCCTGACAATATTTCCCCCATTTTAAGATCAGTTTTATTGACTCTTAATAATGGTCTCCAGATACTCATCTGACAAGTGGCTGTTTAATTTATTTTTTACTTTGAATGATTTGACCTGGTTTGTTCATCTATAAATACATATTTTTGTACTGTAGACACAAATATGCATTTGTTTTAGCTTTCATCCCTGCTATGTTTGTATAACAAAGTAGGATATTCACAAACACAAACAAAAGAGATTGAAGAACATTTGATAGTGTTTTCTAGCATTTTAAATACAGGAAAAAAAAAAGAAATTAGTGCCCACTTCATCAAGTGGCATCTTCATCTTAGGTGGAAAAACAACTCATGTTGTCAACAAAGCAATAGGATGAGTGCTACCGAATTCTACTGAACTGATAATTTTAAACTTATATTCACCCTCTTTACTAGCATATCTGATGTAGCTCCAGCCTAGCAATAATTATAAGGAACCTTGCTATACCAGAATGTAATATCATCAAAGGAGTCTGTGAGGATCTTTATCTCTAAAAAAAAAAGAAGGTGACAGTCTTAACAGATCTAGAGCCACAGAAAAATCCAGAAAGTAATTTTGAGTTTCAGAGTCCTATTTAATCACCATAAGACACAAATCATTATTTTTGAAAAGCAGCTAACCCCATTTTTTTTCTTTTCAAAATGAAAACTGAAATTCTCTGTTGTTAGTAGTATTGTCATTTTTATTATTTATGTGAATTATTCCTATTTTCTAGTCCTCTGCTGGTGTACATGCTGCTTATATGAAAATTGTATTAATCTTTTACCTACTTAATACCATTTTGTAGTTTTCAATCATTAATTAGAAGTGAATTTATATAACCAGCTTCAGAAACAAAGAATGGAAGACAAATGGCTGGCACCGAATGTCTCTTTCTGTTGTGATCCAAGCAATTTTATAATTCTGTTGCATGAAAGGAATTACAGGATGCTCCAACTCACTAGTTCATGTGACACTTCCTAGTCACAATTCATTTCCCACGTCAGAGTGTTTCCAAATACAGAAAATTTCAATTATATTAATAACGCCAAAGACCTACCCTGCTTTGTACCCTCAAGGTATTGTGAAAGCAAGTGACATCATTTGCTGGTGTTTCACATGGGAAAAACTTATTCCCTGAGTTATCAAAAAGAAAGATCTTGAAAGGTGATAAATCTCTGCAGCTGAAGAACTTCTTTAAGAAGATTCGAATATGATTTATCTTATATTAATGAAGAATGTGATTTATTTTACAGTACATGTGTATGGTCACGTATCATTGTTACACTCGAGGTGATCATAAGGTGGAGACAGACAAGCAGGGACTGAAGCACAGCTAATATTCCCTGCAACATACTGAGTAGAAATATCTGAGTCTTGCCTTGCAGGAACGTGGTATGCACTATTACCTGCAAAATAACAGGGAAAAATCCCCAAATTGTTACTGAAAACTGAAAGAAACTCCACCAAACAACTGGCATAGAGCCATGACAGATTAAAGATCAAAATATTTTGAGTGCAATTGCAAGAGTGTAGTTTACTAGCAAAAAGCAAAGCAGTTAAAAATATCAGTTGCTTTCTTATCTGCAAATTGTTTATAAATTAGTGATGTATTTCTCTGCTAATAATGCTATTTATGAAAATTTTCCAAAGATAAATACAGCTAGAAGCAATTAATACTTATAAATTAACAGATTGATTATGTGTCATTGGTCACATAGTACAATGTTGGTTCAGACTGGATGATCCAACTTGAACAGCTAGAAACAGGCAAGAAAAATATTTGAACATTTCAGGAAAAACTGAGACTTTAAATATGAAAAGGACATAAAAATCATTTTTTCTGCTTTAAAGAGAAGGTGTTTTGGATATTATGTTCAATTTAAAACAAGTTCTCTTCTCTCTGAAGAGTAAAATGGGAATAGTCACCACATCTCTACCAGTAACATTTGCTTCCTGTTACACCAATTACCAAGATGTGAAAAATACCCTCAGTTCCAGCTCAATACTCCTGATTTCCAAAACTGTCAAAACCGTATTCATGCAAAAGAAGTATCCACGCAAGCATAACGAAACAATCTGATAGAAAATGGCACAAACAACCATGGGCAGTGGTGCCCAGTTTATGAACCCTCATACAGATACATGAACTCAGCCTGTAAATTTTTCTCTCCAAAATATGTAGTGTCCTTTTTCATATTGCAAATTTGGAATCAAATAAAGTTAGCATCCAGTAGGCTTTATTAAGTCTCAGAGCAGACTTAGACTTTGCAAGCAGGTTATTTGGTTAAGTGTTTTAGAAATCTTTGCAAGCAGAATTTTATCATCTCAAGTATTAATTGTCTGGGAATTACCATTGTACCTGCATTATCTATACATTAATATCACTTTTATATTGCAAATAAATAATGGTGAAATTTGCAGAAATATCCCTTTTACCCTTTTTATTTTTTTTAAATTCTACACTTAAATTTAGTCTACATTTTTAGATACAGCGCAATGAATGTGAAATAATCCATAAAATTTTGTTTAACATAATTAAAAGTGCAGAGTACGCACACATCCCAAGGAAAAAGAAGATTGGTTATTTAAGAGCAGCAGTGCAAACTTTCTTCTTTTGTATATAATCTAGTAGGTAAAGTACTTGCAAGGAACGAGGGATACTCAGTTCAATTCCTGCTTCAATTTGGACTGAAGGTCTTACAGAAAAAAAGTTTATTTCATAGCACTAAGGTTGAACAGGACCTCTACGATCACCAAGCCTAACCATCAACAAGCACCACCATGGTTTTATGTTCACCATAAAACCATGGCCTCAGCTGCCAAAACCACACGTCTTTTGAACACTTCCAAGGATGGTGACTGAGATGAAACCACTTCCCTGGCAGCCTGATCCAAAGCTTGACAACCCCTTTAGTGAAGATTTTTTTCCTAATATCCAGTGTAAACCTCTCCTGGCACAGCCTGAGGCCATTTCCTCTGTTCCTGCCACTTGTTATCTTGGAGAAGTGATAAACTCCCACCTCACTACAACCTCTTTTCAGGTTGTTGTAAAAGTGATAAGGTAGACCTCATGCTCCTGAAGCAGAACCATGGTTACTAGCCATGTAAAATTTCTGGGGACAGAAGGAAAAGAGGGAGTGCACAAGGTGGCAATCTGGACATGGAAAGACAATTCTGGTTCAGAACTGCGTTCTGCTTAATTTTTTTTGGATTATGACTATAGTAACAAGACCATATAAAATATACCTTCAAGTAATCCAAAACTGGTCTAGAAATAATTTGTAGTCTTTGTAGTCTACCTTAGACACTGCTCACCAGAGTATTAGAAAGACCTTAATCTATGGATTTTAGATACAATATATTGATCAGTATCTTGAAATACACCCCAGAAAACAAGTATGTTCTCCTTAACAGCACACTCAAAGCATGGAAACCTTTTGAACAGGGTTCAGGAGATTTTAGCTCAATTAAATCTACAGTAGACAAAACCCCTGTGTGTATTCTTGGTTGCCTAGTCATATTTCAAGAAGGATGAAGAGAACACCTCGCTGAGACCTACCATATGTTCAGCCTCCCCCCCAAAAAAAAAAGAATGTTACAAGTTTTATCTAAATTTTGATAGGCTATAAACTTCATCACTTTTTGAATTTCTGCCTTGAACATTCATAACATTTTGTATGAAAGGCCATTTTTATACAAGATAAGGGAAAATAAAAAAGAAAGAAAAAAAAATCACATCTTGTGTGACTGCAGTTGTCCAGGGCTGGACTCTACAGGAACTTGTGAAGCAATTTCTCCACAGGAAAGGGAATTGTGCTGCACACATTGAACAAGGGACCAAGTTTGGGACACAAGGTATAAAATAAAACCTGGACCATGTTTTATGCTTGTATTCAGTAACATAAGGAAATGCACAACAATTATACTGAACTCCTGAGTTGGGGGAAATAAAAAAAAGTAAAATAACACATCCAGAAACAAATAGTTATGGAACTTTGCAAGCATGCCAAACCACAATTTCAAATGACAATCTACATTGTAAAAATTTCAACATGTATCAATGTATTAAAGAAGGAATCTCAGTTTTGCTAAAAAACCCCCCAAAAAACCAAAATCCCCCCAAAACACCAAAAAACCCCACCCAATCAAAAAAAACCCCTATACATTTGAAATTTGATAGCAAATTCCCACGATTTCCCCCCTTTCTTCAAAAGGGGGACCTCTTCAGAAATAAAATTTAGTATTTGGCTGAGACCCAGTACAATCAGTTTAACTTTCAACTTGAGAAGCAGATATTGTACCCAAGTGACTAAAAATCCCTAAGAAAACTCACAACCCCAGCAAATTATGCTGCTATAAGACTTCAGAAACTGGAGTTCAAAGACCATCATATTTGTGACACATCTTTGTCTAAGATGGTGGGTTTAGTGGTTTAGAGAAATATCAAATTCTTTCATGAGGAATTCCAGACCTCCTCTTTACAGATCATTCTCCACATTTTACCTGATTTCCCCTAGCCTGCGGCCAAAATCTCATTTCAAATGAGTACAGCACCCAAGCTCCTGAAACAGCCACATGGAGACAGTAATTCCAACACATCCTGTTCTCCATCTATTCTCTTGTTAGGGGTTACGTGTTATCATCTCCAATGTCTGTGTTTTCTTCAATTCAAATCATGCAATACAGCCATGAGGTAAAAATTCATATTTTGTTGACTTGCTGACTAAGAAAGTAGGTGGAATGACTGAAACATGTATTACTAAACTTTTTGTTGTTGTTGGTCCTGTCAAGAAGTTTAACACAATTTGTGAAAGCTTGGAAATGCTAGCTGTTGCATTTTACTTATATTTATTCATTAGAAAAATCAAAATTAAGCAAAGATAATTGGCATATAGTTCTGAAAGTAATTTCTAGAATGAGATGAAAACTTGCAATTCCATTAATTTCTATGCTTAAAGAATAATCAGTGCTGAGAAAGAATACCTAATTTACAAACATTCATTCAATTCTTTGCTTATCAGCTAGGGTAGTCAGGAGAAATGTCATTATACAAAACTGATGTTTGCTTCAGTAGCAGAGGGAATGAGAATAGAACACTTTATAAACACCTCCAAGGAATTGATAAGGGATGACTGCAGTTATTGGCATCAGAAGCATAGACAAGGAGCTTCTCACCCATTGCTAATGCCACAAGCAACCCAATCACACCATCTATAATGACACCCACAGGAAAAAAAATCTGGGACCATACTCTGCTTATTTCCAAAACATCCAGCATTGAACATTTCTTCCTTCTAAATATATATTGCAAAAGAGTTTCTAAGGAACTATCAAATGAATTTATATACTCATAATTCAGTGGATTCCTGACTGCTTACTTCTTTCAATGGCTTAGAGTTGCTAGTACCTAGAAAATTTATTTTACTTCAGGTGAAAGAGTTCTCCCGTCTGTGTAAAAGAAGAATGTAAATTCTACATTGTATCTTATTAAGTTCCAGATGGTCACAGACAGCAGCACAGTGACAAACATAACCTTCCTGAGTAATCACAAATATGCTAATAAAGAACAGCACATGCAGCATACCTGGACTGTTACCTTGACTGACTTTCTGTTTGTGAATTATTTCTTCAGAAGTTAAATAATTGTTGAGTTAGCCCATGGGTTTATTGCTTTTTTGAATCACACATACAACTAGTTAATGGTTCTGATTCCCATCCTAAGAAATATGCATAGCAAAGGAAGATTTTGCTGTACTGCAGCCATGGCAGAGCTATTTAAGCAAATGAAAATGTCTCCTTAAGAGCAGGTTTCTTTCTGCGCTTGTTCACATAACAGAGAAACAGAGCTAATGCTACGCTCCTATGAGTGCTTTATGCATTCTGACAAACCAAACGAGGTTTGTCAGGAGAGGCTCTAGGCAGCACAGAACTGCTGCAATTTTACATCTCATTGATTACCACAATGGGAATTGAAAATGGTTCTCTGCTTTCGACATGATATTAAAAATACTGTTGCAGATCTCAGAAAAATATGCAGGTCCTTCAATGAAGGGAAAACTTTGTAGAGCATTGTTTCCTCTTGAATTTGAGTCAGGCCCATCTGACCTTTACAAAGGTTAATAATAAAGCAATAAGGTGACATGCAGTAAAGCATGTCATTCTGTGAGTCGTTCTGCAAGAGGATACATGAAACAAAAAGGCAGTTCAATACCCTGAGGCTTTGGGGATCTGCTTGTTTTGTGGTGTGTGCATCCTGTATACTGCTGGCATTACACAGAGTATGTGGGAACCCACATGTCACAACAAAAAATACTAAAAGGACAAGGCCTAAAAACGACTGTAAGAAAATTAAGATTTATTATTACTGTCACACTGTGTTTGTCACTGGCTGGTTTGGTGTTTTCTATGAATTTTTCAGAAGAATTATTATTGCTTTTATACAAAAAAAATCTGAAATATTTTCTGTTCCCATGTCTTCAGTGATTTATTTTTGCTAGATCCAGCAGTCCCCATCCACAGAATGTTACCATTTTATGAGGGACATACTCACATTCTAAGAACAGCAAAACAACCCCAAAAGCACAGAGAATAATCTGCAGTGACAGCAGTAGAAGTTTGTTCTACTCAGAGATTGCAAATGACATATGTAGTACCATGTGCTAAGCAAGCTGTGATAGTCACTAACCCTTTGAGGTGCCTAGCAACCCTCAGCAGCATTCAGGAGGAAGAGAAGATTTTCAGTACTCAACAGAATTAAATTCCTAATAAAACTGTTTACTCAGAATCCTAGCAGCCCTCAATGGTCTCTAAAATCAGACAGAGGGAAGCATACACAAGACCAAGTCATTAGTTACTGCAATTGCAGCATCAAAACCAATTTAATTTAAAAAGGAAATCTCTGTATTTAAAAACAACATCAGGCTTATAGAACGTCCAGTGGACTGGTCAACAAAGTGGGAATCATAAAATCAGAGCTCTGAATTTCATAATATCTTTCTGATATTTATACGATATAATATCTATATACAAA
Source organism: Passer montanus (assembly GCF_014805655.1). Classification (NCBI taxonomy): domain Eukaryota; kingdom Metazoa; phylum Chordata; class Aves; order Passeriformes; family Passeridae; genus Passer; species Passer montanus. The sequence continues at coordinate 1,661,868 of NW_024372702.1, forward strand.
TACCTGTACCAATGCTTTACATTTACATACAATTCAGATACATTTTCACCACACACATCATATAATCAACAATTACTATAACAGGCAACCTAATCAATGGAGTTTGAAATGATACAAAAATTGAAAACCAAGTTTCAGTAAATTAATGACAGCTATGGTATTCCCGCCTGTATATCCAATCACGGGTAGCTGGATGTAGAAATTAAACACAAGCATTTCCAGTGACTCACATAAGGACACTCTGGGATCCAGGTAACAATGAAAACTAAGACTGTATGATAAAGAAACATGCCATTCAATAAAAAAAGAAGTAAAAACTCAAATGTCACTGAAATACTACCAAGCAGTCAATAGGAACTAAGCTACGTGTGAGGACAGCTGGTAATTTGATAAATAACAGAACAGGAATAGAAGATCCCTCTCACAGACCAAAGGTAGCTTTCGAGAATTCACAAGTATCTTATCCTTGCTGGACAATACTGTGGTAGTAATAAAGGCAACAGTCTGCCTAGAAATCCAATGAGCAATCTCAGTAATCATCTTAAGAACATTTAAAGACTAAGAATAAATTTGTGTAAAAAATAGTCTTGGATTTCTTGATCATTTGATATAAAGCAAGATAAAGACAGATGAAATAAAGCCAGACAAGTTATATGGTGATGGGACAAGCTTCCTGATTCCACTTGAAAAACCTAATTTTTCCATAACAGTAGTCATCTGCTAGCCAAACCCAGCAAGCATTTAATTTTTCTGTAATAAGAAACTCTTTCCCACAAAACTTTGTGATGTGTACAATTGAATCTGTGACAGCTGTTCTCATCTACTGGCAAATGGTCTGCTGGAAAGGCATTAATATGAACTTTAATACTAATGGAATCATTATCACCCTTGGTGTTTTTATATATATATATATATAAATATAACTTATCACCTACTACTTCACATGACGATGGTGCTTCATAGAACAACAGCCTTTGCAGACATTTTTGTATAAAAGAATACTCTTTTCTGGTTTTGTTGTTTTGTTTTGTTTATAATACCAACAGCAACTTATTCTGAGACACAGAATATTTAAAATTTAAAAAAGAGAAATAAAGAAGTACTTTATAATTATATTGGTTTCTAACACCAATAAAGAATTTTAAATTGACTATTCTTCAGTATAACTGGCTTCAGCTGTTCCAGAAGGTTATCAGCTGCTACAAAATGCCTGACCTGATGATAGCAGTCACTGACAGTTCCATAAACAGTGAAAACAGTAATTTCATTAGTATGGTTCTTACAGCAATGTATTGGAATACCATAGAAACACAGAATGGCTGAGGTTGAAAGGGACTTCTGTAAATCATCTGATACCAAACCCATTCTCAAGCCCTCAGATGCAGTTGCCTCTGGCCCAGCACTAGTGCAAGACATTGCTCCTCCTCAGGTACAAAACTTTGCATCTGTGTTGAATTTCGTGAGGTTCCTGCCAGCCCATTTCTCCAGCCTTTCAAATCTCTCTGGATGGCAGCACAACACTCTGAATGTGCATACATAACACGTTCTTGGGTCACTTGTTTAATACACTGCTAATTTTGTGACTTCACCTATTTTTTTCTTTATTTCTTCCTGTGAAATACAAAAACATTAATGCTTTCCCCTTCTTGTTTTGCCATGTACTGAATCAATAATATATGCATCATTGTCTAATATATGCACCATGTGTCTTTCCAGCAGAGACTGAATTTTTCTCTTAATTTCTGGGAAGTATCTATCACATTACAAATGCTGCTATGAGAAAAAAAAAAACACTGCAGCTTGGGTCTATAGCCTCACAATGAATACTCCTCATATAAATGCATTCAATAATAAAACAAAAGTGTTATAATAAATGAAACATCTATAATCTTATCTTGGTCCTCTACTGAAAGTCCAGGGGGTCTAAAAGGCTGAATTATAGCCAAAGGGATATTTTGTTGTTGTTTTAGCTGTTTGGGATATTTCGAAAAAGAAAATAAATAAACTAAGGCAGTAAAATTCTGATTTTGGGTGCTCAGTGATGGAAACCTTACAGCCTGAACTTCAGGATTACTAAAGTCCCAGTGAATTCAAAGTTAGCCATCATCACTGTTCTGTAAATTCAGAATTTGCAGGTATTTAAACACTTGGTTACTTGCATACCAAATCATCTAACACATCTACAATATTAAATAATGTATGGCAATCCACTCCTCTGAAAAAGGATTATGTAATTTTAACCGCCTTCTAAGTGGAATGGTCGTAATCAGTGAAAATCAATAAAATAACTCATATATTGATTTCTACAGAATTTTGAAGTTTTATTACACTATTATTCACATTATTTTGTATTTAAATATATACAAATTAAAGTGGGCATGAATTTTTGAATAACTTTGAAACTTTAAACTACATATGCATTGTGGATACAGATATCCTGAATCTCATTTATGCTGGATTAATGACAGTCTCAGTGTAAGGAAAATCTCTAGAAGAATGATTCAAAACTAATTAACAAAAATACAAATTTTCTCTCAAATTTGCCTTCAGGGCAGAAGGAAACCAAAAACTTGTCCTTTGCCCCAGCTCTTTTCCACTGACAAGGAATCATGGCCTCTCAGGGAGAGATACAGCCTTCATCAAGTATATGGCTGAAACTTGGAGGAATTTTGGATTCAAAGTGGTATTGGATGACAAAGAAATTTTACCAGTATAATCTCATATTATCTTAGTCTATTGTCTCTTTCATATACCTTACACGAGTCTGATGCAATCATGGGTGCCAAGTCACCCTAAGTCTAAGCAATCTTGGAACCAAAATGATAAGGACAAGAAGGATATTTGGAGAAGAAAGAGTAACCAGAAAAACTTATTTTAGCAGTACAGATTAGTCCAACACTACTAAATTTAAAAAACAACAACAACAAAAAAAAGAAAATAAAAAAAAACTCAAAAAACCAAAAACCCAACATGATTTTATGAATATCTGAAGGTTACAGATCTTGAGAAAGAAAATTTAGCATGATACAGCAAGAATGAAATGCCAATAAAACAACAATAGTATGAAATGAGGTAATAAGCTGAATAGCAGCAAAACACTTCATGAGACTGAAATCTATCCAATAGAGACATAATTCTGTAAGGCAGGGACATTTGGAAATAGAGTAGACAAAGCATGAGACAGCATGAAACAATTGTGTACTGATGACATAGAAGGCTAAATCATCTATATTTGCCTTTTTGTCTTTGAGATTACTTCTTCTAGTCAATCATTCTGGAGCACCACTACATTTTAACACCTCTTTCTTAATTTTCTTTCTCCCTTCCTCTTCCTTTTGAAATCACTATCAAAATAGATGTGACCTCATTTCCCTACTTTTTCCTCTGGCTTTAAAGGAACAATCTGTATAATCATTATGTTTATCCAAATGTTTTCACATTTCATTCTTTATATCTGAAAACCTATTTTAAGGAACATCTGGACATAGTGTTCAACATTCCTCTCTTAAAATGTAGTTTTCTGTAGTCACATGATTTTTATAAGGTCACCTATCACAAAAGTCAATGACCTTATAGAGAGTAGATGAATGAGTGAGGAAAGATTTGGGCTGGAGAAAATGTTAAGTATCACAAGCATGCATCCATATATACAGTTCATTCACAAAGAATAGACTAAGGCTCTTGCAAAGAGAGCAAAAAGCTTACAAGCCTGCAAGCATTTTAGAGAAAAGATTTAATGTTAATAAAAGTCTAGAAAGTAGTATTCAAAAGTTCTTCATGACAGAAGAAAATAAATGCTTCTCTCTCCTTGTTAAAAAAAAAAAAAATCAAACCAGTTTTGGCTTTACTGGGAAACTATTTTAAATACAAGCCGGTCTCTACATGCTTGTTGAAATGCTCTATATCTGCTAAAGGGGATGTGCCATGAATTTCTATCATGTTTTTAGTAATACTCAATTTTTTCCAGTAATTTTTTCCAGACATTTTTAAATGTCAAAGAAAAAAAAGAGGAAAAATACGAATAATACGAATATAGTTACTAGTATCCTAATAGCATATTTTCTGCCAATAGCTGCTAATATTTAAATTATTTTAAAGAAGTCATGCCTCTTATGAAATGTTTATCACTTTTTCAATGCAAAAATCATCTATTTTGAGTCTCTTGTAACAAGTGTCTGAAATACACAATTTTTTTTATCTCAAGCCTCTCAATATTGTCACTATTACACTCAATGTTAAGAAATGGAAATTTCATGTCATTCAATAAAATGGAGAAGTTTTGGTCCCAATAAAAAAAAAAAAACAAAACAACTTAGTTTTATTAACTTGATTTTGACTTGTAGTCTGCAATTGAGGGATTATGAAAAATCTTCTACTGCCTTTTGTTGGGGTACATGCAATAGAAGAATCTTCATATGCAGAGTTGTTTAACAGACTTGATGGTATTTGGTATGTAAGACTGTACTTCTTTTAAAAGAAGTAAATCTTTCCCCACTTGTTTCTTCACATATGATAAAAAAAATGAGGCACAATTTAAACTAATGTTTTTTAAATTCTCAGCAGCTCTTATCTTTCTCACTTGAACTCCATGAAAAATAACATTTTTTGGTTGATAGTCTGAAAGTATAATTTAAACTCATTTATTTCTGACCCTCTATTAAATTAGTTGTAAACTATTGATTTAATAGTGGAATGGTGGAATTGAACAATTGGCAGAATGGACTGAAGACACACAATAATGGAATAACAGGTGTTCTACATATCTGGGACTTTGTGGGAAAGAAGATATGGTAGAAAAGTTTACTAAATGAAACATTAAAAAAGTAAACAAGCAATAAAGAAGTAAATAAATAATGAAGTAAAAATAAAATAAGACTAAAATAAATAAGTAATAACAAAGTAAACACATATAACCTGTGGCCCACTGATGCTTTGAACATCATAGGAACCTGCAGAATGCAGGAACTCCAGACAGAAGAATGTACAAAAAGTACTCGGAATAAAATTTAGCTTTGTTTCCCTGAAAATCTATACGTACTGAGCAAAGTTTGGAAAAAAAAATCCCAAAGAATACTACGGAAGTGTTGCTGGTTCCCACTAAAGCAGAGATCTTAGAGCTTTTGTTCTCTTATTTATAAAACAATAAAAGGAAGCTTTGAAAAGTCATCTCAAGTACAAACACCTGCCATCCAAAAAAAACCCCAAAAAATCAAACCAAACCAATCAACCAACAAAAAAACCCCAAAAACCAAAACAATAAACTAAGCAACCCTAACCCAATCACAATATTTGTATTCATTTCTGATGAACACAAAGAAACATTAAGACAGTCTATTGAAGTCAAGTAGAACCTGGTGAGTTTCTTGCCTTGATAACCCTTACCACCTCTTGGGATAGGTATTGTGAGATAAATGAACAATTACCTTGGAAGAACAAATGGTTTAGCCTAACTTGATTCAAAGGCTTTATCATTTTTAAAGGACTGTTAAATAAGAAATTATTACCTCCAACCAGGCTCATTTTAGGGCAATTATAAGGAGAATAATATGCAGTAATATATTATATCTATTATGTATAAATAAGGAGTTTTTCTGAACATTCCATATTTTCTTTTAGGAAAAGGGGTTTTTGTTATCTTTACAGAACAACGGACCAGCTAAAAAAGTTGCTTTACATTGAGTCCCAAATTGACAGATTTTGGAGTTTTGTTTTGTTTGATCAGGTTATTCTCAACATGTTTTGGAAACAAGGAGCCAGTCCTGTGAGCAAAGTAAGAATGGCAAAACTGAGCTATGACTGAAAACTAGCCTTGCTCTAATGAAGACATGGAGCCAAATAACTACAGCAGCACTTGGATCCCTTAGCTGCCATGTCCTGGGCCTAGGCACTCAGTTCTGGCTGAAAATGGAAGAGTATCCACAATATTCACCTTTGATGCTATGCTTATAGAATGATCAGTCATAACAAAATAGTGTATATTTATCATACCCCTGCAAACCAGAGAAACTATGTGAGTCTACCAGAGAAAGCAGAGAAAATAATGCATTATAAAAGACAGTTATTCTTTTTTTAATGAAAAAGGGAAGCGAACTCCAACTTCTAGAACCTAGAAAGAAGCAGTCTAAGCCCAGAACTACATTTTCATATGTCATTACGTAGTTCGTTTCCTGGAAGAAGGGGATTTTGAAGAAACTTAAGGCCTGAGTCAACAGAAATGTCTGAAAGTTCAAGGACTGCAATGCCTGTAGTCAGCAGGGCTTGGTACAGGCACACTGACTGCTCAAGGAGAAACTAAGGGAGTGAACTGGGAGGTCCCACTGCATGCCAGGCTGAGCAAAAGCATTTCCACTGAGTACTTGGGGAGGGCAAGTGGTCATGATGATTTCTAATAGTCCTTTCCATACAATAATTTCCTGATTTTATTTAACTGTAAAAGTAGCAATATTTTCATAGGCATATTCACAAATATTTTCTCTCAAATGCACCATAAAATTAATAAAAAACTTAAAATATGCAAGAATTAAGTAGAAGTTTTAAAATTTTATGTCATTTAAAGGGTTTAGGCACTCAAGTTTGAAAAAAGTCCATAAATCTTAGAAAAAAGTAGAAAAAAGAATCTTTTTGTTATCTAAATGTCCAACTTACAGACACAGACATAGGGGAAAAACACCAACCATGGTTTAATTTTTTTTTACATAAAAGATATACTTTTATAAGTGTCATAAATTCAATTTTATATGTGTTATAATCCAATATTATGCACAATAATTAAATTTTTAAAATTAATAACCACTATTTTGAATAAACAGAATGCTTAGTTCTAAGCCCACTTTCATTAGTTTCCCAAGGGTCTAAAAGGTGGTGAACAACTCTAGCCTCTAATGAGTTTGTAATCCTATTTTGCACTTGGCTTATAGCAACTTGCATTTCTCTTCAATGGCTCAATCCTGCACGGTAGAGAGATCTAATCCTGATCAAGCAAAGCATCCTGATTCCTGCAGCTTGCACCCAGATCACAGTCTGCAAAAACTTCCTTTCAGCAAGGATGATAGAAGAAGTAGAAGGGAGACCTTAACACTGCTTTGCCAACACAGAAGAAAGGTGAAAAAGGCTTACGTAAAGAAGGCAATCAAATGAACAGATGACAATATATTGTTTTCTTCATGGTTCAAGGCATTGTCTGATTTTGAACTGTAACTAAACAACAATTCCCTTCCTGACATTCTTGGGTATTCCTTTCCCTCCTGAAGGAGTTGAAGAACTGTTCAGTTTAGCTTTTAATTTACTCTCATCTATATTGTTATCTCATGCAAAATAAAATAAGTTGAATTTTCAAGTTGGGTTTTTCAGATAGGTGTGAGTCATGCTCATGAACCAATTACACTTTTTTTTTATTCAATTCTTTGCTTTTATATTTGAGTTACCATTATTTCAAGTGTTGGGTTTATTTGTTAATAATTAAAATGTTTCTAACCAAATAATTATCTATAATAATTACATGTAACAGCTGCTAAACTTTGCTGCACTTACTCTTCCCTACAGAAAAGGAAGTATATAATTATTGCCTTTTAGGAAAAGGACTCCATATAATGTTAATACCTCTGGGTTACTGTATCTTGATCACTCTGATATTCCTTAAATCCTTTTTACCTGTAGAACAACACAGAACAGTGGTAGAAGCATGGGAAAAAATACAGGAAATGACAATTTCTTTTAAGAATTAGCATTATATTAAATGCCTTTGGATGATGGAGGGATGAAAGGGGGAAATGGTTCTTTTAATGATTAGGGCACTCTATTTAGACTTAGATAGGATCTAATGCATCAATACCAACAATGAGAATTATTACTCAATGACTTTTGATTTAATTTTCTTGGCCAGCTCTGGGACACTGCAAAAGGAACCCAGCTGTTCCTTGATTGTACATTTGATATTAAATAGTGTTATATTTTCCTCAGTGCAACACAGAGAGTTACTAACACAGCAAGTTGGTTACTAGGTATGTTCTCTGGAATACTTCAATCTTAGTAAACTGAAAAGAGATTTTATAAAAGAATCAGGTAAGGAAGAAAGATAAAGCACACCATAGAAATGCTGTATATGCCACTCTGATATACACACAGCAGGACTGGACTTATGGTACCTGTATTATATATACATAGAGATTGGATCTAGCAATAAATGCAATTGCACAGTTAAGCTAAACTACATTTATCAGTTCTATTTAATAAGTGTTTGTAAAGCCTGTACCATTGGACTGTGATCATTCATCTTCCAGTCTATTCAAGCACACTGACATAATCTAACAACATAAGCTTTGAAAAGATAAACGTAAAACCAAGCTACACTAACTCTTTTTTATTTGAAAGACAGATCTGATTAAATACATGATTTATTTTATGTTAGAAGTCAACAGTTTTTAATGGTATCAAAGGAGCTGAAATCCATGAGAACTGCAGCTTTTGAGATTCTTTGACACAAACCATGTATGTAAAGTGTTCAGATATAGGTTTAGTTGTCTTACCTAAAGAACTGAAGTTTCAGGGCTTCAGTTTATACCCTCTGCTACCACAGATAATAGTGGTAGCTAATTCCCATGCCTTCTGGAATAGTGGTGATAAAGAAACTAGAAACACAAAGTCCGTAAAATTTAAATTGAGGATTCTTTGTCCCAAGGCATTAATGTTGTGTATGCTTGTTGTTCGAAGAGAATTCGCCCCAGACCATCACTTCCTGCTTTTTAGTCATGGTGCATAACAACTCTCTCTCATTTACTCAAATCTCATTCACATTTATTCAAGAAGAATGAAGCTAGCTATGAATACCTATGTACACTGTTTGGGTAAGTCTACTGGAATCTTGAGCCAAAATACAATGCTCTTTAAAATTAATTTACATTTTAAAAAACGGGATTAAAAAAAAAAAATCAGCTCTTTTAAAATATTGCAGATTAGCATTTAAAAAAATATTTCTGCTTTTGCACCTACTGCCTGAAGAATGATAAATGCTCAGTTTAATTTATTTTCCATCTGGTAACAGGCATTTACTTCCTTCTAAAGATGACTGATGTGCTGATCACATTTCAATGCAAGAAAGTACCACCAAATAAGGCCAGAATTTTCCACTCACTTCTGTTGGATTTAGGCAATACTTGTTCCGAAGAATGTTCTAGTTTTTCACCCATATTTAGAAAACTTATTGTGTACCATGGTGAGATAGTCTGATTCTTGCCAGATTTGAACAAAAAGGCAACACAACGTTAGATAATTTTAGTCATAATTATACCATTCAGTGGAATCACAGTTATGCAATGATATGTTTTCACAGCATTGTGGAGTTGTGTTAGGATACTAATTTCTTGGCATTGTAGCCCAATTATTTTCATTTATGAACTCAGAGGGTGGAGGGAAATTTGCCATGCTAAAATTTGAAGCGGTCCTTTAGCTTTCTACTTTGAGTCCACTGTTGCACATACACTATTCCCATAATAGCAGAACAACTCTGCTATTACAGAACAGGCATATCAGATGGATTTGAAAAATAGAGGAACACTGTCAGGATTTTTTTGATGAACAGTAAAGGAGAGGAGTTCAAGGTGTAGAAAAGTCATGCATGGAGCAGATCTCCTTTGTGGAATGCAAACCAAAGCAAAATGCAAAAAAAAATGTACCATCTTGTTCTCTTCATCAACAGAAGCTTATGCAGACATCTCTTAACCTAACACCCACCACAAAAATAAAGAAAAATACAGTATGTTTGGGAGACAAAAGTGTCAATTATTTTCTTTAAATTCCTAGACAGTCATGGCTCTGACTCATCCAATTTTCTCAGTTTAATAAAATATGACCCTGTGGGAGTAGCCTGTTGCTACTCCCACATAACTATAACTATCATAACCATAACTATCTTCTGCCTCCAATGTGAGAACTGAATTCTGAACATGTGGACAATTTCTCCTTTATTTGGTTAGTTACTTATTGCAGTATCTCTGTGTAAATTCTATCCTGATCATTCTGGCAACATGAAATTTATGCAATGCACAAAACTTTGATAAGGATCTCTGAATTAATGTAAATTTTCCAAGAACTTTTTAAAAAAAGTATGAATTTAGAGAGTGTGGGGGGGAAGAATAAAACCCAGAATAATTATGAAATCAATAAACAATTGAGCAATTCACCAAAGCTGCTCAAAGTAACACCAAGAGACAAAGATTCTACATTAAACTCAATTCATAAAATATACTTAATTTGCCAAGCAGAAGCAAGCAAACAGGTGATATCCATTTCAGTGTATTAATTGTATTGTTACATCTACAGACAGCCATAAAAAAACCCCAACCAAAAATAAAATTAAAAGTGAAAAAAAAAAGAAGGAACCTAACACTACATTTATTCCCTTTTAAAAAATCTGATAAACTGTTATTGTACTGAATTTGCAATTTAAAAACAGTGATTTATGTATAAGCACAGTACACTGGAAACATCATATTCAGACAAACTTCTGATCTTGAAAACCCCTTCTCAATAAATAAATAAACAGTTCTTACTCATCAGAGTATTTCTGATTCAGTAGCAGACGTGCCTTCCTGTGCAAACTCATGGCAACTGACAATGTGAGAAATCGAGACATCACCAAGCCCTTTGGCTGTGCTGGGAGTTTCCTGGGGGTAGGTTGGTCACAATAAATTGTCCTTAGCTGTGAATTTCACTTTCCTCCCGAGACTCTAAATCTCTTGACCTCTGAGTCACATTTCAAAGTCCACATACTCTCCCATCTGCTTGTTTGCAGAGAAGGGAGAGGATGAGCATCTGCAGAACTAGAGAGGAGACTGAAAGGAGATATGTCCTGGGTTTGAGGTAAAAAGGGACAACTCTATATTAATGGGGTGCTATAGAAACCTGTCCTGCATCAGTAGGAAGTGGTTCATCTACTAAATGCATAACAAGCTGGCACATCACTTCAAATGGAAGCAACCAACATTATGAATTATGAGAAAAAGAACTTTATATCCCTAATGTTTCTGAACATGGATAATAGTCAGAGTATATAAAATTTCACAGTCCAGGAAAACGAAAATTTGTGCTTTTCAACCATTATAGTATACGAACTGAAAATAAATTAATAAGAATTTTGATGTAAAATATGTAGAAAGCCTGATAAGATTTTGCTAGAATACTCCTGATTTACTTGTTTAGAGCTGGAATATTAAAACAATATTTAAATAAGCTTATGTTTGCAATTATGTATTCTAAAGAGTAAGAATTGGTGTAGGCTTATGATCTTGCTTAATTTTAAGGAGGGAAATTTTCTTTTTTTTTTTTTTTTAATGTGTGCAATTCAATATATGTCCAGAGTAGAGTAAGTTAATAGAAAAAATGTCACTAAGAATCTGAACATAAAATCTGAACATAAAATAGGAGTTTGAAATCGCTGCTAGATCAGGAAAAGCCTTTCTTAGCAATGCAAAGACAAAAAAAACCAAACTTGACCCATGTACCCAGAATTATGTAATAAATGGAATATTTAAGATAAAAGATGCATGTATTTTTCTGTTTTCATCTCTTACTCTGCACTGAAACACTGTTTTATGTACGGTGAAACAGATTGCAATAAAAAACTGTGCTTACAAAATGCCTTTTATTCAAGTACCTTTCACGCAACTTAAAACTTACGTTTATGAAATCTCTCCTTAAACCCCACTCCCACCTCTTAAATTACATTAAATTTGTTTTGCTATCTGAACTCTTATAAACAGTGTTGGCTGTATATATTGTGTAAGGATCTGCCCTACAATATAAGAATGCAATTTCTTGTAAGTTACAAAGAAGTAAAAAGGAGCACATAGGGTCTGCGTGGCTTGTTTCAAACAATGAGTAAGAGGCCACAGAAAGGTCAGAGCTAAGAAATCTCTAGTGCTGCCCACTACAGTGCACAAGCCTGACCATTCCACTATATTTAAATCTATCTCCTAATTGCATTTTCCTTTCAAAACCTATCATTTGAAATTATAGAGGGGAGAAAGATGTCAAACAAGACCTGATATGTTTTCTTGCTTTTGGGAGATGGGTGATAGTTTCATTATTTGTTTTGGAAAAAACTTATTCTTAAACCTTTCTGAAAGCAGTTCCTCTTTTACCTAACTGCCATGTAGTTGGTGTTATAAATCATCAGAGATGTAGATGACTAATGTGTGGAGATTTATATCCGACTCCTACAAAAACAAGAAAAAAAAAAGGAAGTGGGTACTTTGCTAAATATACATAAAAGATATTATTTCTCTGCTGTTTTTCTACAATGCAACCACAATTGCAAAGAACCATCACTTTAATATGTCATAAGGCCAAACACACTCCAAAAATTTCAAGATCAATCTATCCTCTTAAACATACACACATACACTTACAGAAATATATAGCTTTAGCAGAGAAAGTAGTTCAGCTCATGCCAGTGAAATTAAACTGACAGCTCCTCTAGTACATTTTTGCCTCAATACAGAATCTGTTTTAGTTTCACTGAGGCTTCATTTTGGTCCATAGCTCCATCTGCACGGAAAAGCTGACAAGAACAGTGTTGTATCCTAGAAGTTTTTAACTTTTCATTAAAAAGAGCTACAGAAATGCTCAGAATCAGGCAACAGTTCACTTTCTCCCCAGTGCCATGATCATTCTATGATGGTTCTAGTCTTCCAGAGACCTCTGGCAGCACAGCATGAGAGAAAGAGCTTTGGAATTCTGGTGCCACTGAGGAGAGAGATGAGCTATTGACAGACAATATCCATAAGGATCTCTAGTCAAAGATTAAGGAACTGTGATTAATCCATCACAGTTAGATTTCCTAGCAAGTAAACCAATTCTGTGTTGGTCTCTGTAATCATGGGGCTGGTGCCAAGCTAGGTCAATGGTTTGAGAAGAAGATACATCAGTTTCTTACAAGAGAATTTACAGAAGGGACTGGGAGAGAGGTAAGAGAAAAGGATCATCCCAAACAGGATTTCAGTAGCAGGGAAATTTACTGGTTTCTGTTGTAAGGGAGCAGGAAAGGATATTCAGTCTCCTTCCTCAAAAATCCAGGACAACACTATATGGCGCACGCATGGAGTAATGCATAAGGATTAAGATGGGGTATGAATTTTCAAAATGCTGATTATTACACTGACAAATATTCTCACTCATTATTAACAGGGCTTTTGAATAATATAACCTAACATGCACTAGCTATGCCATCAATATTAGTGCAAGCTCAATGCAGGTCAGTGTTTTATACTCATGTGAGGCATGCTGTTTTCTCCTATAAACAAGCACATGAGACCACCTAATTCATTTTTATAATTCCTGCAAAAGTAGTGTTATTTATCCAAAGGCAAAGTAGAGGGTGCAAAAAGAACACAGAAAAGAGTAGTGAGGTAAAAAGTATAACTGTCTCTAACCTCACCTAGAGCTTTCTAACATTAGGAATGCCCTTTGTTGCCTAAGAGAATACTTTCCCACATTCCAGAACCTTTTGGGCTAACCATGCAGCTGTAACAGTGAAATTGTACACTACTCCAGGAAGGCTCCTGAATGGAGTAAACAGGATTTATATGAAAAAAATTGACTTGGACTACAGAATTCTAAACAGAGAAAGTGAACATCTACCTCACCAGTAAGTAGGAAAGATGTATATTTATTTTAGATTTCCATCAGCAATTTTTTTTAGAAATCTTTACCACAAACAGAGTCCAAGGAAGGTGAAGAGTAACTAGAAATATGAGAAGATAAGCCATTGAGACTGCATTTAATTTCAACCTATACTACCAGAAGCTATTTTGCATAGATGCAGGGGAAAACTCAATTCTTTCTTCCTCTCTGTTTTCCCAAACCTAAGACAGGAATTAGCAAAAGTAATAAATAAGTAAAATGAAGTCCACAAATGGAGTTATTTTATGAAGACAGAAATGCACATTTCTAGTCTGAAATTTTTAGCAGTCATTCACAGCAAGAAAAGGATGTTTTCAAAGCAATCTTTAGTGTTCTGTAAGCAGAGAACATGTTGAATATACCATCTTTGACCCCTCTATATTTAGTCTATTTCAGACCTTGAAAGCAGTCTGGAATCTATTGCAAAATAGGTACCATCTGACCAACTATTGCAGAAATTCATATCCAGATTCATATCAGAGGCCTAAACTGGATACAAGCTCAGAGACGATAATTTTGGTTGGTTTTGATTTAGATGCTCAACACCTGGGTCAGCTTAAAAAAATAGATTTCTTCTAGCTGAAGGCCCAGATTGCTGAGAAGACAGTGTTTGAGAAGTACAACACCAAAAGCTTGCAAACTTCTACACTATTAAGAGAACTCTGAAGGAGGTACAATCTTGGTGGCATAAATAAGTTTGTGGATCAGGTACCGAGTGAACAAGTAAATACACACGGTATTTGTTCACCCACAGCACAGCTTTCAAAATCCATCTTTCTAGAACATTTCAGATTTGACAAATTCACAAATTTCAAAGGACAGTTTTCCAACCAAGCAGAAGTCTGAGGCACTGAGTCAGAGTAGTGTCATAAAGCAGCAGATGACCCAAAAACTTCTTTAGTGTTCTGATAACAGCCTCAGCAGAGAGGGAATGATGGACTGCAAAGGGAAATCCTTTGGGGTATTTTGCTCATAGCTACACATATATGTTGATGACAGTATTGGAAGCCTGGTTATAAATGCCCAGGCTACATTCCTTCTACCTGCAGGTACAGGAACCTCAGAATCATCTATTTTGCCTTTCTGAATTGTCAAAATATACAAAACACAATAAGGCACACTTCACTACAACAGTCTTCCACAAAGACAAGGACCCCAAGAAAATACTTCTCTGTGAATTTTTAAAATGGTAAATTATTTTCAACATGAAAATTATAACCTTAATTTCTGTTATGAATTTATGAGACCTCAGCTTCCATTTATTGTTTCTACTTAAAATTTTATTTGGTATATTACAAAACATTTAAACATCTATTTTTTTCCTCTTAAACTAATCACATCAGTTCTTGAGCTTCTTAATTAATAGATTGATGTTAAAGTACTAATTTTTTCCTTTTTATTCAGCACTGAATATTTTTGTGGCTCTATTCTTTTCAACAAAATTTTTTAAGTGTGGGCAAATTCAAATGCAAACAGCATTCCAGTTTTCCCACTGACATTGGTAAAATCACTATTCTGTTTCTCTGGAATGTCAAAATATTTTTAACACTAACACAGAGGGAGCTCATGTGGAAATTCTTGCCTGTTGCAATATCAAATTCTCTTCAGATTTGGTTTTACAGAGGAGTGTCCCTCATTCAGAATTTGTCCTTCTAATGTGTAACATTTAGCATCCAATATTACTCAGCATGCCTGTCTTATTTATCATGCTGCCTCACTTGGTCTCAAGAGAAAACTTCTCAATCCATGTGATTGAAATCGCATCACTATGGCCAACGACATTTAATTAACTGGCATTCTCTGCCAGCTCATGATCAACAATACAACAGAAAACCCACCATACTAGGCACTTTAAGAATGAAAATGAATACCTAAAAACTTCTAAAAACCTTTATATAATTAATCCTCTAAAGCAACATCACTCAGATATCCTCACAGGCCATGCTGGTTATGAGCACACTCACACTCCTGGGAGTGCAGGCTCCCCTGATTGCTCACTCTGCCTCTCGAGACATGGGTTTCCAACTCGGGCTGTTCCCATGCTATCTGTCAGGGGACATGCTGGGAAGAAAGCACTCCCAGCTCATGCATGCTCTTACAAGGTGCAGAGCACCCTGTGCAGTGGGTGGGTGGATGGACAGACGGACGGACGGACACAGTGGAGCCACTGGACTGATGTTGGCTCCTCACAAGGTCCAGCACAACTTGGTCAGACCAAACTGAAGGCTGCAATGAAAGGGATCAATGTCTGGCAGCATCACAGAAGTGGTTTTGCTCTGTTTCTCTAACCTGTCCAGCCATTTATGCTTTAAAATCTTCATGCTTCTTTCAGACTCTTATTCAAGCTTTGTTTTATGGGGTTTTTATTATTGTTTTTGATTGTTGGAGGGATGCTTGTGCTTTTTTCCTAGTTTAGGGGTTTGTTTCTGTTTTTGGTTTTTGTTCTTTTGGTTTTTTTTAAATTCTCCTCTTTAGCATTTAGTTTTGGGAAATGTCCTCTCAGTTAGCTCAGTTAATCTTATTCACTCAGTTTGCCCTCACATACCCATCCTAACAGATGCTCTTATCAAGGTCATTTTGCTAAGTGCAGGCTGCACAATTATATTAAGTGTAATTTTCTATCAATGATTTTTTCTAGAACATTGGTATAATTATTGTAAAAAGAGTTACAATATCTGTATAATCCATTAAAAATATTTTCTCACAATACTTACTCTTAAACAACTTACAAGTGCTTCTAAGCTACTTGAATATCATGTGTTTTTTAAAGTTTGAGTGTACTTTATTTCCATGGTAACTTCTATTTACAGCCAGGCAGTATAAAAGGGTCAATTGTTTGCTTGATAGAAAATAATTCCCATAATATCATGCTATTGACGTTAAACTTTTCCCTGCCTTAAGTTTCTACCATTTGAATCCTCTATTGTATTTTTAGTTATTTTACCTAAAATTTATGTCAGGGGAAATGGTTAATGGTTACCACATCCAAATAAGTTTCACTTGTCTCATTAGAATGTTTTCTAGATACTCTAAACAACTTTTTGAAAAAGTAAAACATTACTGTGATTTAAGAATATTTGTCCCCTAATAAATATTCCCCAAAAACCTTTCACTTGCTTTCTCTTCTCAAAATAAAAAAATTAGTTAATAATTTTTCCAGATACAGAACAGAAATATTAATTGAATTATTCTGACGGTTATGCATCACTACTGCCAATAGCTCTTCACAGGTTGTGGCCAGCAAAAACAACAAAAAGAACAGCAGTACTCCCTTATTTCTGGTGTATTCTAAGACTACCATACAATCACAACACTGCTCTCCTATGACATCAATTGTACTCCTTTAATCTTGTTTTTTAATAGAGGTTGTTATATGATTTCCTCTTTTTCCCTACTATGTACTATTTCGTTTTGATATAATTTTTGGTGTAATTGTTAAATTTTTACTTCCTTTTCACTTGAATCAAAGACAGACTCAAAATCAAATATAAATTCTTTTATGAATTTGGTTTTCCCATGGCAAAAAAATATATTCCTAGAAATGGACCAGTTTATATTCATAGCCTTCTGTTTGTGTGTCCTTTCCAATCAATCTTTATCATAATTTTCCTCAGGTTTAGAAGACAGGTGTTTCTGAAGCAGCATCATTGATTGCTTTTATCTTTGATTTGCCCATAGGCAGTCATCAACTTCATCTTTCTTTGCCACACACACACACAAAAAATCTTATCTGGGTTATATTTTAAATTAGATGTGATACCTTTTGTGATAGGAATTTATTATCTACACTTCTTTGCAACTCTAAATGACATTCTACTACTGCTGCATGACATTTTCATACATATCCTCAAACCTGAAATTTCCCATTAAAAAATGCAATTATTTTTTTTCCACATGTTATGGAAAGTTACCTAAGGACTGAGCCATCCTCCACTACGGTTTGATTCAGTAGTCTTTAACAGATACCTCGAGGCCTTCACTTAATGTATGTAACTCAATCTTCAGGGCCAGACCACTCAGGAAAATGTACATTACAGAAAGAGGTATATCAACATGAACATTCACTGAAGGTGAGGTTTTCTGACCTCTTTCTGGTTCAAAGGAGAAATCCATTATGGTTTTAATTCCCTGCACCATATACAGTCAAAATTCACACGGGCGTTAAATGCAATAAAACTCTTGTTGAAGTAGTAGACTGTGCACTGCATATGAGCAACCTGAAAGGCTAATGGGGTCACCATCCTTCCCCTCTGGTAGCTGTGTCATCAACAACCTTAACAAAAATGAACCTCAGTTCTCTAACGGATGTAACAAATATAAATCTTTCCTCTGGAAAAATAATAGAAAACCACATGCAGCAGAAGCTGCCTGTCCAATAAGGGCTCACAAACTGAGTAGGGGCAAAGAAAATCCTGGTAAAACCAAACAGCTAAGTAAAGAACCCTTAACACAGCATATATGCCCTTTGGCAAAGAAGCACTCATGGAATTGAATATTTGTGCACGTTTCATTTGAAACTTGCATGTACTGAGAGAAGGAAACGTATGATTCCTTAATCCCCTTCCTTCTGTCCCTGTAAAAACTCTTCCAGCCTTTTAAAATTAAAACTATAGCATTTTCGTTAAAATGTTTTAAACATGTGACAATATTCAGTTACTGACATGCATAATCAATACACAGAGGTTACACCATCCTAAGGACTGAGAATTCAGACCTAAAATACGTAACTTGAAAAAAAAATCTACTTTTGTTAATATAAGATCAGATTTTGCTGTTGCAGTGAGATTAATTCATCAATTATTCCATTACACACTGATGAAAAAGATGCACTAACACCTGGAATGTCAGCAGGGATAGCAAAGGAGCATAGAGCCTTTGGAAATTTTGAAGCTTGTAGCATATTAACTCAATATGATATTTGGATCATCTTTTTATATCTGTAAATATAAATACTTATTCTATTATTTAGCTCTGGAAAGAGAGAAAAAAGAAAACAAAAACCTACAGAGCAAGACCCATCCTGCTGAAGTAATTACTAAATATCTGATTGAAATCAGTTGGAGCAAAAGTGTGTTTATGTTCTCACAATGACAGAAGAAAAGAAATGTAAAAGGAATTAAACTGGTTGCATGGAAGGGTTTCTACAGAGCCCATAGCTCTACTAGCTCATACACTTTACAATGCTAAATGATGACTAATGGACATTAGTGAATTAAAAGAAAAAACTCCACTTCTTTTAATTAATTCCTGCAAGACAGAAATCTCACTTATACCAGTTCATGGAGAGATTGTCATCTTCTTCTCTTACATGACTAGTCCACTAATAGCCATTTTTGGACATTAACAAGAAAGTTAAATGTTGGCCTATAGCTGATGAGGATCCAGTATGAAGAAAATTTCCTCCTCTACTCTCTTCCATAATAATTTCCAATTAAGACAATGGAATCTGATAATCTTCAGTAATTTGATGCGCATGCACAGTGCATGAAATTGAGGTGAGTAGCCCCCATCCCAGACACAGGTGGCCACCTTTTTGCCATTGCAAAGATTCTGGGGTAAGTTCATAGCACATGAACAGAATTAGTGCCTGCTTAAGGTCTTAAGATAGTCTTTAGCTTAATATCATGGCTAAGGTGTGATGATAAGCAGTGTGAGGAAACCTGCACTGTTATGACTCTTGCTGCACCCCCACACTGATAACCAGGCTCTTTGTGTGCCTGGCTTTATTCCCCAGTTAACACAGCATGGGAGAGAAGAGATTATTGCCATGAAAGCGAAGAGAGGCTTGTAAGCAAAATCAAAATGTGCTGCAGATCTGAAGGACACTAATACTTTCTGGAACCTTCTACCACTCTTTTTCAGCATAAGTCAGATCCTTTGGGCAATGACTCTTATATGTATGGTGAAATAAAAGCACCAACTCCTGGACCTTCTAGAAGTCAGGTCATACTTTAGTGTCCATACAAATATGAAAGGAAATCACATCCATATTTCTGAGGATTATTTTAATGTACAGGATGATATGAATCCCATAATCCCATAGCTGTTAACTAACTGATCCCTCAAACACAAAGAGCATTAATGAATGCTTTGAATTGCTGCTTGTTTGCAGAGAAAACATAATTTATTTAACTTAGCTTGCTGTGAAACATCTGAGTAAGCTTTATCCAGTTGCAAGAGAAATAATTGTTGATGGAATATTTTGCTTTGTTTTGAGGGTGGTTTGTTTCCTTTTTAATTCTGCTGGTTCCTGATTATATTGCTCCCCCACAGTCCTGACATAACAAGTACAAGCTTGGCAGCAAAACCATGGTAGATTTTATTCAGTGGTCTGATGCTGCCTCTCTCCCTTTCACAAGCAGCAAAGGTAAATCTTGTCTTGGCACTGTGAAAACAGATTTTCAAGATATATTATAGTGGTGTTATTATTTAAATTTACAAAAGATATGTTATATACCTGAAATGCATTTTAAAATGCCCAAGGAATAGATCCAGTCCTGGAAAGTTCATTGTTGTTTCTAATTGTCAGCGACTGCTACACTTTGCTTGCCTGCAGCTATCCAATTAACATATCACCTCTACAGAAAATATTGTAATATGCTCCATGTCCTGACAACAACAAGTCTCACACTCCACTTCTGTCCAACAATTTCCTTCTAACTGAGTTTCCAACATATCAGCAAGTATCAGTGAAGTGTATACAGGCATATATGCCATCAGATAATGCAGCTTGCAAACACCTTTTCTTATTGCTGTGGAGATATTCCTGGTAGTTTAGAATATCAAGAGACAGAGAGAGAGTGAGAGAAGCAAAGCTCAACTCTAGAAGAGGAAAACATGTAACTTGTGCCCTGAGATATCGCTATGGCAACATTTAAACAATGAACAGAAAGCCCTGCAGGATTCTGCTCTCGCTTCCTTGGATACCAAATGTAAATCCTGATTCTCTTTTATTGTGTGCATGCACAAGCTTCTGATTTTTGCCTTTTTCACTAACAGATAGCAAAATATCCATGCCCCCTACCAGGAACTACGCATTAATTCCCTTCCATGTATAGCAGCTTGTGAATATGCAACTAAAACACACCACTGGCATAATCATCTCCCATCTTGTGTCCCCATTTCTACCCCTTAGGAGAAAAAAATGGCCATGATAGTATAGTTAAATAACAGGTATCTTTTTTTTTTTTTTTTTTTTCTGAATCAAGTCATTAAATGAACCACTCTAAAGTGTCACAAGTCAATCCCCAATGCCTCCTGTCATGACAGGAAGTAGAGGCAGGATCCTTTCCAAGGGCTGCTCCTTCTTTAAGCTGCTAGAGTAAAGCATGCTGCAAGGCTGCCTTCCAGATCAGCATGGCTGATGCTATTCCTAAATCCTTCTCATCTGGGTTATCCTGTGGGGGTTGAAGGAGGCTTGTTTTTGTTTATGACTGTCACAGAGCAGCTGGCAATGGGATGAAAGGCTCCTGAGAATAATAACCTGATATCTAGTCAGCTTCACTACTCTAGAAAATACTTAGTAGGTTCCAACTGCATATCTTCAGAGTAATTTTCATCCCAGACTAAAACAGCACTAATTCCATCACCCTTCCTTCTCCCCTTGTTCCTCACTAGCCATCAGAAATAAAAGCATATCTCCAAGCCAACACAAAGCCACTCTGGCAAGACTGAGATGGAGGCTCTCTCTCATGCTGCTGCTGAGTGCACAGTGCACTCCTTCAGTGAATATGCTGCAACTTGGATAGCCTGGTTTGGGATTTTTCATCAGCAACAAGCTCTCTCAAAATGTGCTAAAATCCTGTCTTGGGCCCCATCCAAAATCTTCCTGTCTCATATTGCAACAGCAAGAATCTTTACATCAAATAGGAGACAGCTTTTTACGTCACAGGCAAATAATTTTAAAGCCTACATATAGAAAGCCATAGCAACACCTCTAGAATCCCTTTGTTTTTCTCCAGCCTCACATAACTGCTTGCATTGGCTCACATCTACAGCATGGGTCTCACCTAATTTGAAAGCCCATTTTTCACTTGTCAGTGGTATCAGGCTGGGAGATATTGTGACACAATTTGCCGCTCCAGCAAACTGAACCTGCTTCAATTCTAGATCAGTACAAATCATTCCTGACATGAGAAAAGACACAGAGCAACCACCCCCCTGCATTAAAAACTTACACTTCACCTGAAGTTTGAGGTTTGATCTCTGACCTTCTGGAAAACAATTAGACCAAACAGAGCAGGACCTTCCAATAAAGCTTTATCTTTCCTCCTGCATTTAGTGCCTTAATATACACATAATTGATTCCTGTACAGTGCTAAAATCCCAGCTGCCTGGGGTCACTACCAAAAATATCAGCCATGGTTTGAGGAGGAGACAGCCCTCAGGACCAGCATATGCCACTGAGCGACACACCTGTGTTCAGACACCTGTGAGAGACGACCAGCTCTGGCCTCTGGTTGAGGAGATATGTTGCTTCTCACTTGTCTGGATGTTTGGATGAATGTTTTGGCTATTTATTTTATGATCAGCCCTTTGGGCTCTGGATAAGCCCCAGCACAAATGCTGAGAAATGCTGTACTCGTTCCCACTTTGATATTGAAGGAGTTAAACTCTGGGCTGCTCTATGTGTCTTTTGGCTACTGTATTAAGTGAATGATTCACTGAAGTGTGAAACTGTTGCCTCTTTGGAAGCAGACACACATCCCTAGCTTTTTAATGTTGACAAGGTTTGCCTATTTCAGCCCAAACTGGTGACTAAATTTTCCCAGTGCTTCTTTATCATGTCAAGAAAATACTCCTGCCAGTTATTATACAAAATGAATGGGGCACCTACGACAGCTTTCTGTTGGCCAAAACTGGAGTTTCTCTATCAAATTTTCTGTTTATATGTTCACTTGACAGCAATCCAGGGAAAAGCTTGGAGATGCGTTTTCCTTAGCCATCTTCTTTTTCCTTCAGTAATTACTGAGCAGCAGCTCAACATAAATTTAGCTTTTCTATTACTGCAACTGCTGATGCAAGTGTAGCCCACAACAAGGCACAGACTTATCATGGTACATGAAGGAATGAACAAGAGAGAGTTTTGCACTTGTTTTCAGATGCTGACAAACTTATTATCCGTTTAGTGCCCCACCAGGAAACATGGGCCCAGAGGAAAAAAGGAGGCTAAAGTACTTCACGCTAAAACAACTTAACTATATTGAGAAGAATGAGAGCCATTGGAGCTGGAAGGAACAATTTTTGTTGTGCCTGCTTCCTCCTTTTCCTGAACAAAACTGCACAAAGGGTCTGATTTGTTAATGTGGTCAAACAAATACTCCCAGAGATTTTCTTAGGAGCAGAATTGATTAATCCTTTTCAAATAGCCAATGTTTAAGAGGCATGATCTCCAAACAGAAGCACATGGGACAGATTTGAGGGGCAGAAGTTCTCATTTCCACTACACCAGAAGATTCAGCACATTTACATGAAGTAACAGTAGTGATGTAAGTGAATGAAGAAAGGGGGGGAAAGAAAGAGGCTAATAATGGTTTACATATTTATCCAGGGAAATTATAGTTCTTTTTTGTGTTGTTTCATGCAGGCAGCTTGTGAAATGAGAAAT
Organism: Passer montanus; assembly: GCF_014805655.1. Classification (NCBI taxonomy): domain Eukaryota; kingdom Metazoa; phylum Chordata; class Aves; order Passeriformes; family Passeridae; genus Passer; species Passer montanus. The sequence continues at coordinate 1,685,152 of NW_024372702.1, forward strand.
GCTGTCAGAAATTAAAAGAGCTAAAATCTGGATCTACCAACACTTCTTTCTTCCCTGACCACTCTCCCCTTCTCCAGAATATTGTTGCTAGAGAAAAGTAAAATGAGTGGCAAAGCTAGCTCTGCACCTTGCCTGCAAAAAAAAAACCCAAAACCTAAAACCAAAAAAACACAAAAAAACCACAAAAAACAAAATACCCCAAAAAAACACAAAAACCAAAAAACACCAAAAAACCCCCCCAAAACCCATTCCTATTCAATGACTCATTTAATTAGTTGTTTCTCCCTCTCATTCTGCACCAGTTTTGGCCTAATCCTTCAGCTGGAACCTTAACATGTGAAGGCCAAGGTTGAAGAAGGCAGAGGTTAGGGAGGACAGAAGGGGAAGGAAAAGAAAGAAAACTCCCTACTCACGAGCTATGCAGTCATGCCAGGAGAAGGGATGGAAGTAGCACTCTTCCCCACAGGAAAACATGGACCTCTATTTTAAATATTGTGTTATCCTCCCTTTATTCCACACTCCCACATAACATTTCTCCAGGAAGGGAGAGATATTTACTGGTCTGCTACACATCATTGCTAATTTCCCCACCGTTGACAAGCCACTTTTTAATTATTTTCATTACCAGCATAATAAAAAAAGTCTCCGGACAACTCAGAATCCTCTCACTGCTTGTCAATCAAAGTAAACTCTCTCAACTGCCATTAAAGTCCAAGGGGATCCTAAAGAATTCATCACAAAACCACAAAGAATTTCCTAGGAAATCCGGAGGGCATGGGTGGCCAGCACAGCAGTTCCCTAAACTCCCCTATAGGAGAATATCCTCTCTCTGCCTGTTACTGTCCTTTCTTAGCACTGGGGTGTAAAACATGTAATTTCTCTTGGAGCTACATCCTCAAAATCCATTAAAAGCCCCTGCCCCACACCCCCCCATACCCGCCAAAAGCCATCCTTCACATCCCTGCTTGATTATAAAATGTTCCTGTTAATACACCGTATTGATCTGCAACGTCAGACTGGATACCAGCATTCAAATTAGAGCCTTGAACTATTTTAAACACTTGGTAAATAAATAAACCTCCTCTGTGCATGTAATTCCATGCAACTTGCATCTGTTTCTAGAGACTGAGCAATCAGGCAGCACCCCCCCTCTCACTGCAAGGGCTTTCTCACAAGATTTCTTTGCTAGCAAACATTTACAAATGCTACAGAGACACACAGGCAGGTGTCTGCAACATCCTACCAAGGCTCGAGTTTTAGGAATCAGAGCTACTGTTAGAATTCAGTTCTATCCTCATTTCTTCCTTTCTCTCTTCCCAACCGCTCCCCTCCAGCCATTATCAAAATACAGTCAGGTTCTTTACTCAGGTGGGGGGAAAGATCAAGAAAAGAGGAATAAGGATGAAAGAAGAAAGGCAATGGGGTATATTTCCTTTTCCAAAAAATAATAAAATGGAAAGTGTACTCACTGTATCCTCAAAGACTATCCAGCTGGAAATCCGAGTGATTATGAAAAACCAGGGTGGGGGAGGGGTTAGAAAACTGTTTCATTTCAGCAACCAAACCAAAATTAAAAACAAGAAAGGAAATTTAAAAAGAAAAGGATATCCAATTGCAATTTCCCAGCAATTTCAGTCCATACAGGTGCCAATCCAACCCAACACTGCTGAACTCTCCCCCTCTGGCAATTTGCTTTCTTCTTCTCTGTCCTTATTTTCTCTGTGGCTTTCAACTTTTCTGCTTAAAATTTCTGTAGTAGTAACGTTGATGGTTGCCTTCACTGAAGAATAGTGGTTTAAAATAACAGGAAAAAACCAAAAATCCTTGAGGAGAATGAATGGTCCTTTTCCTTTCTGAAACTTTTCATTCCACTGTGGATCGTTTGCCTAGTTTCCTTTTTCTGAGGTTTTCTGCCTCTCTGGCTCCACTGCTCCCCATTGCTCTCTATTTGTTTTTTCTCTGGAGAGCAGAAATAACTGTATTTCCTTTTAAGCAATCCTCCATCTGTATTCTTTTAATGTAATTTTGTTGTGACACTTAGGATCCAGGTCTTGCCAGACAATTTTCTTTTTTCTCCTTCTTTGCTGCACTATCAATTATCCAATCCATGTGTCTCCACATTAGAATGGGGATTCCCATTCTTCTTTTCCTCTATACCCCCACACTCCTTTAGAAAAGAATCTCCTCTTGTATTTAAATTTTTATTTCTGTCTGTCAAAACAATAAACTTTTAGTCTTTCTCCCCCCCTCCAAAGATCTGATTAGATTTCCAATCACAACCCAGTGCGCAATTGGATTTTTGATTTCGGCAAGAAGCCAGCAATCCACAGCATCAGCACCCTCTCCTTGTTTCAAACTCCACGTTATATCCTTTTGCCTTTCCTCCAACTCCTCTGCATTTTCATAATTTCACATTAAACAAAATGAAGGAGGGAGGGAGTAGAGAAAAATTCAAGGTTCCCATCAGCTGTCAAGGATAAATCCATCACCTCGTTATTTTTTAAACACTTGGGACGGGTATTTTTAACGCCCACTCTCGCCTTTGCCCCCCTCTTCCCCCCCCCCACTTTTCAAAATCCTTCAGACATTAAAACTCCCCCGATGGGGCACAAAGAAACCCGAGAAGATATGATTTGTCCTTTTAGCTGTAAATTTCAGAAGCATACTTTGCTTTTCATTTTAGCTTCCTCTCCATCTTTTGTCCAGCTGCTATATGAATCCAGAAGCACCGAGACGGATAAACTTCTATTTCTTTGAAGAGAGAGAGGAAAAGAGAGACAGGAAAAAGGATAAAAGCTCTCCCGTCTCTGCCTCCCTTTTCCTCCCTTTCTGTGTTTCAATGCAGGTCTGATCTCATTTCCAAGCTGAGCCTGGTGTATTTCAGATGTACAAGTTGGATTTCCCTTCTGCACAGCAGTGAGTTAGTCTCCCATCTTCTTCCACATGCCAGCTATCTTCCCCCTTTTCTTCCTTCCTTCCTGCCTCCCTCCCTTCCAAGATGACACAGTCCCAGGAGCGCAGCCGCTTCTTTCAGCTTTTAGTTTCATCCCTGACATGCATAGCCTTTCGCACAGCCGAAACGCTTCCCTCCTCCTATGAGCTGCAGCTTGAATTCTCCCCGTGTGAGCATGTAGGCACGCATGTATGTGTATATCCAGTTCCTGACAGCTGCTGTTGTTGCTGGGAGTAGCTCCGCTTTTCAGTCGCTCTGGCTTTCTGTTACTCCCCACCTTTCAGTGGCACCCTAGGAATTGCAAATGTCCCAGGGCTGGTCGCTCTGGGTACACTCCTCCTTCTCCCCCTCCGTGCTCTCCTCTCTTCTTCTGTTGCGGTTTGTTTCTTTTGGGTTTTTTTTTTTTTCTTTTCTTCTTTCTTTTCCCCCCTCTCTCCCCTTCTTCTCTCCCCCCCTTCCCTTTTTCTTTGCTTGTGATCAGTAAAATACAATTACCCAATTACCTCCCATCATCTTAGCACTGATTGGTCAATTGCATTAACACTTGATGTCAGGGAAAGGGGCCGGGAGCTCCTCCGATGTGGCATTGCTGCCACCTGCTTGACAGACTGGGAACAAACTCAGGGTTACCTTAAGAAATCTCCAAGTCAGAAAATAGTAATTGAAAAACAAGGGATCATCTTAAGGAAAGGAATGTCAAAACTCATTTTCTTAAAAGATTGCCTGATTCTGACAGTTCAACCAATATCCTCAGGTTTCAGCCTAGCCGATGAGGCAGAGTAAATGACAGCAAAAGGAAATGAAGTATCAAGTTGTCTTTGCAAAACAAGTACAGGGCAGCCAGTATTCACAGGTACCAGCTCTGGCCACCGATGCAGAGGCATGATAATAATAATATGAAACAAGGTATAAAGCTATCTTTGCAAAAACTGTAACAGTGAAAATAATTTGCATTGAAAGACAGTCTGTTTTCCATTTACAGAAATCAACGTTTTTTTTAAACTTGTATATACATAAAAATCGCCTAAAATTCCATTTTGGCAGTTGTTCAAGGGCAAAAGCCTTTTGAACAGCTTCAAGGTTTCAGTGAGTTTAAGTCCTACCTTCAGTAAGCTGTGACAGCAATGCAACATCTAGGCTCACCTATCAAATCTGGCATTTTGATTAGAATGACACCTGACATGCATTTTGGAGTTTTCTGAACTGGCTCCCTAATTTGGGTTATTGAAGTAGCGACACATTTGTTGTGCTCTTACCAGCTTACCCAGGTAGGTTAGATGCTATTTTACCTAAAGTGCTGAGAATTGGGCTTGTGTCTTGCTTCTCTCAGAGATCTAAGTTCAATGGAAATTTTATAGAAAATTTTGCACATGTGAGGTCAGATACACTACTCACTTAATGAAAACAGAATAGATGATATATGTGCTGGCATTTGTCTCTCTCAAGATCGGAAAGGTATTATTTAGAGATCCAACTGCTCCACACAACCCAAAAAAATAATGTCAGGTACTTTAACGGTAATTATAGGACACTTCAAATATTAAGCAGTAAATTAATTATTCCACGCACATAGTAATATAACTAGCTCTTTGCTCAGTCCTCCCTCAAATAGTAAAGATATGTTTGGTATCCTTACTCAAGCTTCAGCTTTTGTGTGAAATTGACATACTTGAAAATAAAATAAAGTGTAAGTTCTGTGTCATATTAGAAGTTTTTCAAGAATTATAAAATCCATAAGCTAGCTGAATTCAGTCAAGTAACACTTACTGAATCATTAAGATTGACTTTCAGATTTCTTCTACTGACTCAACAGGCTTTCTGGTGAGAAGGTCCTACTAGATATGAGTTAAGCAACTGGAGCCAGGGGCATTTAGCATCTGATCCAACTATCCCTGAAATCAGTGGCAAACACAAATTACCTGCAATGGGTGAAAGGCTGAATGTGTAGCAATAATAAATAAACGAAACCTAGCAGTTTTTCAAAAATAGTCTCTGGGATTTTTTTTTTTTTTTTTTTTTTTTGAGGAAGGTTGCAAGTGTGGTAGGAGATGAAGTTGCTGACAAGTAACAATCTTTTTCTCAGTTGGTGAGCTTATTTTGTTCCTGTCTGATTCACTGATGCTGTTGGTGTATTTTGGGCCTACAAGCATCTTATGAGAATCTTTCCTTTAACTATTCAAAATCCAAAAAACTTTTTCCCAGAAGAATAAAAACCATCACAGTCTAATATGTTTCCTCCACTGTTTTTTTTTTTTTTTTCAAGAAGTCCCTGAAAAATTTCCTGCTACTATTAAACAATCTGTGAGTGAAAGGGAAGGTTTCTATAACTGAATTAAACAAATATACAGGTATCAGGTGAAGAAGATACAAAATTTTGGTCATCCAATCAGAATCTAAGACACAAACTCTGCTGTAGCTACAGTATCTCTGTTGATACAAAGTGATACTTATGGTAGAAATGTGCACATTTTCAAATGACATCAAAATACATATTTCTAATAGCTAACTGCTTACATATACTACATATTTTTCCATATACAAAGATAATATATTTTCTGGCATATGTATGTTTAAATAAAAAATGTATCAAAACATGCTCTAGGCTATGATATGATCTCTCTTAAAGTTTGTTATCTTTAATACATCAATTAGGCTTTATCACCTAATAAACATAGAAGATAGTGTGATTAGTTTTTTAGAACATAACTTTAAAGCAATCTAGTTTGCAATATTTATAGTATGACATTCCACATTACATGAAAAAGTAGATATCCTTATACTAAACAAAATAAAAAAATATAATTGTATTATCTGTTTTAGAAGCATATATGTCACATGTGTGTGAAACCTATTTAAAACAAATATTTTGGTACCACTACAGTAACTCCTTTCTTAATCAAATATTAAAAGGATATCATTAACTCTGGAGTGAACTGTTACATTTTTCCTGCAACATTATATATTGTTGCCTTGAAACAGTATTGTTTGTATATTGCCTTGAATCTTACCCAATCCCATGTAGGGAATGATAACAAAACTCAAATGTATGTACTGGCAAATCTTCGCATAATAAACACGAAGAACAGATTGTTATAAAGATTGCTATATAGATTGTTTTCCTTCCTTCCAAACAAGCCAGCTACAGAACTGTTGCTCTGTGTATGACTAACCCTGGAAGAGAATAGTGGAAAAGACCAAACATTCACAATATTCAGTCTTTTAGTAGAAGAGAAACATGGCTAAAGCCTAAGAGAAAAGGATTCTGACCCTAAACAAAGGAGAAGAGAAACATTGTAATTGAATAAACAGAAGCAAAATTTGAGGAAAAAACACTAAAACCAGAGTTCTTTACTTAGACAAAGGGAAAAGCAATTGCAACATTTTACTAAGACAGTCCCACCTTCCTTTTAAATAAAAATGAGGAAATCATAAAGAAAGTGGTGGAATATAATATTCTTTCTATTTTATTTAGTTTTGCTGACAAGAATATCTTTGCATATGGAGAGAGTATTTGAATTCTCTTACAGCTTACTACTTTCAAAGGGGAATAAAGTTTGCTGACAAACATACTTTTGACTGCACAGATCTAGGATCAAGCTCATTAATCAGTTAATGAATTCAGTGGAGATCCTAAAACTCTCAGACTATATAAAATATATATAAGCTAACCAAAAGTATGTAAATTTTCTATTGTAATTGGAGCCCATAGTACATAATTTCCTGTTTATGTGATTTCACTGATTATGGTTCAATTTTTTAATACAAAAAGCACTAAAATCAGATGCATACCATCAAAATTAGCAGCTGATGGTTACTGCTTCATTTATTAATTTTCATGGGGTTTTTTTAATGATGGTTACAGTTCTGGTAAGATTTTTTTTTCCCCAGGTAATTTCTACTGGGTCATAGCAGCTTGGAAGATGTAAAAGAAAAGATATCTTCCTTTTCAGAAAATCTGGATAATACCACATCACATGATTTTGACACAGGCATGTGTACCTGACTCTTTAATAAACTAATCTCTTCATAGTATCATAAGAACAACTGTTTCTGATAAAGATAGAACTGAATGTTGGAGTTTGTTGTTTACATTTAAGGGAACCAAATTCTCGAAACTTCTGAACGTTTATTGCATGTTCTTTGTGCAGTTGGGTGAATGGGACAAATTTAGAGTTGTTGTACATTTGCACAAATTTTCATTTTCCATGCTAACCATCCATGAGTGAAAACAGCCTGCTGCTTAGAGAGACTTTCTAGAATTTCTTCTTATGCAACTGAGTCATATATTGTCACATTTTCTGTTATGCAGTGACAAACCAATTCCCCAAACTGATCAAGAGGCATGCCCTCACTGCAAAGAGGTCTAATGGTATCCTGGGCTGCAAGACATTGCCAACAGGTGGAGGGAGGTGATTCTTCCCCTCTGCTCAGCCCAAGAGAGGTCACACCTGGAGTGCTGTGACCAGATCTGAGCTGCTCAGTACAAGAGAGACATGGACAGACTGGAGGAAGTCCAACAAGACAGCATGAAAACAAGAGACTGGAGCATTTTTCCTATGGGCAAAGGATGGAAGAACTGAGAACTGCTTAGCCTGGAGAAGAGGAGGCTTGGTGGAATCTTGTTAATGTCTATATGTAGATGGAGGGAGAGTGCAAATAGGATGGAGCCAGTGATGCCCAGTGACAGAACCAGAGGCAGTGGGCTCACAGTGAAACACCAGAGGTTCCCTCTGAAGATCATGAAATGTTTTTTACTATGATAGTAAGAGCACTGGCTCAGGGGTCCTGGGAGATTGTGGAGGTTTCCCCTCTTGGTAACATTCAGAAGCCATCTGGACATGGCACCAGGCAATTTGCAACAGGTGAACCTGCTTGAGCAGTGGGGATGGACTATGTGACCTTAGAAGGTCCTTAGAATCAAGTATTCCATGATTCTGCAATTTAACAGTCCATGTAACTATTTATATAAAAAGGAAAATAAGAAACTTCATACTTAACTGGTAAAAATATTTTTTCTAAAGTGCTTTTAGTTTCTTTTATTTACTGTGGGCTTAGGAGACTTATGTGCTTAGCATTCAACTGTGCACTAGCAGAGGGCCTCTCTTGTTTTCTAAAATGAATTATGCTTTGAGGAAAAAAAATATGAGAAAGAAAAACTACTAACAGAAAAAGGTAAACATTTCCTAATTCAGCTCTTGGAATTATGTTGCAATTCTGAACAGGACATATAAATTTCAAGTGCTTCCATTCTATAACAGTTCTGTGAATAGTACCCAAATCCTGTGATTTTCTCATATCACTAATTTCAGGCTTGGAATTCAGACTGAGAAGATTTCTCTCCTTTCTAGGACTGAGTGCCATTGACATCAGGCTGTCATGAATTCATTCCTTAGGGAGGAATAACTCCTTTGATTTCAATGGACCATCTCCAGATTAATGCAGGTGTAAATGAGAATAGAGCATTCTTCATTTTATATCCATGCCTCATTTAATATGTATTTCGTTTTCTAAATCACACAATTATATAATCATTGAGATTGGAAAATGTTAGCAGAGTAAAAAAGAGGGACTGTTTCTTTTAAATTAAATTTCTGAGAATGTAAAATTTAAGAATATAGACAACTAGATTTGGGAGGAATGATACATCTGTTTGAAAATAATATCTTTATAGTGTGACAGCCTTTTTTTCCCTCAGTGAATATTAAATAGCAAAAATATGATACTTTGACACAGAGATGAATGCATCAGACATCCTAATTTCTTCTCCTGTGGAGTTATTGTGACTGGAAAATACAATTTCCACATATTGAGAATTAAATCCTAAGCACATATACTTCGAAACTTTAATGAGAAACAACATAGCAGCCATATTTCCCTACCTTGCCCTTATGTTTAGCATATATTTAAACTGAAATTCTGATACAGGGAGAAGATTTACAATTTAACTTCAGAGCCAAAGAAAAGGTAACACCCAAGACCTTTAAATTTTCATCACAAAAAAGCATAACGTTTTGCTTTAACCATGCTAAGAAAGTTACAGCTTTCAATAAATTGGGGAGGAAAATAAATGTTGCATAGAGAGGGCAAATTGTCAAAATGGAAAAAAATAAGAAAATTTTGTGGCATAAATAACATTTCGGAAGTGAAAAAATTTAATTTTCAAGATCTCTTTTCAGGTACATATAAAATAAATTACTTCAGCTAAAGATCTTCAGCATCTACTATTCCTACATTCAACACTGGGGAATTATCTGCACATGAGAAAAAATTTTCACTTCATTCTCATTTGTCAATATAAAAAACCCTTGTACTTTCATAGCAATTTTTTTTCAACTCCCTTTTCCTTTTTTTTTTGCCCCTTAAAGTACTAATGGCTCATCCTTGGCCACAAATAAACAACATATGCTTTTTTTGTCCCTCCAAATTTGTCTAAATTTAAATGGATTGAAATACTATAATGCATATTATATAAGGACCTGATTTCTTACCGTCAGTGCTTGTAGAACTGCTGCTAGTGATGTGGGCATCAAAAGCGTTATAGCCAGAACTGCCTGGAATTGTATTTCCAGAGTCTTTGCATGATCTCAAGATGGGCTGTTTGATTCTCTCCACGCCTGCCTCTCTACCTGCAAAATGGAAACCATACTTACTGCATTGTTAAAGAGGAAGGACTCACCTAAAGTCTTCCAGTAGTGTCCGTGTATGACCAGACCCCATAATCACCACATCATGTGCACTACACCAGGCAAGGCAGATTGGAAAATATAAGGTAGCAAATAAGGTAAAAAAGCCATCCCGCTAAATAATTATCGTTCTTTTCTGTTCCCTAGGAGTCAATACTTGATATTAAATAATTTAAGATCCCTGAGCATGTTGTAATATAAATGTATATTGACAGATGTTGACTTAAACTAGGTGGATGAGGAGTCAACGAACAATTTAGGACCTAGAAACAAACAAAGGCAAGAAGCTCTGTATTTATAATCACAATTTTTCTGAACTATGGTATAAGCTACATAAAAAAAAATTTTCAGCTTTAATTTTCTTGGATTTTCTCATCAGGTGCTCAGCTCTCCCTTCTACCTCCAAAAACACATTAAAACTCTACAACATTTAAAGAGCATATGAAATACCTAATCATCTTTCAGTGTCATCTTAGAGAGACGGACGAAACACTACAAGACGATGAGCCTCTTGCAACTTTTTTGGAATTTACTGGGTTACTGCCACTCCAGAACAGACCAATAGCCTACCCTAGTCCACTGTATTGTCATTTGTAAAAAGAATACAAGACTATTCTATAACAGATTATTCCATAACTTTCACTTCATAAAGCACTATAAGCAGAAGAATAGCCAAGACCAATTCTCATTGGATTTGCACTTAAGCCCTGGAAATGTTACAAGTGGAAAAGGTAACTCAACATTTTGAAGACAATGAAAGGAAACAAGTTTAATATGAATAAACTTATTTTTCCTCCAGAATCCTTTGAAAAGTTCTTAAAAATCTGTGATTGAGAACTTTTCTCGTTCTTTATTTACCCCATATTAGACATCTTAATAAAAAGAAATGTTGTCAGCCACAAGTGGTGAATGTGATTGCAAGTATAATGATTATTTAAAGAGTATTTTCTTTAAAAATATTTTATTTTATTATTCCAATTAATATTTTATTTTTATTGTATTAATAAACAAGATTTTCTTATTTATTTTTATTTTGTGATAATTTGGGCTAAGTTTTCCTACAAACTCTCTGAACTTCATTCCCAGGTGGAATGGTACTAAATATTAAATCAATACTAAGTATTACATCAATACCTTACTGAATCACATCTGATCTTCAAGGTCTCAGCAAGAGTTTCTTGTTAAAAGGATTACTTCTGGTGGTGAACAGGAAAAAAACACCTGGAAGGGATGAAACATTGTTCTAAGAAGCTGCACATCATGATTATTATAAATTGTTTGAGTGTGGGGAAAAAAACCCCAAAATTAACCACAAGAGGTGATGCACAGAAGTCTGGAGTTGATCCAGAGTTGTACTAAATGCTTTTTTGGTTTTTCAGACCTTCTATTTTAGTCTCCTTGAACTTTTCTCCTAGCTTAGATTGAGACTGCATTTCCTTTAAATTGTATTTGCTTTACACTACTTTGTGCATGTCAGTGGAAGTATGAAATATAAAAAAATGTATAAGAGATCAGGAGCACTACTGGCTTCAAAAATCACAGTACTCATAGTCTTTGAACAATAAGAACAGCTAATATTAAGAAAATTAGAATAAGAGGCTGCAGACAAATTTCCCAAAGTTCTTCAAAACTTAACGGAAAATAAATTTTGTAAAAATCAGGAGGTCAAAGGAAATGGTTTTTCATTTAAAATGTTTCAAGTGGGCCTTATTTTCAAAAGCAGCAGAGCAATATTTGCTAAATCCAGTTCCAGTTAGAATGTGCTCTCCAAAGATGAGCCAACTACAATGAGTCATCACTTCTGGAAAACACATTTAGCAACTCCATCCATAAAGACATAGAATTGGAAGCAGGAATTAACCATCTATAATACAAAAGCACAGTATATTTTACTAACATTTTTTTTTTCTGGAAGAGAAATTTAGAAGAAAATATTAGTTTCAAAGAAAAATTTTAATACAATCCCTCAAAAAATTCAGGTTGCAAAGGTTGTTTCAATTTCATATTAAAATCTGTCCTAAGGAATATGATAATTAAAGACAAATCAGTATAGTTTTTTGTGTTTTTTAGTTAATGCTCCTGCTTTCAGGTATTTAGGAAAATAAATATGAACAAAATAGAAATCTATCCCTTGTTATTTATTGATATTAAAATAAAAAATAAATATGTGGTTCCAAAGTGATCTTTTTTACAGAATTATTTTCCCATAGCATTTTTTTAAGAATTTGCATAGCTATTGAAAATTACAGAATTGTATGGCAATTACTATTTTTTTTCCTGCATGACTACTGCAGATAGAAGAATCAAAAATTGGCTTGTTTCTGCCTTTCAGATACATAAACTATATACACAGATGTTTATAATGAAGAATGGTAATATTTAAATGCTTTAATGTTTAAATGTAATTGACATGGAGGTTTTATGGTCAGAAAGATTTAAGAAATAGATATTTATATAAAAGAACATTCAAAAATTTGTGATAAATAATTGACAAAATTTAGGTATATATTTGAAAATAAACTATATTTTAGATATTAGAAAGTATATACTTTTAGAGAGATTGATGCAAATTGGTCCTTGAATTTGATAGTTTAGGATTTTCTGCTTGTTTGTAGCAGAGCAGCATTGGCATTGTTCCTATTAAATTAATGTGTTTAAGATCAGAAATTCTCATTGTTTACACAAGAATTTGTGCTTGCTGAAATTCTTCAATTTAAAATTTTTTGAGCAAAGTCAGAACATCACAAAATCTGACTTTATTCCACAAACAAAATCTCTAAAATATATTTTAAAATAACGTGCTTAAACATGTGGATTTGGAAAATTCTGTGATTTACAGATTTTGTCTAAGAGCATTAATCAGCTAAGTCCCATATGTTTTCATCTTTAGAAGCCTTCCAGAAGAGAATACTAATTTTTTGTTTGCTAATATAACATAAATTAATAGGTGCTAAATGTTTAAGGCCCATGTGTAACCTTGCAGGGGTAATGAGTATACCTTACAGGTAGTCAGCACCATTCAGGTCAGTTTAATCATACTGGTATTGATTACTATCTCATTTTTGGAAAGACTTAATTGCTACTCCTTATTTCTTTTGAACAGAAGAAAACGAGCAGCTTGTCACTATGGTATTAGGTGGGAGGCAGTGCATGGCAAGATATGAGTCAGTCATTAAGCCTGCTGGTCAGTTAAAAAACCCTAAAAACTCAAAACAAACTGCAGCTTGTCATAATTACTGGGGCAATTCAATGCAGAGAGAATATGCATTAGGCAATTTATTCACAGATGGGAATTTATTTCCAGAATATGCTAATACTAAGACAGGGAAAACATTTGAGATACCTCTTCTGTACCTTGCTGCAAAAAACTTCAAATACCTGCATTTCATACATTCCCACTTTAGTAAACTGATTGATGTTTTCTCTGGGCTACTTCTGTATTACACCTATGGCCATCCTTGGGATTTGATTCTCTAAGGTATTTCAGTGGGATATTTATAGGACAACCATGCTGATGAAGACCTTATATGCTAAGCTCTAGAATGACAAGAATTTCTGCTCTGGTTAAATCAGAGCAAGTATATATTTATATCTCAGCCCTTTGTCACAAAAGTGTGTGGGAGAGGCACATTAGGCGAGGTGCTAGAAGTGAGGGAAGCTCTAACTACTTGCAGCTATGACACATTATTATTCATTGCATGGCATGTCACTCAGACTGTCATAATGCACAGCAGAGAGCATGCACGTTATCAGAGCTGAGCAGCCCTGAGAGGTGCTGCAGAAGCACAGGTCATTTGGGGAAAATACCTCTGTAACAATCCAGGCACAAGTTTGCTGCTCTTTGTGAAACAGATCTGGCAACAGAGGCAAGGGGATCATCAAGTGTTCACTAACAATCAACAAAATTTATCCATTACAAATGGAGACATATCTAAAAGGGCTTCCTGAGGTGGAGTCAGAATTCTGTATGCAAAGTAGTCACTAAATATCCAACGAGATATATCAGTCTAGGACAAAGTGATCTGAACAAGAACAGGTCAAATCCTCAAACAGTTGCATGGATACCAATGTCAGCACAGTGCTTTGCACTAAGGAAAAAAGGTTCATCAAGAGAAGGTAGAAATCTGCAAGGTCAGAGAAAGCACAAACAGCAAAATCTAAAATCACACAGGAAGAATGAAAATAAATAAGTCAGCAAAGTAAGGAAATCAGATGTAAGCATCAGGTCCAAATACACAAATACAAATACAAAAAACAAATTATCCAATTAGTCAAAGAAAGCAGTCTGAATTTCTTGAATATGAAATTATCAAGTTATAGATATAAAAAACCAAACTCAGTTTTTATGTATTTGAAAATTAGCTTTTATGAACAAAAATCTATGGCTATTTTCTGACAAAAATTTGCTTCCTTGAGTATTTTCAGACAATGAAATCACAATGTGCAAGTTTATTTTCCAAGCCCATCTTTAAAATGATTGCAATATTGAGATAACTTCTTCAATTTTTTTGCTTCTTTCTGTTTTCTTTCTCCATATATAGCAGGAGCCTCTGTTTAGGGATTTTGGTTGACTTTAAGTCAGGCTTTAGCAGAAAGCCAGAGAGTGCTCAAACAGACTGACCAGGTCAGAGAACATTACTGTAGTGATATCACAGCCAACCCTGCATGAGACTTTCAGGCACCTTGTATCAGTATTTCCAAAGATTATCTATACTCCACTCATGATATTCATTTTAGAATACATTTGACAATATGATAAAAATCATATGGTAATTTTCCTTGTTAGACCATGAGTTTGAGCAAGAATGACTGAGGTGCAGAGCATTTCCTAGGCAACTACTAAGAAGAACTAATTACCATGCTCCTCTATCAGGAATATCAATTTGTTAGTAACATTATAGTATTTATCTATCTATAAAACCCTGTAAACTTATTACCTTTCAATTAACAAGACACCCACGCATTTACTTGTATTGATGCAGGCCTTTCCATCACGGTGTGTCTACAATCCACGTATAGGAATCATCTCACAGACGCAAAAACGTACCAGCCTTGAAACTTCTGGGAGGTGATTCACAGCAGTACCACATAGAACTTTCATATCAAGAACAAGAACTGGGATTTGTGTTCAATTTCTTTCAAAATTTTAGTAGGTAAAAGACAATAATGTCACCATCATGTCAACATCATTGCTTATCATTATTCAAAAGACACTGATGACAAAGGACCTGAGAAAAACTTTCTAACTTGATCAGGAGTTTAATGGTCTAAGCAGTACAAATCATGTTCCTCATTGTCTGTCCATTTCCTAATTCACTGAACAGTTTTAGAACAGTAAGCAAGCAATTTAGAACAACACGGCTCAGGGCAAAGGCGATATGGGAAGGTCAGGATGAATATAAAAATGAGAACTAGAAAGGATTTAGGTATTCATATCTTCATTAAAAAGTCAGTTTCTTTCAATAAGCACTGCACCACGTATAATTAATTTTTCATAAGATTCAGAATTGTTATCTGACAACTTCTAACAAAATTTGTTATAAAAACCACCTCATCTTTACAATTTTTGTGGAATAACCCAGGAAGTTAAAGACAAATAAAAGACAGAGGAAATATTCTGTTGCAGTATGTGATGCCCTTTCTAGAACATTCTTGATTTGGGCTTTGTTGGTGCTCTGCTTTGTTTTGTTTTTCCATTAATATTTACAAGGGACAAATTAAATTACAGAGTCATAACTTTGGAAGGGAAGGAGTCATCCAGTTCAGTGTCCTGCTTAAAAATATATCTGATTAGAGCAGGTATCTCAAGGCACATCCAGCAGAGACATACAACACTTGCAAGAGCCCACAATCTCTCTTACCTGCATATCTTACCTGTAACCACCCCACAGTTTTAGGGCTTTCCCCCCTATTATTAATATGAAAACTGGGAGTTACAGTAAGAGAGGAATTGCTTAGGAATGTTGCCTGTTCTGTCCTGGGAGCTGAGTTCACCATTGCAATACTGGTAATTTGTGTCTATTGAATGGGAATTTATTGCATGGTCTCAGAGGAATACATAGCACCCACTCTGCTATCTATGCACTAGAAATGTTTCTCAGGGAACAAAATATTATACTTTTAAATGTAGAATGAAAATATTGAAAAGACAACCTTAAAATCAGAATAGTGGGATCATGGTAATAAGAATGAAGAGAGAACACCTGTATCTCCAGTTCCTCAACCGATTTATTAGCTAAAGAAGTGATAATATTTATGCAAAATTGTCAGCAGGGCATTGTGGGACATCTGAGTTTTATTGCTATCCTGCTGCTCCTTGTGATACTCTGGTGTCCTGGATTTATTCACTATTCAAAATAAAGT
This sequence comes from Passer montanus, assembly GCF_014805655.1. Lineage (NCBI taxonomy): Eukaryota > Metazoa > Chordata > Aves > Passeriformes > Passeridae > Passer > Passer montanus. Next base: position 1,701,151 of record NW_024372702.1, read on the forward strand.
TAGAATTAACTATCCAACACAAAAATGTTCATCTTAAATCCCAGTCTTTCAAATGCACAAAGTGTAATATACAGTATAATTTTCACCCAAATATGTCACAAGCATCTGTATTTTCCATTTCAAATTACACTGGATCATTCCAGATGAAACTGGCCTACTTTAGCCTACATAAATTTATACTGTTATTAGATATGGCATATCTTTCTGAATTTTTGAAGCCAGACTAAAAAGACATTTCATGAAAGATAAAATGTGGCAAGTTTGAAAATATTGATATAAAGTATATAAAGGTTTTTTCTAATACACTGATATGTAAGTTTATGTAAAATATTTAATCAAAATAAAGTTATTTAAAATATAAGATCTAGTAATAGGTAATTTTAGGATATGAATATATTAAGAAAGAGAATTACTGAGATTATAAAAGTTTCCTGCTTTTGAATGATAATTGAAAAAACTGTGAATGCATAGGACAGTTTGTGGTCAAATAGTGCATGTCCATTGAAATGGGAGGCCAAATGTGCACCAAGGATTTATTCTCAGATATTTCGAATGATTACCAGCCAGCTCTTATTGGACCTGCTCAAGAGAGTATACACAATGACTTTGTCAGAATTACCTTAATAAGAAAAGCTGAATTGCAGGGCCAGAGGTTGGACTTCAGTGACCGCTGTGGGTCTCTTCCAGCTCAGAATATTATATGACTCTATATTATTTGTTCACCTATATAAAATGACTGTCAGCTATTCTTGTTTTATAATACATAAATATTTGTGTATGCATACACTTATTTTGTCTGCCCCATACAAGCAGAGTAAAAATAATTTTGTGAGCAAATATAACTGTAAATATTAACCTAGAGAAAACAACCTGGAGATACTGATAAAATTTAGCAGGTATCATATGAGGATAGAGAAAACTAAATTATCAGAAGACATGAAAAGTCAACTGGGGATCAGCATATATGTTGAGTTTTTTCCTGACAACTGTCATTCTTATGCCAGAGTTCAGACGAGCAATGGAGATGTCTCACTCTGACAGTCTTCCTCTGCTGCCTGCCAGCACTATCAAAGCATCAAGGCCTCTGAAACAAAACCAACTGATAAAAAAACTAGAGCAAAAGGAGACCAAATTTTTTCCTTATTATCTCATTACCTGTTTACAACAACTGTGTATTGTTGAGGAGGTTTATGTAATGCAGTTTCATCAAGGAACTTACTCTGTACAGATTTGATAAAGGTGAGACTGATGCAGCAGAATGCACTTCTGGCAATGAATACCTTTCTTCCATGTCTATAGGACAAGACAGCAGACTTCTGAAAGACTGGGAGATTGCAGAGAGATGTTTTGACCTATGCCTACCGGGCTGCATATGAATTACACTAAATAGGTCATTTAAAGAGTCAGGATGCGTTGTCAACAACTCTTAAAATATCCATTAGTAATAATAATAATAAACCTAATATGAAGCCTTAAAAAAAAAACAAGAGTGTTTTCTATTTTTTATTCCTGAAAAATAAAAACTATAACTGTAAAAGACAGTCTTGTATCTCCTCCAGAACACAGCCAATAGGAGAAAATAAGGAAGACTAACTTGTACACTTATTATTAAAAATCGTTCTTGGCACCTGTATGAGTTAAAGCAAAATTGTAGCTTAATTTACAGCAACAGAAGAAAATTGGAGGAGTGGGGAGAAAAAAAAAATGTAACCATAACTTTCTTCAAACTGCATAGTAACCTTGATTGTGAGTCTATGTCCAAAATGTTCAAATCACCAAACAGAAATAAATGAACTTGTATGTTCCCAATTCCAGAAAAAGTCAGCAATACATGAGTCAGTTCTTGATTTTCTCCTTGCCTTCAATAACCACGCTAATAATGCTCAAATCTGTTGTAGGAAAAAGTGGTTGCACACAGACTTTTCCAAACATTTATATTTGTATGACCTTAAATTAAAAACCGCATATTTTATGCCTGCATTTTCCAGACTTATTTTAAATCCTGATACATGTAAATCAATTCAACCTTGAATAATTCTCAAGCTACGAGAAAAGTACAAGACAAAATTAAGAAATTCTAATGTCATTTGAATTTGCTACAAATAGCCACCTTGCCACTAGAATTGGAGTAAAACCTCTGAGTTTCACACATCACAAGTGTTGGACTTGCTATGCTTTAATGATCTGTATGAAGTAAATAACGGGAAAATTAATTTCCCTTAGCAAAAATTACAGAATATTTAGCTCAGAGTGATTTTATTATATCCTTGCAGTTACTTCTCATAGACTGGCTCCCACATAACCATAAACTTTTTGCCTCTTGAAAGTAACTGTCAGAATTTTAAGTCACCTGTTAAATTAATTTATTTTATTATACTTTCTGTTTGAGGAAAACAACTAATTTCTGCAATCTATGGGAAAATCACTGCTGTTTTGTATTCTGAAGGTCTGAAGAGAGGCTGTAAATAGCAGAAATATATTATGACTATTTTCAAGTGAGAGCAGAAGTACAAACGAGTCTGTTTGCCACTTCAAAACTAAGAATAGGTTTGCACTTTGAATGCCAATACAAAAGAAACACTAAAATTTGGAAATAAATTAATTTTATGAGGTTTGAATGTAAAAATAATCTTCACCTTGAATCTAGAAGTCATCTGTCCCATTTTATATTTAGAAAATTAGTTCCTCTAAGCAGGTAATATTTTTACTGTTCTACCTTCTCTCACAAGGTGGCCTGTCATCCTTTTTCATAAGCACTCCACATTTTTCAGGAAGACTTTAGTAATACATATTCTACTGCCATATGGTCCAATATTTCTGTGTACATATTAGAATGAGATTTCCAATAACAACATGGAAAAATGTGTTATATCCTACAGAAACCATATCCGATATTAACCAACTTATCATGCCCACATGCAGCATGGATTGCCCTTGTTGGCAAAAAACTTTTCATGCGCTGAAAATTTTTACTGTTCCCCCACTTCCATGCCTCATTCTTCCTTCTTTTCAATGTCACTTGTTTCAGTTCTTTCTGAAATGCCAGTTTTTCTAGACCTTCTTTCTTCTCATTGCCGAGATATGTAATAGCTCCTTTTTGAAGCTGAACTTCAAATTCTATTAAAACCCTCAGAAATCCAAAGCAAAAACACTGCATACAAGATCAAACAATGTGCCTTTTGTTCTGAAATTATTTTTTTCAAAATTGGTTTTAATAGAAAGAAAATGAGAGAAAATTTTAATTTATTTTGACACTAGTATACTTTTTCTTTTTGATTTTGAATTTTAAAGGATTAGCTGGAAGATCATACACATGCATGTATTCATAATTTTTGTCTTTTAAAATGAAGAAGTTTTACACAAACCAAAGGTCAAAATGCAAACTCTATAAATAACCTCAAAATCCTAATTATTAACAGATATGCAATCTGCCCTTAGGAAATAACTTGCTCATATAAAATTATTTTGCCAAGATTGTCATATACACATTTAAAAACTACTTGTGAAAATGTCAATCAGTTATAAATGTTTTGTACTTTTATAAAAGTACTTCTGGGCTGTTTTCTACTTCATATTCTGTATTGCTTTGTGAGATTTAGTGTTAAGTGACTCCCAAATCATTCTAGTAACACAGCTATTATTTCACTATTCAGATGGTTCTTTCTGTACTTAACATTATGATTTTTCCTCCAGTTTTTCTTTGCTTGATTTCCATTCATTTTTTCCCATCTGAAGCTTCTGTATTAAATACACTACTGTGTCTTAGAAGGATGAAAGACCACATACCACTTTAATAAACACTTGCTTAAATTCACATCATCTGAACAATCCATTCCAAATACCCATATTTCTAGATATTTGTAATTTACATCAGCAATTTAGGACACAGAAAAAAACCCCCAATAAATAGTACAGCAAAAAATGAAGATGGAAAAATGTCACAGTATGTGACTCAGAGTGATGATTTTCAAGTGTTCATTCTGCATTTGAAGTGAGACAAAGTTGATGCATGACAAGGTACAAACAACCATTGCATGCAATGATGTCTCTGTCATTCCCACAAAAATGTCTGTGTGGGTTTTATTAGGAGAGAAAAACTACCCTCTGAAAATATCTTTAAGTACATTGCTGGGTTTAATAAGAGCATTAGTGTTGAGTACCTTCCTACAGTGCTTTTTCAGCACTTACAGTACATGACTTTTTTAATCTTACATAGTATGAAGACCACGTACTCTTTGTAAGTGAATTTTAATGAGTAAAATGTCTCTGGAGAGAAAGTGAAAAATAAAAATGTTCTTACTCAACTCATCACATCACCACTGATCATGAAACAACTTGAAAACCTGTGCCTGACATTTAGGCCATATTATCTGAATAGGCATATACAGAAAAATTATATGTCACACTGACACTGATATTTTTGGTGAGGGAGGCCACATCTCTACTTATACAGGACTGAGATCTAATCTGTTTTTCATTCTGTAGATTTCTTTTAGGAATGAATTAATTAAAACAAGTGCATTCCTGTAAACTTAATCATTCTGGGCTGTTCTGGGAAGTTACAAAAAGATTCTGTTGTGTGCACTTGCTGAGTGCTTGACATAAGAAGGAGGCAAGGAATACAAAAAAGAGGAAGAGAGTTCTAAATATCCTTATGTTCTATGCAATTCTCAAATCCACTAGGTCTTAAACAGAACGTTTTGGTACCTACAATTCTAATCAATAAAATAATTGCAAAACAATTGAGTTCATCTCAATAATTTTTTGAAAAATATTTCCAACTAGTAGTTAAAACGTAGTAAATAGCAACTCATAAATCAAAGGTCAAACAGTGTCCTGAGAGCTCTGGTATTCAAAAATATCCCACAGCTTTGCATCCAAGGCTTGCACTTGGAAACACCTCAGTGTCATATTAACTCCCAGATTTCTTAAACTGCTTGAATGAATCATTTAGACTTGTTCAGTCTCTTCTCCTGTTGATGGACTTTTACTGTAAATAAATTCTTTAAGGATTCCTGTTTCTTCAGTTAATACAGTAACGTTAACATGACAGAGGCTTTTTAACTAAGAAGGAAAGCTTTTCTTCTGTTATTAGAAACCTTATTCTAAGCTTTACATTTTCATGCATTTTATATACAATTAAACTAATTCACTGCAGAGTTTTAATACTGGGTGAGTCACACCTATTTGCAAAGGTACACTCACTTTTGGAAGATCTAGTCCAAACACAATGAGACACTTATGTTCATAGCAGCTCTGTTTCATATTGAGAAGGATTTTTTTTGAAAATATTCACATTAGCTGCATTTCCACATCAAAAAATCTCCACTAAACACCAATAAACCCACCCACCCTTCTCCAGAAAAATTCCAAACCAAAAAAATCCAAACGTAAAAGCCCAGACAACCAAAAAACCAAACCAAACAACCCCCCACAATCCTTGAAAGGATAATTACTTATCTCAGTGAAAGGCACTTCGATTCTGAAGTTCTAAAAAAATTTGCATAAGAATTTGCTAATTCTCTAGTTTTAAGATGATCTGTTTTTTCTTTAATTTAAATAGCAGAGTAGTGAAGACAACTGTCTGCCATGTACTGAAGACAGCTGTATGCTGAAGACAGTTTATATTTCAGTAACCACACAATACTCCTGCTGTCGAAGATCCTGATTCAGATGGATATATACAGTACAAAATACAGTGGTGTAGAAACCTACCAGAAGTCCTAGCAACCATTTATAAGCCACTCAACTTTTACTTGAGAATTTAAAATAGTCTATGGCTCCTGTGTGAAGTTTTGCACAGTGATTACTTCATCTGCTAAGATAAAGCTTACCTCCTACAGGTAAGTTACTAGCAAGCTATATGTAGAATAATTCCTATATCTGAGTGATCAGTACATCAACTAATTATAGTCTAATACTTACTGACCACTCCTGGAACATCACATCAGGCAAGGGATGTTTATGTCTCTCAGAATCATCTCTCTGAAGCTCCACAACAGCCGGGTCCTAATCACCCAACTTTCAGGACACTTTTCTGATCCTGCACGTACATTGCTGTTTGTCAGAAGTACTGTGTTTCAACTTCACTGTTGTGTGACCAGAATAATAAATTAATAAACACCAAATAAATCTCATATGGAACTGTTAACTCCCCACAGCCTGCTACTTTTCAACAACTAAGTCAGAAAGCCAAATTTACCACCTTAATATGCAATCATTTCATCCTTCAGCTCCTTGAAAACCATTCCTAATTAGACAAAATGAGCAGTTATAACTTGGGGGACAGAAAAATCAAGTAAATTGTTAATAAAATTTTAGTATTTTAACTTAATCTATTAACTTGGTAACTTGAGATATTTTTATTTTATTCTTTAGTTAAGAAATTTTATGTTCTATACCATAAAGAGATTAAATATTTAAAATAGTACTGCTTATGAAAATACTAGATCTGAAACTCCATTGTTTTAAGAAAAATCTGAGGCAATTTCACCATGAAATTGCTGAAATATTCCAGAGGATCTAAATACTTAATTGACAAATCCAGTTGCCTTCATGATCAAGTACCTGAAAACATGTTATGCCCGGTAAAGTTTCTTCAGTAAATTATGTTGACATGCTTTCTATTTTAAGAATTAACTGATGGATAGTAGGAAAAACTGCAAGTAGCAGTGGAAGAGATTCAATAAATTTCTACATTTACAGAGGCAAAAAAAAAAAAAAAGGCATCAAATTCTGGCAAAAGCTGTAATGAAATGTAGCATCAAGTTACAGATTAAAAGCCAAAGGTATTTTTTTCTATTCAGTACTCCAAGGAAAAATTAGTCAGCACTAAAACTCAATTCTTCTCATTGCATCTGCATGCATAAGAGCGAACATGACTCATTCATCATTCAAGTACAGATAGATAGACTATCATGAAGAGATTTTGTTAAACTTTGTGAAATCTATCTCAGCAACCATTAATAATAACTCCTAGGCATATTTATTTGGGATCACCAGGTCACAAAGGGCATAATAAACATAATGACACATTCTTGGCATGACTGAAAAATGAGTTTTGGCCTGGCTGAAGTCTCCCATATGTGTACTGTAAGCCCAGCTAATGAGGCAGGACAATCATTAAACTTGGACAAATTAATATGACATGAATAAGAGAATCTGCAGATGCAGTGACAGAGATGAAAGTAGGTCACATTCTCACAATTTAAATAGAAACAGTCTAGACAGCATTACCATGAGCCTCGTAAGACTTGTACTGAAACCCTCAGCACAAATCTGCAACATCTACTATGGCTGATTATAAATATAAGAATAAAACAAGTAATCAAAAATCACAGATATACATAAAATGAGAAAAAAGAAAAACTGCTTCAGCTTTAGCTGGCATTCAGTGGATTTAAAAAATGTTTACAGCATACCCAATAAATAGGGTAAAAAACAGCCAGCAATTATTTTGAGGTAATTTCCCTTCAAATGCTGGTGACTGCAACAAAAAATATACACCTCCCTTTCATTTTAAATGAGTATTGAAAAGGCTTCTTTTCTCTAAAGCTCTTGGCAGAACACACAATTTTAAAAAAGGAAAAAGCCTCAAACAGCCCACCAAAATGCTGTTGTATAAAAGTGATCCTTGTTCATTCTTTCCCTTCATCTTTACTCTTTGCTCTTTTTAAGAGGATAGAATGGTAATGTGGAATGGATACATGAAGCAGCAATGACATGATGAAGAGAAACAACGCCTAACATGATAAACTGAGATAGGAAAAAATGTTCTCTGTTTAAATAAATGAAAGAATAATGTTCATAACAACTCTTGGTTATCGTTCAACACTTATATAGTATGTGGTGAGACCAGTTCCCAGGTGAAGCACCTCTTCAAAATTTTTTGTACCATAGAAACTTTCTGTGCACATTCCTCTACCATGAAATGGAATGATACAATAACCAAATATTTCCAAAGTTAAGGATATTTTGTAATGTGTTGTAACGAGAGGATATTTTTGCAGTAATAAGCAGGTTATCTTTTTTGTGTCTGCTTGATCTGTGTCCCAGTAGTAGAATTACTTACTAACAAGAAGATGCTTCTCAAACTGTAGTATTTTCTACAAGAAAAGGTATTAAGCTTCATTGTATGGTCAGAGTGCCATTTTGGATAGTTATATTCCACTAAAAACCTGCACTAAGCTACCCCAACATTTTTTTTCCTCACTCTAACGTTCTTTACAAGAATTATAAGGTAGTGTTCCATTCCAATATAATATTGGTAATATTCACAATTTTTAGCGCTTGTCCTTGGTCTTCATGAAACATAAGTCTGTGTGCCTTATCTATATTAGGTGGGTATAGAAGTAGCACAGGACTCACATCTTTAATATATAAGCAAAATAATATTTTGGAATCATACAGCTTTGTGTAATTTAATCTAAAGTCACACATATTTCAAATACATTTTAAGCAATCCCACATTTTAAATATGTGAAAAAGTATTCATTTACCCATTAATTTATATAGTTGTTTTAAACATAGAATAGATACATTTTCCTGTCATTCCCAAACAGCTATGCCATTTTCCAAGAGGTAGAAGCCCCTTTGTCACACAGTTAAGAAAACAAAAATTATTCTAAAATGGCATAGGGAAATAGTTTAGAAACAAGGCAAACGTTTCTGCTTTAATGTTTTTTTTTTCTGAGAACTAACATTAGAAAGGTAACAGTAAGAATGGAAAAATAAAGGCTATATCTAATGTTCATATTTCTTATTGGAAATCTATTCAGTGTATTCAGCCAAGTACCTGTATATATACCAGCTCTTCATTACTTCTTTCAACTCTCCTTTCAAGACACATATATAGTTTTGGTCTTCACAACTACAAGCCTTGAAGCAACAAAACTCAAATGTGGAAAAAAATTTCACCATAAATCTTGTGTTTTGAAGATCTCAAGATGCAACACAGAAATAAGTGATGTCTTCAAACTCTCCTTGGGACAGGAGAGCCTAAATGACTTGGAGAGTTCTGAGAACTAGACTGACTCTATTATACACATCAATATCAAATGTTAGGCAAGTTGAAAGGCATCTGTCTCGAACATGTCTTTATATGATTCTTAGTCATGGGTTTAAATCAAAATTTTCCCAGGGAGATTAAACAGATTAACAGCCAGATGCTGCAGAGCAGTATTTGGCACATGTAGAGCTGATAAAGTTACCGACTACAAAGTGAACAGAAGAGACTGCAAATGTTTCCAATCCTTACAATCAAAACAGCAGAATATATAGGTAAAAGCTTTTAGTTGAGTAGAGCGTAGCTTAAAGCAGAAGTAAATACCAACTGGTACATGGACATTTAGACTATATGACTTGATATCCAGCTGTTCCACTCTCAATTATTCTAAGTTATATCAGAGTAGACAAGCAAGTAGATTTCTGCATTTAGGAAGAGTTTCTACTTCTTGTTCCTAAAGTCCTGGGAACTCTCTAGATGGACCAATAACAAAGCTTTCCAAGTTTACTGAAAAATATTCTAACTATATAGGAAGTTCAATCATCTAGTCTCATAGACTGCCTTGATTCAAGCAGCACCATAAGGATGGCCCAAATTGTTACAGGTGTCAAGAATTATGTCTTTTTAATTATAACATTTAGTGTAAAATATTCTGGTTTTATGAATTCTAATTAATATTCTATTCTAATGACTAATAATGCCTCAGAGAGAAGGATCCTCCCAGATTTCCAGGGTCAGTGGCTGTACGACATGAACAGAGCAATTATTTGTCAGACACTGCTACATTAACTTTGCAGATAACATAAAACTATTTTGGTTTTCATTGCAAAGTAACTTTCTGGATGCATCTTTGCTATGGATAAGTGACATGAATAATGCCCTGATTTCCTTCATCAAAATATTTCATTTTGTACTCAACACGGCAGCCTGGAAAAATACATCGTTCTTCATTTTCTAGAGCAGAAAATTTCAGCAAAAGAAGGCCATCCATATTTTCAAATTTTCAAGAGTTCACATTTGAAAAACTTCACCTCTAGTGTTTGATAAATACTGCTGATTATTCTCAGTTCAGCAGTACCAAATTTAATTAAAAATATATCCAGAAAAATTATTCCTGGAACACTTCCAATATCTTTAACAAAATTTCAGGGAGCTGAAAGCTACTTGCAGAAAAAGACCTATATGTTATTCTATTATTTTCTCAGAAGTCACCTGCATCAAATAGGACAGGACTCACTTTTCCCCTCAGAATCACAACACCACGAATACTATTTTCCTAAGCAAGTTACATTAGGGACTGCAGGCCACCAATTATGGTTTCATAGATGAGGTTATAATATATGCACTGCTGTAGAGACAACACTATAGAAAAAATCCCTCTACTAGTAAGGCAGTGTGAGGAAACACTCCATCTATCCCAGCCAGAAGACAGCATTCTTTATTGTCTATATGAAATAGATTAGCATGTTTCTCTTACCTCTCAAGGAAAAGATGCCAATGTCATAGGCCACAGCAAGTTTAGAGCACTGGCCAGAATTTTTTGCAGTGAGACAAAGACTGTGATGCTCATAGAGAAAAAGGTTATGGTTCAACTCCTAGAAGCAATCCCTCTGGAGACCTCTTATGGGGTTTACTGAATGTCAGAAGGTTTTGCTGTTCCTGTCTGCTAGACTTGTGCTGCAAATAGACAGCAGGATATCAGCATACAGTTTGCCTCTTTCTATCAGCTTCTAAATTCTATTAAAAGTGCCTATGGCACTCCCCTGCTAGGAAACATTTAGCACTGTCACAGACACTCATTCCGAGAAGTCATTTCAAGGCACCAGAGTGCTTTTAAAAACCTCTGCAGCGTATGCATGAGCACCAGAGCCTGCAAGTACCTGCATATACACACCATCAGAAAAAAATGCTAATGACCTCCATACACTAACCTAGACGTGACAACAGAAGTGAAACCATGCCCTCAGTTATTTTGGTTACAGTTCTGTTATTTTGAGAGAGCATTTCTGGCCATGTTCATATTTTATGCAAGACCCTTTCCCTCCTAATATGTTTTTGGTTTTTTTTTTTTTCATCTATACACTATGGTGCCTCACAAGAGGAGGGAGCACTCATATGTTCTACTCTGGCAATAACATCTCCAATGAACATACAACTGCAACCTATCTGACATGCTATTTCAATTTCAAAGACTAACCTTGTCACTTTATCTACTGATATATAAGCAAACCCCTGGTCATACCAAAGCAAACAAAATCAATGGATTTTTTTGACACAGTAAATATCTCCAATCACTGGAGCGTATCAGTGTCATTCTGCTTGTCACCATATCTCCATTATTTACCCAGAAGAAAAACAACCTTTTAGTCATCTATAGATTTCCCCAAACAAGTGAATTGCAAGTTTTCTAAATCAGGGCAAAGCAATAAGACTAAAGTTTTTAAATTTATGTGAAGCTCCAAACTTACACTGAGAAAATAAATATATATGTATGTATATATGTATATGTATGCATATATGTATTTAAAACACAAATAATAAGATTTCAATAAGATACAATGAATATTATTTTCATTAGCCCATATAATTTTTAATATGAAAATAATTACTTCAATTTCTTTCTTAAATTGAATACAAAAAATTATCTTTCCAGTGGGTCCGGTAAGCAGATATTTGTCAGAGACCCATGTTGAGATGATAGTAGTAAAACTGCAATTCAGATGTATATGTGGAAGCTTTACAATATTTCTACATATTCTACCTTTATTTCCACTTAAAATCTTCATAAGGACTAAAGAATCTTCATATTTTTCCCACTGAAGTTTAGTTGGCAACAGAAGGTACAATTTAGTCTTTAATTAAAGGAAAAGAAATAACAAAAAACTATCAGGAACATTTCATCCCTCAAAACTTAATCAAGAAGTAAAGCTAGTGTGGGACTGAACAGTAGATGTGAAATATAAGCATTCATTTAAGTTAACCCATTTGAAGGTGTTTTCCTGGTTACATTCACAACCGCCAGTCAGGTTGGAAGTTAAATTACTACCTGCTGGTGACTGTTTAGTGATTTGCGTCAAAATAGGTGATCTCAACTTCCTAATTTCCAAATTGTTTTGAGAGGCATCTTCTATTTAGACAATTCAAGAAAGAAGTCAGTGACAGGAATTCCTTCTGACTCAGTTATTTCAGTAGAGAAGGAAGTTTTCTTTAGTTTGTAGTTTTCCACTCCGGTAGGTTTTCAAATATCTCCTATGATTCAAACAAAGAAAGAGGACATAGAGAAGAACAATCATGCAAAATGCAAAATGGTTGAAAATACTGAGATTGTTGAAAAGGAAAATAGTGGTACATAAACCCTTTTTCTTTTCATTTTTTTCTTTCTAGAGGAATGCTTTTATGACTGGAGCAGAATTTAATAAAGTTATAATAGAAAACCCTGACCATTTTCAAATAGTATACTGAGAATCTTGCAGAATTCACCTCATAATCTGACAATATTCTCCCACAATTTTTCTGTAATGGCTAGCTGCATAATTCATATTTAAATGTATGAATGAGAGTATTAAGAAGATAAATGCAGTTTCAGACTATGAGAGCTTTCTAGTCAATAGATTAATTTTATTTAGAAGACAAATTTGTTCCCAGGTGAAAATTTTTATATCTAGCAGTAGTTTTAAGTGAATTAAAAAAAAAAAAAAAAAAAGAAGTGAATTAGAAAAACAAAACAAAACAACCAAAAACCCAAACCAAACCAAACACTGGTAACAAATAAGTTTATTAGGTAGAAACAAATTTTAAAACACCTTCCTACTTTTGGCAGTGTTACTAATTAGTCTATCCTTCTTACACAATCTTAAAAGCAGGATGTTCAAGTAAATGAAAGCTACTGTATTTATAAATTTAAGAGGAATCCCAGCAGTCCTCCATCCTTTCATGTGTAATCACTGCTTGTGGAAGCAACTACTGAAGGCTGTGGCTATGCTGAAGGCACCTGGCTGTGTTCCTAACTGCACTCCCATGAAATGAGGCAGAGATGAGAATTACTGAAAGTGAAACTCTACTATGTTCTTCCCGAATATTATTCTGGCTTCTCTCATAAATCAAAGCTAAAAAGCTTCTCTGATTTTTCAGTGGTTGCCAATAGAAACTATTAGCCACTCATATCAGGTGGGAGGCCAACATGTAATAGGATGTAACCAAGAACACTATTTTCCTAGAAATAACCTGACATGTGGAAGAGAAAAAATAATTTCTTCCTTCTCCAAACACTCTTTATAATATAACTGCATCAAACAAGGATAGGGGCAAACTTTTACACCCAGGGCCCGGGAGATCCAATATTCATGTCCCACTCCAATTAAGCAGGAGGCTCACAATAGAACTCCAGTGGGGTTTGCAGTGACAGTACAAACACCCGTTCACATGCCCGGGGAATGTGGGCCTAAAGAAAAGCGGAATCAGGTAATTCATTTAAATCAATCCCTTTGTGCTCCCCACTCAGCTCCTGAACACTGCCAGCCACGGAGCTCAGAGACAGTCTGCTGTTCAGGCTTCCACAACTGCCTGACCTTTCCTCTAAGCATATTAGCCTACAGCAGTCCAGCCTCAGCAGTCCTCCGGGGCCATGGACTTTGCTGAGTTTTATCCAACAATCAGTGTTCTGAGCCCCAGGCAAATCCTTCAGTGCTGCTCTTCTTATCACAAAGTAATTACCTGGCCTTTCTTATGGCTGGTTTGAATTCAAGGCTTGAACTCACTGAAAAGGTCAAAAAATAAAATCAGAACTTCTTTTCAGTCTTTTCAGTCAATTTTCCTGACTTTATACCAGATGGAGTCAGCAACTTGAGAAGTCTGACAGGCAACTTGACTGAGTCTATCAGATGGTCAACTGATCACTTTCATGTTTGCCAAAATGTTTAGGGATAAAAAACAGAAGCATATTCTATTGACATTAAAATACATAGACTAGAGACAGATTTCAGGAATGACACAGTAAACCACTCTGGAGTGGGAGGATTTTTTTGCATAAGAATTACAGACTTTCTCTCTAAGCAGAGTGACTGTTGTCTACGAGCGTTAAACAGTTTCATGTAGAGTTTTAGGGCAAGTACTTTGTGAAACAGAAAAGAAGACATTTCTCTGAGGAGCTGATTTATTTGCTTTCCAAAAGGCAGTATTTGATTAATTAGCTAGAGAAGCATGGAGTAAGTCCTGGAATATCTGTATGCTATGCTTTGTCTTGTTCCAAGCACACTTTTGTTAATAGCAAGCTGGACAAACAGTGAAATCTGTGACATTTGCAGATCACAACTGGATTAATTTCAAATAGGTTCATATTCCTGAACCACCTGAATTTATTCATTTGAGATATCCAATATTCATCTGTCATACCCAATACAGATTGAATAGGATCCTTCAGCAGCCTGTCATTGAGGGCTATCCTGCTCTCACCTTTCTTCTCACTAGACCAGAAGCTTAGAAAGAAGATATATGAAGCTATATACTGCCAATAATATTTTTATTAAATATATTGCAACTCTAGCATTTTCAGATAATACAACATAAAGCTACATGGTAAAGATAGCAAATATTACATTGGACGCATTGATATTTATCCCATTTTACATTAAATTGATTTAAATTTAAAAATCAATGGCAATCCTCCCTGCCCATCTGTTACATATATCTCAAATTCTACGACATAAAAGAAGATAGAAATTTCATCTTTTGTTCTCAGAAAAAAGCCCCCTCTTCATATTACTTGTGAAGGACTTTTTCTGAAAATATTATTTTGGTTAATGTTATAGTAATTCCTATTACTGGATGAAGATAATGTGCAAATTATTAAATAAATACTGTGCATTTTATCTCCACCCATAATGTTTTCACATTAACTATTAGTTAAAAATATTACTTATAAATTATTTTAATTTCCATTTTTCATAATGGGCTCTATGTTATCACAATACTCTGATTAAGATTTAAAATTATGTAACAATGCCTGTTACATTTATGACTGAGGAAAGCAGACTTACTTCTGAAAGCAAAAGCCCTCAAGAACAAAACATATATGTTGTTTATAAAAGTTGTTTAATTCCTCCCTGATTGCATGTAGCCCATACACTGCAATTCACACACAGACTGTATATATGTACATATATATATTCACCCTATATTGTGATGCATATAGAGTTGCCAGCAAAATACATGTCTTCCATTTATGCAAAAAATAGCAGATAAGACTACTTATTTTAGCACACTTGTATTAAAGTTTACCACCCTTCGATTTATCCACTTAAGGATTTTTTTTTTTAATAAGATAATTCAATATAATATTTTTATACATCAAGCCATAGTTCTCTTCCCCCTCGTCTGTATTATGCAGCTTTTTGGACTGATTTATATAGATTTAATACTGTATCTGTGCTATATAAGTAAATAATTTTAATTTGGCCATGTGCCCCATGTAATACATCTCCAAGGCCATACTCAGGCTTGTACTCAGAGGCACCAGGGAAGATATCTAACAAAGATATCTATGAGGGCAGCAGATGTTCATTCATGCTGTTTGATGTCGGTGAGATCTGGAACTTTACCACTAAGAAATCCAAGAATAGGAGTCACAAGAGCAACATGCAAGCTTCCTGCAAACACACTACTAATCAGATCAGTATTAAAACTGGAAGGAATTTAACTGCAGGCAATTCCAGGAGCTTCTTCAGTAGTTTACTCCCCTTTGCTATATTCCCTTCGTAACATACTCATAAACAGAACTCACCATTAGTTATTTTAGCATGTGTAAAGCTTTTGAGGCTTGGAGGTCTCAATATAATCAGAGCCTTCTTATGATGAAGTATCTTCAACT
Organism: Passer montanus; assembly: GCF_014805655.1. Classification (NCBI taxonomy): domain Eukaryota; kingdom Metazoa; phylum Chordata; class Aves; order Passeriformes; family Passeridae; genus Passer; species Passer montanus. The sequence continues at coordinate 1,717,020 of NW_024372702.1, forward strand.
AGAACAAAGAAATTTACTCAACTGTTTATGTCGGATAGCCCTAAAATTTACTGAGTGGAATGCTTGTTTCACTCATATAAATTGTTTAAAAAATAAAAACACAGAAATCTTTATCACATATTCAATAAGAGATACCAGAAAATTTTGTGTCTGTTTTTTTAACAGTGAAATGGCATAAAAATATTCAAGAGTCTAAATTATTTAGAAGCATAAACTTTGTTTTCTGTAGTGTAAATGGCACTCACAGACCTAAAGCTAATTAGTTTTCAATGGGTTTCTGGTTTATACTTATTTAATTAATTCATGATTATGAGAATTAGGCTGCTAAGCCACTTAACAACCATTAACAAGTTTCTATTAATGAAAAATTAAATTCACAAGTACTAAATGAACACTTACATGACAGATACACTGAGGGATGAAAAATTATTAGAAAGGATTGATTGTCTGATGATACACATCCATTCTGGTCTCTGAATCACCATTTTCATACAAAATATTCCCAACCATTAACCTTTCTAGGAATAAATATGAGTTTATTGTATCAACAAAATTTAAGACTATCTACTACTGACCTTATTGTTATGTCTTTTTCTTTGGAGTGGAGAAAGAAGATACAGGTAAGGCAGTTTCAGTGAAGGAAATTAGAGATTTAATATCTACTAAAATCCATATAGATCAAAATGTAGATATAAATATTCAGAGAAAGAACCCCTATCAGTCGGTAAAGTATTTTACTAACTAGATTTTTACCACATACATAAAAAGTCTCATTGATTTCCATTACACAAGTGACTGCAACCACAGAGGAAAGACAATGGAAAAAGTACTTTCATGCACTTTGCTCGGCTTTAGATTAAGTTTTTAGTGACCAAGAGATAAAAGAAAGAATAGAATGCATCATGTTAAAAAATCAGGCTCCTGCAACAATTATCCATTGTGAAAATATATTCACACGATATTGGCAAAACTTCCTTTTCCATAGGTAATTTCAAATTATACGTACATTTTAAAAGGTTACATTAAATAGAAAATACAGTCCAGACAGCAAAATTTCCCAACTTATTTTTCTAAGACTGAGCTTCCTCCACAATCCATAACATTCAGTCAGAATAGCATTCTATGCAAGAGCAAATGAAAGGAACAGAAGAAGCAAATTATTTATTGCACTCCTAGAGGTGACAGTAATAATTACAGAAGTTAAAATTCCTGTCCTTTTACATATTCCCCTTCTATGCATTTACAGCTCATTTTCAAGATAAAATGGTTTCTAGCAAAATATTTCCAGTATTGTCAAGTTTTCATTTTTGTTGTGTTGACTTACTGTGGCCAAGGTAGCAGTAAAACAAAGTGAACAACCAACCTCCAGATAGATATCAGCAAAATCAATCTCTTTTCCATGGAGTCATGTCTTTTTGTCTTAGAAATTTTCCACCTTAATTGAGCTGTTATGCTTAGTGTTTTGTACAGCATGATTGAATGGGCGAATCACTGCAGACCAGAAATGTTCTTTCCCATATCCAAATCCTAATTAGCCACTTTGAAATGCATTTTTTTAAATGACTGAAAAGAATATGGAATTATTTAAAATATAACCTTCCTAGAAGATTGTTTTATCTGTTGCAGCTGTCTACCTGCTCTTCTTAACTTTATTTATCAATGCATTTTCTGAAAACTGTTGTGTGACAGAACAGGGGTACAAACACTGTTAACCAGTCATGCCTCTTCATTTTTCTTGATGAATTTTGTTCTCATTCCCTTCCCTGACTTTACTAGAATCCAAATGGATGGAAACAGCCTTCATGTCATATTTAGGGTATGCCGGCTAGATATCGCCACACAGACAGTGAGAAATTAACTAATCAAGAAAAAAATAATCACTTTTTAAATTTACACATTCAAACCTTAGCCTTTCAGTCTTCTACATAAATCCCCATAGCTTGTTGGTAAAATCTCCAAACCAACCGATTTGAAATTTCAACTGAGAAATGCTATAATGGAACAGAATTAACTTTTGGCTAAACCACTACTGAACTTCTCCAAAACTACAGCATCAAAATAGTATCTTCCAGGAGAAACCATGTGTCTGTGCTCTGGCATTTAGTGACTAAGAGCATAAGTCAAATGAATAGATGGATTAGATAAAACTATGTTAAGGATAAATTAAGTATTGATAAACTTGATAAAGCATGATATTACTCTGGTGTGCCACAACACAGAAGGACATATGGCAGAACCAAATGTCAATTTAAAATACTGTGATATGCTACAGACTTGAATCAACATGGTGATATGACAAGAATCCTAAAATACAAAAGAAAAGAATTGTAAGAGTTGTCTCTAGTAGTGAAAACTTTAAGCTTTCAGTTCTAGTTTAGCCAAATATAAGGCTACAGAAAAAAACCCAACCCATGACACATCAAAACCAGACCTAAAAGCCATTAAATGTGATTATTATTATTTTCAGTTAATTCTTGTCTCAAGAAAAAGACTTCTATATTTAAATATTTGAACTCTTGCTAGGAATGGGAATTAGGACAAACTTCAAAGGCAGACTAATAACCAACATTAAAATTGTTAATTTCATAGTTACAAACATTGATACTGATTCACTCAGGAAGACCAGTCCTGAAGGAATCTCATGTATGAATGTACATATAAACAGTAAGACAATTTTTCTGCTTTAGAAACTGTACAAGAATAAGAACACGTTACCGAGATTTTTAAAATCCTATATCCATAGTACTACCTTGGTCCACTTACAAATCCTATTCCTAACCCACTTTTGGGTTTGTATATTGGCAATTACAACAGTCCTTTAGTCCTTTAAAGAGATTCATTCTACAAACAAACCATTATCCTTTCTTAAAATTTTTTTATCTGAAAAGATATATTTAAGTGAAATTAGCTTCATACTTTTTCAACTATGGGCACAATTTCTCTGCTTCTAGCAGAAGAGTAAGACTCATCAGAAACACAATAGAAGCAGACATGGTGTGTGGTTAACAGAGTAACACAACCTTTTTATACATCATATGCTGCAGTTGTCATACACGTTTTCACTCCCATGAGAACACAGCACACCTTCTATGAAAATGTACAATCTTCACAAATTGTCAGGATTTGACAAGGCACTCATCTAGGAAAGCATCAGAAAAAGAAAATAAAACTTATTTGTTCCATGTAAGCACTTGGAATTCGGATCTCAGTTGAAACACTTTGAGAAATGAAGTCATCTGTTCTACAAGAGACAGCATCAACTTCCATTTCACACAGAGCTAAGAGGTAGTAGTTGAAAATGTATTTTTCAAAGAAATAACAATAAAAAAGAAATAATTAATAAGCTTGACTTCTACAGAAAAAAAAAAACAAACAACAAACCAAAAAAATGTTGTGGCTAGTATGTAATGCTATCTAAACTGGCTGCCCTGGAGACTGATAATTTTCTTTTCTTTAGCCAGAATGCAAACAGAATGTTTCACAAGATTTCCAATGAACTAAAACATGTAAGAACCATTTAAAAAGATGACAGGACATTAATTAATTTAAAAGCTCCTGAAAAGCCTGTTAGGAAGAACACTATATGAACAGAATTTTTATTTGAGCTGTGACAGATATATAACAGATCTTTCACATTAGGTCCCCTATTTTACACAGTTCTCCCAACGGCCACTTACAACCACTTGTAAGCATTTCACTGCATAACACCAGAGACTGCTCCAGGCTCTGGAATGGGACTCAAAAAAACAACCAACCAACAAGGTCCTTACTACCCTATCCTGATAGTGGGTAAATATTCCTTGCTAACCTCACTCACTGACTAATGATTGCTATGGTCTGATAGCAGACTTTAACACAAATCACTTTCTCCATATATTTTATGCTAGCCTTTTTTTTAAATTCAAAAAAAGGAAAAGACACTTGTTACTATGTTCCTCTTACCTAAGATACCAGGTCAAAAAGCATGTCTGTAAGGATATAATATTTATAATTTATATTTACAACCAAATAAATACTATGTAGGCACTTGAACAGACAACAATCACATCTTCCTGAGGACATCAGCAGTTCAAACTTTCATCAACTTAATATGTCATTAGAAGACAGGAAGAAAATAACAACTACAACGAGAAAAAGGCCCAAACATGTTTTTAAAAAAGAAAATACTGTTCTTTGAGATTTCATATGACCTACCTGTCAGGCAACAGATCTTTTGAAGTCTCGGTGATGGTTTTAAGTACAAGCTAGATAAATATATGTGAGGAATTAGTTACTATCTTCATCTTATTTTTGAAGATTGAAGTAGCCTACTGAACCTGTTCAGGTCTCTTTCAACACAGCCCAATTTATCCTGAATGACTGATATATTACTCAGAGTAAGCTTCCTTGCTGTATAACACAGCAAAAGCCTATTTAGTAACAGTTATCTTTTGAAATACTGAATTAGGAAAAACTGTGAAGTAGCTAAGGAAAGACGTTATCCTAAATCAGCAGAAATAAAGATCCTGGATGATTATAATTGAGTTACATAATTTAGGCAGGATTAATATTCCACACAGACAGTTTTGGCTACTAAATATGAAAAGCAACTATATTGGCCACTTTCTAGCATACTACTTCTAGCCATACACAGTGATGCCACAGGAGAAAATAAAAGTTTCACATAATATTTAACTAACAAGTAATATGGAACCTATTTCTACACCCTTGATATCAATTTACATTATTGACATGAAAGCTAAACGAATAAGATTCAAGGCAAAATAAGTAAATTGCTAGTTCATCTTTTCTATGGGAGTCACTTGATGCTTGAGTTACAGTTGTCTTTTTTTTTTTGTAAATTTTTTTAATGTAAAAATTAAATTAATATTTGTACAAAAACGAAATAGCAAATCCTCAAAGGGATTGCCAACACCTTCGATACTATAACAAAAATAATTGACCTAGACAAAAAGCAACATGAGAGACATTATTATTTCTAGCCGAACAACTATCTGAGTTAGAGACAAGCAACTGTAGATGACCTACCAGCTATGTACTTCTCATTTTAAATGGCAGTACAAAAGAACGGATGGATTCAAAATAGATATTGGACAACTAGAATATAGAAAAACATGGAGATCTGCTACCAGCCATCTGGAATAAGTTTTTTCTTATTTGCCTGAATAGCATGTTTTAAGAATTCAAGCTGAAAGCACATTGAAGTAACCCAAAAATCATTTAACAACTTGACATATAGATAGAGAAAGAGCCGTAGCAGGAGCAATGTGTGTGGTTCCCGGGAGGATAATCCACCTGAGTTATAACATTTCCAAATGTGCTGCATAATGTAAGTATTAATAGGACACAGGTGCCTTTGCTGTTGCATAGAAACAGGTGCACTGAGGCGAATCAAGTTATTTTTAATAAAGTAATTTCCATTTTAGACAACATAAGGTGGAGATTCTAGAAACAGCTTCCAAATTTTGCAGTGCCTGTTGCTGCCCACTAACACATGAGTCTCCATGCTTTGCAAAAACACATTATCATGTTGGATTAAACATCAGAACTGCAGATAGAATAAAACTTTGGTGCCAACAATTAATCTGGGAAACACTACCATTCAAGCATATCTACCAAGATAAAGATCTATAACAGCAAGGAAAGAAAGTTTAACTGACAGACAAATTAACCAAATTAAGTTTGTGTCATAAACAGGAGAAGAAAAAAGAAAGGTAATTAGATATGCTATAATACTATCCTTTGCTTGCACTAAAATCTAAATAATTTTGTAAAAACAACATGCTGCCTTTATTGCAGACTGCTGTAATAATATTGCAATACAGTCTCAGGCTCTGATTTTTAAACAATAGTAGAGCAGGATTAGCTATACTTGGATAAAAACATCGCAAACAACATGGGATATTTTTGAATGCAGTATCAGCAACATATTAACCAGGTTGGAATCCATTTTTCAGAGAAACAATCTAAGCCAGCATCTAAGCTTGGCATGTAAAACCTCTAATGAACACAACCCTTTCATCTCAGGTCCATCACTAACCACAAAAAATTATTGAAATGGCATGCTTTTGGAGAAAATCTGGCTATCATTGGCTCTAGAGTCTTCAGAACTAATCATAGTCTGAGGAAATTACCTACATTTTAAGTAGGTTGTTTTCTGTTTCTCCAATTCAACTGTTCAGAAACTGTGCAGTGTTAATAAACAGCTGTAGTATTCCAGCACAGAAATAGTTCATTTAACCGCTAAGCACATGATAAATAGCTTCAATTATTTGTGGTCCAAAGGAGCAGTGTTTTATGCTGATTAAAGTTTTGGTATGTTAAAGTCAGAAGTATTTACCTTAATAGCATTTTGGCTGCAGAATATAACTAACTTTTTGTACTAGATTTTATCAGTAAAATCCAATTCTGGGATATGCCTCCCTATTTCTGCAGGATCCAACAGCAACCCCACTGCATCTCCAGTACATCTCTAAGTGTATGCAAAGCTTTTTATGAGACTCTGAAGGTAAAAGAATCCATAAAAGAAATCATAATCACAGTCTATAAAACAGTATAGCACAAAAATAAAGAAGAAATGGAGATGAAAATGAGGATATAGATGGGTAATTAATTTTTTTTTTACATTTGTTATTACAAACCAAGACTTGCATTAACCCTGACCATAGGGGAAAAATAACAATGCTGAAAATCATGCATACCTTCCAGTATACATAAACCATGAGTACCTTCCAGTGAAATATCACATGCCATCTACATCATGCAGTTAAACACAGCTTTCAGAACTGGTGTTAGGAAATAGAAGACTTAGGGGATGGCAAATTTCAGGGTAATTTCTCATTTTCTGATTGAAAAATAAGTAAAAATCATATTTGTGAAAAAGAGAAATCAGCTAAGAGGGATTTTTCTTAGTTAATAATTACTAAAAGAATTTGAAAAGGTAACTTCAAGAGACCAACAATGACCTAATCCTCAAGCAGGGAACCCTTGATAATTATGAGTCATATATGCCATATATTAACAGCTTGTTATGATTTCTGGAAAGTTTATGCACAAGTTTCTTACTTCAGATAATGCATCTTTCTTACAATTAAGGGACAATTTCATATTAAACAGACTGAGAGACTCATTTATGTTTCTATATCTGCTATTGACTTCCTGTGTGATTTCGAATCTAATTTCATTGTACGCTTCCCCATCTGTTTTGAGAATTCTATGATACTACAATAATGAAGATCATGTAAGATACTAGACATATGTATTCCAGCCTTCCTTAGCAACAGAAAACTCATGGCTTTTTGTGTCCTTGGGAAGATAACAATGGGTGTGCATTTTTTAACATCCCAAGTAGAAATATTTTTTTCAGGGACAGTTTATCTTGATTAACTGCATATCTGCAGAATAAAAATAAATGCCAGGGCCATTAGGTGAGAGCTTGTAGCTTTTTTTAAGTTCAAAGCTCATAACCCAAAATAGTTAGAGTATTATATATTAAAAAAAGTAATTAAATATGTGCGTGTGTAGAGTCTACACAAGTAATGTTCACATGCAGAACAGGTTTTTGTAAAGAAGAACATTCTCAAATTATATCCATCACACATTTGTGTACCATACCTAGCAATGTATGTCCTGGTGGGATTAAGCTCTTGAGACCACAGAGGTTAATCTGTTCATATTCTTGAAAAAAGACAATTAATGTTAAAACACTTTAACCAAGATCAATCTAACTTCTAAATTCTGTCAGTTTTTATATTCTTTATGGCTAGTGCTTTGCTTAATTCTATTCTGCACTCATCAGCAAGACCTCTAAAACTGCTTCTCCAGAATTCCTTAAGATAATTTTTTCATTTCCTGTAAGCACAGTCAATACAAAGAAAAGTATTTATACATTATCTTAGGAAGGCATGCAGAATAAAATTAATAGTATCAACAAACATAATTGACTGAATGTTGAAAAGTGCAAACTGAGTCAAAAGAAAATCTAAACAGCCCCAGAGTTAACTACTTTTCATTCTACTTCAGGAATTTACAATGGCCAGCTTTATTACTTAGCTTTCTCAAAAACTGAATAATAAAAGCAGGACAATAAAAGGATCCAATTATTTGTATAAAATATTGTTCTTACAACAAAAAGAGCAAGACCACTGTTTTGTATACTTTTCCATTTGCTTAAGCCAGTCTGAACTGAATGCAACCTTTCAGCATGTTGAACGGATGTTACCTTAAAGCACTAAGAGCGCCTAAATCCTCAGAGATCCTGGGGTCAGAAAAAGCAAGTTTAAAGAAGGGCAAAGGCCATTTTCTTGGTCATCATCATTCTCAGATGCAAACCTGTTGCTCAGTAAGACAGCATTCATGGAAACCACACTCAGCAGTGTCAGCTGTTTGAGAGATGGTTCCCTCCCTTAAAGAAGGAAAGGCTTTTTGACAAAGACTTGCCTCCTCATTTCTTCTGTGTAAGACAGGAACAGATGAAGGTACCTCTCGAAACACAAAGGAGGACTTGAACCCTGGTCTTTGAAATAATTTTATCCACTGCATAGGAGACTCTGAGCATCTTTTTGGCACAGTGAGCAAGATGAACTAGATTTATACTTTTCTTTAGCTCAGGCCAAGAAATTTCAGGAGAAAGAAATTATATCTGTATACTCACTTGACAGTTAATGCAATGTAATATCATTACTAATGTTAGGCAAATATTAGTGCCTTAAGAATTTTAAGTGTTCACCCCTCAGTTGGTTTGTTTGGGGTTTTTTTAACTCAGTTCATTTCTCTTTTTGTTTATTTTATTTTGGATTTTTTTCCCCTCTGAACATAGTCTAGTAAATAGGCTTACTAGAACGGATCTTTGTCAAAAATTACTGGCAGACTGTAAATACCTGCAGCAGAGTATTGTCAATTCATCCTATGTATTTATTCAGAGAAGCTGAAGTCAGAGACTTATAAAATAATTTCTTTCATATTCAAAAACTCACAAATTCGCTGCTTATTGAACTACAGGAGAATTATTACTGTGATTTAAACACCAAATATTTGCAAATAACCAGTAGATTGAAGAAGATACCAGTCTTCAAACAGGTGAAAATGTGTTGAAAATAAAGCATTTCTTACTCAGTGAAATCACATTTTATCCATCTTATAAGAGTGTGAAGAAAATCACAGAAGCAAAACATAAATAAGGCCTGTATTAAGAGGTTTATTTTTGCAGCTTGTGGAAAAAAACCATCAGTGTTTATCTCTGCAGGTGAGTCTGGGTCTTCTAATCATGAATTAATTTGGAGGAGAATTTGTTACACAGTTACACAGTAAAATATAGCCTGACTAGTTCTTAATTTCCATAAATTTAAATTTCAATCCTTTTTTCCAAAACTTTGGTAAAAATTTAAGATGAAACTTCCTCTGGTTTTATACAGTACTAGAAGAAATAATATTTTTAACTATATGAATTAACTTTTTCTACTTTTTACTTTCCTATGTGGATCTCATACCCTGTCACTAACTACCTTTCAAAGAGACCAAAAATACACAGACGGAATTTTTTTTCTAAGAGTTGTGAGTCAAGATGTGAGCATGATTTTCAAAGACAATATCACAAATATTCTCATTAATACTTGAGACTAGAATGGGCAGAGACTAAAAACATTTTTAAAGTCATATGTACACGCAACTACCTGGAATTCACAAGCAGTTCTTTCAAGCCCGATTACAATATTCAATAACTAAAAAAAAAAAAATAGTTCAGTCTATTCATCCAAACAATAGGCAGAGACTAAAAACATTTTAAAAGTCATATGTACATGCAACTACGTGGAATTCACAACCAGTTCTTTCAAGCCCAATTACAATATTCAATAGCTAAAAAAAAAATAGTTCAGTCTATTCATCCAAACATATACCACAGAGATATTAGGCTGACTAATAATCCTGTTGTAAAATCCCAAATAAAGTAGAATAATGGGAAGGGAGTTTTTTGGGTTTTGTTTGTTTTTTTTTTTTTAAATCGAGATTTTGCAGTCTATATGTAACTACTTTGTAAATAAATAGGAATTACTTATGTTCTTAGAGTACATGCTCTTGTGGGAAATGAATACACATGGTGAATGTAGAATGATGCAAGTTTTATCATCAGCATCCCTTGACTTTAGACATTTGTGAATCATATTTCCACTTTTCCAGTGATAGCAGGAAAGATTATGAGAAAATATGAAACATGGTCTTCCAAATTATGTCTTAAAACAGCTTCCTTTAAATAGTTCACAAAGGACATGGAAAATAAAAACTTACACAAAAGATGAAACTCTGTCTGAACAGTTGTTTAAAAGACTTAGTAAAACCTAATTTTTCCTCCCATCTGGGTAGGAGCCATCATTAGCACCTAGAAGAAAACTATGTTTTCTTAGTTAATCTAGATATTGTCCTAATGCTAGCAACCCATGACATAAAATATTGCAAATTACAAATTTCAGATTCTTGCCTCTAGGCAGATGAAGGGATTAATATTTTTTCCTCTTTATTCCTGGAAAGGTATGCACATGGAATTAGAGAGGCACTTCACATAAGAGATTTTAGATAGATTTATACTTTTGTAATTTCTTTGCAGAAGGTCTTTTATCCTACCAGATATCTTAGTTACAACTTGATGCGTGTACAACTTTGACACAGCTATTTTCAAAACAGCAACATCTGCTCTAGATAGAAAGACAGACATTGTAACAGAGTTTTCTGATGCTGGCAAAATGCTGAGACCCACCATGGACTTCAATCAAGAGTAAAAATTCAGCAAAACCAAACCACAGTCACCACCTCATAATTCACAATCCACACAATTAGATAATTAGAGTGATTGCTGAAAACACTGCAAGCCAAAATAAACTTGGGGATTTTAGTGGAGACAAACCCCAAGCTTATGTTATTGATTTTTTTGTTTGTCAGCATTTGAAAACAGCCTATATATTTCCATTTCAATTTTCCCTTGAGGTATTTAAATTCCTTTGATTGGTTGAGGTGTGCAGCATTTATTTATTGATCTCTGCTTGTCAGCATTTGAAAACAGCCTATTTTCATTTCAATTTTCCCTTGAGGTATTTAAATTCCTTTGATTGGTTGAGGTGTGCAGCATTTATTTATTGATCTCTTAACAGCTAAACTAATTCTTCAGGAATTAAGCATTTTGGTGTGCTAGATTGAAGGAAACCACTTCAACTCATCAGTTTAGGGTAAACTGGTTCTTTCATTTCTATTAGACTTCTCTTTCTACCAAAATAAATACCAGTACTAAAGATTGATTGCAAAAAGCCCTTCTGCACTCATTAGCAACTAAAATCACACAAATTAAGATTATTTTTTATTTCAAGAATAAAACTAAAAACTATTAACAAGCAGTGCTTTTATAACTTTAACTCATGAGAACAATTCCATTGTGTAAACCCAGCTATTACAGAGAATCCATTAATGAAACAGGCCTATTAATTTGCCAGAAAACCAAAAAAATATGGTTTTCTTACAACTCAACAAGGTTTTAAAAGATTTGTTGTTGAATTAAAGTTTAAAGTAGATATGCTGGAGTTTATTCAACTGTTGGTATTGAAAAGAAAATTTTTTAAAAATAATTTTCAAGGAAAGGTTCCAAAGGATTTATTGCAAGCAGTATTCTTCAGAAAAAAAAAAAAATTGTAAAACATGACATAAGTTTCTAATCATTATTCAGCTAGAGGAGCCAAAGTTCAATCACAAAATACTTGAAGGTGGAAGAGGACTCTGGAGATCATCTTATCTAAGCTCTCTTCTCAAAGTAGGGTCAACCAGAGCAGGTTCCCCAGGATAGTACTCCACAACTTCTCTGAGCAATGTGTTTTACTGCATCACCATCCTGACAGTAGGGGTTTTTTGTGGTTTTTTTTTTTCCTCTTTCAAATGTATAACTGATACTTTGCAGAGGTAAAAACATGCTGCAGGGCAGAAAGTGGAAGGAAATTGGTCTTGGTGGCTTTCAAGAGCTTCAGAAAATGTGAAGGAAATTGAAAAGTTCAGCTCAAATAGTAATCAAATTCAAGATGAAAAATTAACATATTGGGGGGATATTTAGAGGAATGGTATTTGTATAGTTTTACAGTAGGTATGGAAAAGGCTTTCAACCTGGAAGTTGACGTAAAACTTCTGCACAAAAAATCTAGAATATTGAATTAAGATTTGCACCTTGGCTCAGTTACATCCAGTTCCAAAGGATCCAATAAATCAGTTCATCACAATTACTTTCCACTATCAGGTTATTTGGTGGTGGTACTTACTTGCAATTTTCCGTGTTAAATTGTTTTGGTATTTGGGGCTGTTTGTGCCTGCCTCATTAAAGAGAATGGAAGAAGAGTTGTCTGTATTCAAGTTAGCCAGCTCAAAAGGTCTGGTCTAAATCATAAAATTACTTGCTGTTCTCCTTATCATCATTTGATACTAAGGTATCAAATGACCTGTCCTCTTTTCCTAGAAGACAGGATAACTTCTTTCTTCCTACACCCTGAGCTCTCAAAACAATTCTCTGCACTCCACATGGAGTCTTTGACTGACTAACACAATTCAGCCACTGTAGTCTATATCCTTTAGAGGTGATTGTACAGCTCTCCCTTTGATCCTTTTTCCAAAACTCAATTCATTCTGCTGAATTATATCCCACATATCAAACTCAATTATTCTTGTAAACCCTCTGACCTCTAATAATTCTCGTAGCTCTTAGCCACCTTAAAAATGTTTATTCTTTGATCCTACCACCTCTGAGATTTTAAGGTCAGATACTGATAAAGTTCAACATATGGGAAAGAATGCCACCAGTGTGAAGAAGAGCAACAAAAAAAAAAAGTATAAATGTTAGTGGAGATTGCCTCTCACCACTGCTAGCATCTGCTTTGAGAATGATGCCTAATAATAAAGATAGAAAATCCAACAGAGTAACAAGACGATAGAATAAAAATAAAACAAAGCAAAACAAAACCAAACCAAACAAAAAATGCCAAACCCAAAACAAACAAACTGCCAAACCCAAAACAAATTAGCCCTGTATGAATTCTTTAATTTTCAGTACAAAATATGTATGGGCATTTAATTTTTATAGTTGCTAGGAAAAAGCTACCTCATACATATCAATAAAATCTACATGCGATCCTTTTCTTCTGTAATCTAGTTTATAACTGCATTCCATTTTCCATCTAGCTTGCATTGCTATCTCCTACTGATTAAAATGTAGATTACTGCATAGTATCATGAGGGGAGACTAATTTAATCTCAATCCATGACCTTCCAAGATGCTTTAAAAACCTTAGCAAATTTACATCTATTAGATCATGAAATTCTCAGAAGAGCTGATACATTTAAATAAGTATCTAGTAAAATTATTGTTAGTAACACACTAGGAGCAAAAAATGATTAGCATACCTTGCCATTATCTACTTTTTAAAAATAGATAAGCTGAGTCACAAAGTGCCAAGTGTATTTTTACATTACCAAAGTAATTTGTAAGAACAGATTTGTTCCTATGTACCATGTGTACTTTACACTCAGATTTTACAGAAACAAGATTTACCAGAGAGATGAAGATGCACAAAGATATGATAGGCCCTACAAAAACTGTCCCCAGTGACAGCTAGCTGGGTGCAGGCTGCAACTCCTTAAAAGGTAAACATTGTAAAGCTAAAATAGCTAATTTTTCAGAAGATGTAAGCTATTAGGAGGCAATCAAGCTTGCTCAATGGCATCTTTCAGTAGCCAAATTCCAGCTCAGAGGCCAGACAGTGTAGTTATGAAAGACAAACATGGTTAATTTAGATGAGTACAGACAAAAAGTAAATATTTCAAGGAAATTTTGCAGGATATCATTTTTTGAAATAGTTCCTCTTTTCAAAATAGGCTGAAAATAACTTTAAAGGTTTTGTTAGCTCTTTTAAGAAAGGTTAATCATTATAAAAGACTACAAGAGTTCACAAAATATCTGCTCCAGAAACTGAGAGCCTCTAGCCACAAGCAGGAAAAAAAATGAAGATTTGTTCACTTTCCCCTGACATTCCTTGGGCAATTTCTGAATAAAATGAGCTCACCTTGGAGGACTGAGATTGAAAAATCTGCTCAGCTGCCAGTCAAAACAGCAGCTGAAAATCTTTTTCCTTGCCCATGAAAAATACTCAGTATGTAAAAGTTGTGTTACAAGGAGCAGTCACACATAGGAGCAGAACAATTCTAAAAAACAGAAAAAACTGTTAAGGACACAAAGGAATTCTTCAGAAATCAAGGATGAGGATAACATGAACTCAATTGTCTACCACTCTGACTTGTACAGAACTTAACATAAAAGAGTTTACTTTGATTTGATGGTAATTATTCTCCTGTAATAGATGTGATGAACAAGGCATTTTTGATGTGACTTTCAGAAAATGAGAACAGTGACTTCTTATTTTATTTGAACAAACAAATTCAAAGGACAAGGATGTTTTATATATTTCTTGATATATTTTAATTATATATTTTTTTATATATTTTAATTATACATCAGTTGTTTTATTTTTGTATGATTTTCCAACCTCCTTGCTTAAATCAGTTTTTAACATACAGACTTTTGTAAAATAAATGTATACATTTCCATAATAGCTTAAGGAAGTAAAGTAGCTACAAAATATGTCAGGCTTAATATCAAAGAGAAAAAACCCCACAGCTTTTATATTAAAAAATCCTGCTAAAATTACTTTTAATCTTCCTGTTGCTCTAATTTCAGGAAAATTTCCTTTAAATGCGTAAAAAAACTCATCCATTTTCTGTATTTTATTCCTCAAATATGTTTTTTTTCCTCACAAAAGAACATAAAATTAGAAATTTTCTTTATTCTGATAAGTTATTTTTGTTTGTTTCTTCAATCTTATATGTATCTACCCATAGTAATGAAAGGGCTAAAACCCAGCACAGGCAGGAAATCCATTTTTATAGTGTAGAGAGATAATAATAAATCATCTTAAGGTCCAGGTTTATTAGAAATGACTGAAATACATTACAGGGCAGCAATAACTGCAATGGTTGGTTTGCCAACCAGTGGTGTGGAATTAAAAATGCATTAAAATTTGTAGAAAGGAAAGTAAATAGCAGAGAGTTTAGATTGGTTTTGACGTAGTTAAATGAAGCATTATTTCTCTTTGTGCGGTTAATAAAATAAAACTCTACAGAATGTGAGAAACATTCTCTTTTCAAAGCTGAAAGGTGAAAAAAAATCCATTATTAATTAAATTTAATGCTTATTCCCTCCACTGCATGTCAATGATGCATTTCAGAAGAAAAGTGCAATGAAAGGTGGTTCTCTTTGCTCCTCCAGAAGTCACTTTTACAGATTTTAACAAACATGTTCTGTTTGCACAGGAAGACCTATTGTAATAATAACATTAGTAATAGTAAAACTAATATAATTATAACAATATTTGTTAATAATTGTTAATAATAACAATTATATAGTCAACCTGACTCAAACAGATTTCCCAAAACTATCCAGACCTTTGCCCAAATTTTTCCAGAACAGCAGGAAACAATAAAAATGGAAACATAGGAAGCACCTGCTTAAGATATACTCCCTGTATAAGAACTTTATGGGAGATGAGAGTTAATTTTCTAAGGGCTCGGTTGTCCCAGAAAAACAGGGTCTGGCAGTGAGGCTGAAGAGTTGTGCAGCTGTGGAGCTGAGCAAAGGATTTTTAGAGCTCATAGAACCACACTTTTTTCAGTGTCTATAGGGACAGGTAAAAATGCCACTGACAGGGTGTTTTGTCCCATGCTAATGATTTAAGATAAACTCTCTTTCTGTACAGTCTAGCCTATAGTATAGAGGTTGGTATAAGCCAACACATGTGCCTCAATTATGTAATAGGCACTAATAAGAACAAGCTATCAAAATGTACCCTTTTCTTCAACTAAGGCTCTAGGCATGGCAGAAGCAGGTAAATGTCTTTAATTTTCAAGACCACTTCAGTTTTCTGACTACAGCCATTCTTCATTAGCTTTCAAACTACAAAGACAATTCTATCACATAGGGAAAAAGGAGGGAAAAAACCTCTACTGGTGTAATTGGGAATCTTTTATGCTCATTTTGCATTGACCAAGCAGACTGCTTGGAAGGAAAGAACTCAAAGGAAGAAAGAGGTCATTTATTGTAACCAAAGGAGAGAAAAGAATAAAATTTCAGAGGTGAAACATAATTAACCAAATTGTATTTGATTATGCCATGAAGGTTCTCGACTTGACATTAATAATGTCAGAGTCTTATTTGACAATTTTAACACAGCATGGTCAAGACCTTCTCTGTATGTCTAGAAACACTAAATAAAACATCCTGAAAATATTCCAGAAATATCCTTAGAAATATGCTGAGAAATATCCTTTCCCACCCCACCTCCCTGTTGACACATGTTATTTTCACTTATTTTCCAGGTTCTGCCTGCTCAGCTTCATGTTCTTATTAAGCCATTCATACTGTAGAAAAATTATTGTAGTTGACTGTGTAAAAGTCACATCAATAAAGAACATCAGCTTTTGCTATTCTACAAACTGGCATCTATCCCACCTTACAAAAATATGTGCCTTTTTTTTTAACAACATATAACTGAAATTCTTGGCAATATCTCTGACTTCAAATAAGAGATCTCCTAAACTTCCAATGATAACATTTATTGTGATTATGCCAAATGGCAAATCATTAACTTCTTCACCAGTTCCAGTGCCTTCTTTTGGCAAGTAAGTCATTTGGAAAAATCCCTCATGAAACCAGCTCCTAACTCTACTCTCACTGAAATAAAGGAAATAACATTTACATGTACAATCAATATGTGAATCCAAGACTAAATGACAAGTGATTTTACCTAAATAATAGAAAATTAAAGCCTTTTCTCAATTAAAAATGCATATGTCTATGAAAAGCCATCAGATACATCATAATGAGAACAGCCTCTATGTATCATTAAAATAAATCCAGATTTAATCTACAAAAATATAAAGAAATTATGAAACTATCATAGTAGCACCAAAATTTTAAACACCAGTTTAAGATACAAAAATGCAAGTTTAGTTTCATTAAATTTACTGTACAAACTGCACTACAGTTACCCTAAGACAGCTGGAAATACTTAAATATGCAATGTGTAGTCAGCCTATGTGAGTTGGATTACTAATTTCTCATGCTTCAGGAATACAAACTGTTGATCTCTGTCATAAAGAAGACTCCAGAGCAGCAGTGGGTATTAGAAGTACAAAGTACACAACTCACAGTGACAGATGTTGGATTGCTTGAAAGAATACAAACTGTTGATCTCTGTTTGTGGTCAGAAGACTCCAGAGCAGCAGTGGGTATTAGAAGTACAAAGTACACAACTCACAGTGACAGATGTTGGATTGCTTGAATCTTCATTTGAAAAATAAACAAAAAAACCCCAAACAAACAAAAAAACCCGACCAAACTAACAAACAAACACCAAAAAAAAAACCACAAAAAGAACCCAAACCCCAAAAACTCCACCTAAAATCAAAGCACAAATCCTAAGAAAATGCCAAAACACTTTGGATTTTTAAGATGTGATGTTGGCCATTGGATTGGTCAGAAATATAAGGATGGCTTATACCAGGTTATATCACCAATTTCCATCCAGGTAAATGCCATGATTTTCTTTCATTTTTTCTTAATTTTTGTTACAGTATTTCATTGGGCTAAAGGAATTACTGAAAGGCATCCATAACACACCAGCTATAATCACCTCAAACAAAGAAGGGTGTATCCATGCTCATTTTTCTAAAATACGGGGTGAAATGTGAGATGTGCCTATTTCCTGTAAAAATATTATAGTATGCCTAAGATCAGATTCTCACTTTCCTTTGTATTCTCTCAATTTCTCAAAGTTTCCAAGAAAAATGAACATTTACCCTTTGATATTAAACACAAGGTCAGACAGAATAAGTGGTTGCAAATGTCCATTACTTTCCTGTCATCTGCTCAATTTAGGTTTCCAGCTGCCAGTGTCCAACATTGCTGCACCATTAAAAATTAAGGGACATTCAAATGCATTGATCTGTATCAAAAGCGCTTTAACAGGAAAGAAAAAAAATAAAAAGGCAGAAATCATAATTTTCCTAAAGTGTCAAACTGTTAGATGAAAATGTCAGAAGGAAGAAAGGAACAGAGGACTCCCTTAGAGCTGCCCAGATGTCAATTGGTGCAAATAAGTTAATTGTTGCTGCACTCACCATTACTCCTCACCTTTGACCAGACACCTTAATTTGGTCAGAAAGGGAAGACATTGTAGAGTACACAAAGGGTGTCTATATGTAGATTTTCCAAGCAAATATATTTTCATTTTTATTTGGCACTTTTAAAATAAAACTGACAAGGTGTGTATTGAGGAATAAAATTATGTTAAATATACTGTAACCAAGGGCCATAACACAAAATTCAGTATTGTAATGGTAAAATATTCTGCATATAATGGCATTTGATTAACTTTTTATTCTCTTCTATTTTGGAAGTTTTCCAACCAATTGAAACAAAATTACCTTTTTTCATTTTACTACATCTGGATAAATCTGTTATTTTCCAAGCACTAATATAATCAGTGTTAAATAAAAATGCTACCTCTATATATTTCTGCTATATCACTTTTGATGGGCTTCTTTTGTTCTGCTTCCTAATTTTTTCATTTAGAGTATCTTATTAAAATTTAACAGAAGAAAAAAAATTGTTTCCTATATTAAGAAAATATCTAAGACTGTCTTTAAGAAATAAATTGTGTTTGAAAAGCAGTAGCCACTATAAAAATATAAACCATGAGTTCTAGCACCTGAAAAAGAACTACGAAGGAGAGAATAATGAACAGATTCATATATTAGATATTATTGTAACTGGTAACCCAATATAAAGTATATGTTCAACATACTTTTTGCAAACTGAATATAGCTATAAGTGTCTTGTTTCCTTAAAGCTGTTTCTTTAAGCTCATACTAGTTCAAGTTTGTGGCAGAGAATGAGTAAAAATTTCAGATTTTCAGTACAATAAGATCATATTATCAAATTCATTTAGTCAGATAAAACCAGACAGGAAGTCAGACAGTTTTACAAAAGATCCAAAACAACTACCAACTTTCATCTAAAACCTTGATGGAATAAATAAGACTGATTCTTGACTAATACTCTTTTCCTGGTTGCAAAAACACATTTGTATACCTGCTGCATTGTTTTTAAAAATTAGAAACCTCTAGAAATTGAAATATTATATCATTTGTCACCTCCAAATAAGCAGCTGCTATACAGGAGGAGAGTCTGCTTGTATTATGTAGTCAGGTGTGTGCACCCCTAATTTCAAGCTCAGAGCAGAGGAATACTTTCTGTGCTAAATGATGCAAACCTAGAGAGCAGCCATTCTTTTCACCTTTGGGTTTCTCAACTACTGAATCAGATATTCACCCTGGTAACAAACAGTAAATATTTTATTTTCTTCCTAAATAGAGATACAGTAGAAATCTGTTTTTATACAGTCACTGAAAATTTATGTTGGGATTTTTTCAATGTTAGATGAGGGCAGCTGGGATAAAATCACTTTTAGATAACAGCCTAGAGACTTCTACATCATGTTGACAGTGTGTGTATGTAAATATATATGAAGTTTTATTTTATAGAAATACTTCAAGCAATATTGAATTCACTATAATCATCACTACCTCCTGCATTAGAAGATTATCTTTTAACATGTCTGGTTTTTAAACTGAATATAGTGCTTTCAAAACCACAAGTCAGACACTTATAAGTACAAAAAAAAATCTTCTGAGTACTGTTTACATATTTCATTTAGGCAACTAGTCTAATGCTGAACAACTCACTTCTTCTTGCCAGATAATTAAAGGTTTGGAAAACATTCAGATGCAGCTGTTAGGCATTATTAGTGATAGTTCAGTAGACTGTATAAAGATAGTGAAATACTACTGCTCAAACTAAGAGTTGTAAAATGTCAAAGGAACCTGCAATGGTAACATTGAATTAAGTTTCTATTAGTCCCAGGTTTAGATGCATGTCATGTAAGGAATGAAATATTTCCTACATACCCGAAGTCCTCTTTCTGCTTTTGTGGTGTGATGGGTTTGTTTTTGTGACACAGTCTGGTGATATCCCTTCTGGTATGGGAGGTAGCCCTTACAAAAGGAACACAAAAATAAGACTAATACTTGTTGATACAGTTCCAGAAAAAAAAAAAAAAGAGTCAAACAAGATGAAATTACCTGTCTCAAACCAGAGACTGGAACTGAACTCAACTGTGTTTCATAGATGGGAAATGAACTGAAGCCACCCAAGCCTCAAAATGCTGCTGGTCGTTGCCTATGGTTCCTGATCTCAGGCAACACCCTTAGTCACCGGATGGACATTTGCATAGATCACCTTGGATCAATAGTCCTCCATGAATGCAAATTACCAGGAATATACAGCCCAGAAAGCACTCTGCTGTGTAATGAGCACACCTGGTGTTGTTGCTATTTGTCTTCAGTTCTATATTCACTCAGAGGCAAAGCTAGATCATTGTTCTTGCCTCTCACAACATGCCCAACATGCCATTTCACTTCTCTCGTTTTCCAAGGTGCAGTGGAAGCAGCAGGCAACTGTATTACTGTATTGTAATGCATTATATTGTAGTCTCTTCCCTTCTGTTAAAGTCAAATTGGTATTTAGAACAGCTGACATGACACTGGCTGTCTCAGTAGCAGTATCTCCCCCACAATTTCCCCAAAGTAAATTCAAAGAATCAACTGCATGATGCAAATGTCTCCCTTTTAATCACCATACTGCCTATAACGCTTTCTCATTATCTAATGAAAGTCTACTGTCCTGTGGGTAGTCGAAGATGGAGTGTTACCTTTCCACTGAAGGCAAAAAGTACTCTATACTCTGAGTTCAACATTACATTAAAGGAGGCAGGAAAAAAATGTTTCTAAGGTTATCTTTAAAGGCCAGTTCAAACTAGCAATTTGGTGGCATAACAACTAAGTTGATGTATATTTTATCCACTACAAAATACATTCTGCTTTTGCTATCTACCTAGAAATATGTGGATATTCAGGGAGTCTGAATCTAAAGCCACAATTAGCTCAGTACAGACACACAGGAAAATACTTTTAAAACAGCACAGACTCAGGAAATACTTTTTAAACTAAATTTTGGTCTTTTTACAGAGAAATGAAGAGCAGGTATAGAAATACTACACTCTCAAATCCTGAATTCTTAGTTGGTGCACCGACTTTGTACTAATGCTGCATTTAAGAATGACTGTCCACATGTGTACCTCATTTTATCAACAAAGTAGTTATAGTAATTACTCTCAGGACTACTCTAAGATGCACTTTTCTAAGTGTTAATGACCTTGAAATTCATATACATTATCTGCCTAAATGCCAAGTACAATCCTTTAAAATGAAGGTTTAACTATTGATGTCCTTCAAGCCTGAAGTCTGGATACACTGTCCCGCTGGGAAACAGGATTTGAACTGGAATCACAAAAAACCCTCTTCCCTTTCCTCTTGGACTGGGAGCAAACATCACTCCATCTAAACACCAGAACCTACATTTCCAAAGCTCTATCCTAAAATATACAGCTGTGTGATGAGGTAGCAATGGGTGTTGTTCTCTCACTACACAAACACTGATGGTGTAAATAGCAAAGCATAGGAACAGAGTAACTAAATGCAGGGGGATGGCTGGGTAGAGAGTAGACAGAGTTGAGCTAAAAACTGTTGCTGAATTCTTCATTGTTTTAGAATTTTCAGTGAATACCCACCCTTCTATTAATGTGAAGTAATTGCTTATTTCTGTTTTGCAGAAGAAAACCCGACACACTGACAATAACCGCTTTGAACCCCTTGAGGTTTGAAGCTAGCAGAAGAGTCCATTCTCCCCATGATAGGCTGGAACTGTAATGTTAGTTCATGTTATCACTGCTCAAGCAAGAGCCACTGAAATTTAACATTGCTGTGGCCTCCTACAACCTTTTTAAAATTTACAGTGAGATGAGCCTGAAAGCTCACTGCAGCATTATGAGAGTCTGGTTCTTTTCCCATTTTTATAAAAAGTAAAGGTAGATACTTGAAGCAGGAAGCTCTGTTTGTTGTCATGATGAGAAAGTTGATTAATTTAGTTGTTCATTTACCACAGTAATTTTCTAGCAGACTTTTCTTTCCCCAGCATGGGCATGAGTACTAAAATATAGAGCTCTGCAGTATTTGGAACAAACTCAGAGTTTAGAAGGGGCTGATCTGACATAGTCCTCAGAAAGAGAGAATGCAGACAGATCACACAGGCAATTAAAAGAGTTAAAGTAATGGAATCTGGCTTCTAGCTATGCCTTACGGATACCAGCTTGAAACTGTAGCATCCATAAAAATAATCCATATTCTATTAAGAGGGCTAAGCATTGCTGGGCAGCCTAGTTTTGTCCCTGTCAGAGACTGAACCATTGGTCTTCCAAATGATCATTAATTTAAAACAAATGATCACTAAGAGTTTCTAATCAGCATAAACTCCAGGCAGTAAGATGAATTTTAGTTATAATCAATATATAAATTTCCAGCCATTCAGCTAACATTTTATAATTTAAGTAAATGGCTTTTATCACGGTTGACTGCATACTTGACCCTGATGCTCCTCCTGTCCCACATTTTTCCTGATTGTTGTACACTGACCTCTCATGATTTTTACAGTTCTGTAAGGTGGTGAAGAAAAGACGAAAACTCATTAACACTGTCAAAGACAGAACTTGTCAGGGTCATGTGGCATATATCATCCTCGCTTCTCTGGGACCCCCACAATTTAAGTCTGCCCTCACAGTCAGCTAGAAAAGTGAATACTTCAAAATGACTCAGTGCTATCATTCAACAATTATTCATGAAAGAATACAAGCTCAATGAATCAGAGAAGATATAAAATACTATCAAACTGTATTATATTACTGTAGAGCCTTCTCATACTGTCTTTTAAATGTTTTCATTTCAACTTGCTTCAAATGACTTCGTAAAGTACAGAGCAAGTCAAAGACTGCTATGTCGATTAATTAAATAAACGCAAAATTTTAGTCATCACAGTACTAAAGCAAAGTAATTACAAGTCAAAAATAAAGATGAAACTCTCTAATTTGAAAAAATATAGAGAAAAGTATTTAAGAAATTAGAATACAGTTTTTTTACCTACCTTTGAATTTGAAAGGCATTTACCATAATTTATAACAGCAAAAACATTACAAAAATTGTGCCGATATATTAGTGAACACAAGCAACTCCTACTTCTTACAAATGCTTGGTTTTAAATTTCACTTGGAATTTATATTATATTTTCTATTACTTTTAAAAGCAACTACAGAAAAACAATAGATAGGTATTTTTTCAGTAATATGGTATATCAGGTATCAAAATAGTTTAACCCTAAAGAAGATTATTACTTTTTTACAGCATCTTCTACAATAACAGGATGAATTCAATCAGAAATAGATTAAGTGTCTCAACTGCCCAAAACAAAATCCAACCAGAAAGCAAACATAAAAATACCTGGAAATCCATGTGCTGTGAGAAAACATCCAGACCCATCAATCACCACTGAGCTCTGTTTACACACAGCTTTAATGGGCAAATTCAGAGTAGCCGTGTAGCAGACTAGCAGCATATGCTGCCCAACTGCTACCACCTTCATGTCATTACAGGAAGCAGCATGTGCACACACATGCAAGCTGTGCCTGATCCAAAGATCAATGTGGGCATCAAGTGATCCTCTGATTAAAAGCCACAGGCTATCCCAAAGAACAATCCCATCAGTTTTATGGAAACTGGATCAAATTTTTTTGGCTACTTTTTGCTACCTTCTATGGGAAAAAGAGGAATCACAACTCTTAATTTATTCTTTAACCACAATATATAAAGGAGTACAGAGGATGCATTTTCATGAAAAGAAAGATCTACTCCTTTAATAGATTCAGTCTTGTGAGATGAGAAAACACAGTACTTTGGAACCTGGTTTTATAGTCAACTTAGATAATTATTAACTAACCTCAAATTTTCTGAACACTGTCATTCCTATAAAAATGTATTTTCCTGGCCAAATAATCTATTTTCAGTTTTTTCGGCACTGTGAAAATACCTGATTCAGGGACAACAGAGAATCAATAGCAAGTTCAGCAAAAACAATATCTTACATGGCACCATATTGAGATGAAAAGATATGGGAAATCTGCATTGTCAGATTTTAAAGCATAGATTTTCAGTGAATATTGGTGAACAGAAATCTCCTGGCTAATCACCCATGCAAAAGGAACAAAATGTGGGAGAGTCACATTGTTGCTGGACATCTCCTCATGTTATCTCTGCCACCCCACATTCATGACAGTGGGTTAATCCAATCTTTCACTTACACAGTCTTTAGGTATAGAACAAGAATATTCTACTTGATGTCAAATAGGCACTTGATATTTTCACTCACATGATAGCTGTCTCAACTGCATTTTCCTATGCATCCAGCAAGAAATGCATTCACAGGCTAAAAATATTTCCTTAAAATGTGCAGTGTCAGAACGCACTGTGTCCCTCAAGCAGTGGGATAGATAAAGTAATACTGAAGCATTGCCTACGAAAACAATATCCCACAAAACAAATTCCCACCCTAGAAAAAATCAATTTAATTTAATTTAATTCAAAATAAAACAGGTTTTCAGGTGGAGGAATGGAAGAGGAAGAGTGGAGTACCTTCCTAAAGAAACACAAAATCTGGAGGCCCTGAGTTCAGGATAACTACGCTTCAGAAGGATCTCACTCCTTATATGGTGTTCACAGTCTGATGATGACTCTCAAGGTTTTCCAAGTAGCTGGGGAGCTTTCAGAACATTTTATAAGCAGGAAATATCAATGGTCCACCTATCTTATTACAACATGTTATTGGGCTGAGAACATATTGGGATAGCAACAAGGTAATGTTCATCATTAGCATCCTCTAGCAGGTGTCTTGGGTTTTCTCCCTGTAGCTGAAATTGCTCAAAAATTGTGTCTCTCCTGTGCACCCATAAACTCATTATCTCATGTAATAGATGTCTTAAGTCCTCAAAAGTTTCACAGGAAATCTTTTGGTTCCAGTCTGATGTCACCAGTAAATAGGAGATTAAACTGTTGTCTAATCACTATTCCCTACAATTCACTCCTCAGATAGTAAATGCCATGTTCAAAAATGCATCCAAAATTTCTATTATCTGTACGTAGATCTTGCTTTCAAAAGTTCCTCTTTGCACAGTACCAGTGTTTTCTTCAAAATCTGTAATTGAAATAAGAAGTGCACATCTGTACTTGCAGGATATTTCGATCTCTGCTGGCCAACTAATTTCGTCTGCAAATTTAAAACAATGCAGTGAGGAATATTAGTAAAGGCAGCACTGATACTGATAGATGGCTAAAAGCACCAAATAACAAGAAGGAATATTCCCTCTCTTCAGCTGATCCCATTTCCCCACTCCCTGATCCCCTTGTCCCACGCTGCCTCTCATAATAACTATGTTCATAAATTTCTGTAGAAGTAGGTATTTATTTAGTCTTTATAAGTTTTCCAGTAGCAGAGCCAAATGTTTAAGGCCATTTTTTTGTCTTCTTTCACAGGGCGGGTAGAACTTAAGTAGGAAGATGAGCAATTAGGATCATGTCTCGTATCCTGTAGCAGATGTCACGAATCACTGGGGTGGTGTGTTTCCCCACCTCCTCAGGCTGCTCTAAAACCTCAGGAATTCTCTTTAGTCCTCAGCTCTGAGTAATGATTTAGGCAATGCCTCTTCCCTTGACCTTATAAGAAACTCATGGGATAAGTTGGGATATCTAATAAGTAATAGAATGAACATTGCTATTAAACTTTGTCCAGTTATTAGAAATTTGTATTAAATTGACTTTTGCTGATAATTTTGCCAGTGTTTCTTTAAGTGATCTAAACCAATCATTCATGACATTTATGTAAAAATCTATTATGAAGTAATGATTATAAATATATTACACTATATTATTTAAGGAACTTCCTAACATAAAAGATTAAATGCATTTTGGTAAAAAGCACTTTTACTTTAAAAGAAGCCATGATCTATGTCTATCTTGGAGACTGTAATTTTATATAATCACAAGAGTTCCTGTGAACAAGTAGTTTAAATAAAAATGCATGATCACCTGCCATTCTCCTATCTGGGAAACTATACAACATTTGTTATGTAGTACCCTGCATCTCAAGTTTTTTCCTTTAGAGGAAGAGAAAAAGATAAACAACTCAAGTTCTTATGGTTCCAGATATTCCAGGACCTTCCTAATCCATATAAACCTTAAGGATGTGCTCTGAAATAATTCAAGCAAATGCAGACGATAGCTTCATATTTCAATGTCTGCAAAGAATCACTAACTGAATCAGGTTTATTATTAGTCATAGGGTAAATGATGAAAATGAATGTGAGAAATTAATAGCAAGCACAGACAGACATCATCCTAAACTGTCATAGCTATGACATATCAATATGATTCTTTCAGCTGCCTTGTAACTTCTCTCCAGGGAAATGTGCAAATATATCTAAAATCTAACAGGCACAGATCCTGGTGTCCTTTATCTGAATTGAATATCTTAGGATTGAATATCCATCAGTACTTTAAAAAGCCATGGCTTCATTAATTTCTCAAGCAGATACATTTTGGAATGAAGGCAGCTCTATCTGATCCAGGCTTCAACCCCATCCTAGAGATTCAGGAAGTTCCACTAACGTGGTTTTAGCTTGACAAAACTAGCTACAAGTTTGTTTTTACTGAGGCACAGGCAAAGCAAAAGTAATTTTCCTGAAACATATATGAAGTAAATGTAAAAAGACACAAAGATAACAGTGAACTTTTGTGGTCATCAACATCAACACTTTACAGCTGGCAATCAAATCCATACCAATCTTGAAAGCCGCCCATAGTTTCTAATGACTAAGTCTTCCAGTGCACACATATTAAGGAATTCAAAATTTCTCTTATGATGCCTTCAGTAAGTTCAAAGTGATGTCCAGGATCTGAATATTAGAAATTCCATGCAAATCCAGAAATAGCTAGCCTATATTTATTTTTTTTAAAAAAAGCAACCAATAATTTGACCAAGTTTGTTAGCCTGTAATTTAACATCTATTTCTATGGCAAATTAATTTTCTTCAGCTAAAGGAGCTAGTTATGTCCCTTGGAAACTTATTTAAAATACATCTTGTTTTCACTGACACCAGTTTGCAGTGAAATTTACACAAATCCCTATTGCCATTTCTGCCAGTCTTATTTAATTTCCCACACTGTCAACATGTGTCAGGAAAAAAGCATTATGCCTTGTTAAATTACGTTACAAGTAGAAACTTCATCCCGAACTGAAAGGGAAATAAATTTTAAAATAGCACTGGCTAATAACCTCCTATGGCTTTTCAAAATCCTGTCTGTTCTACAGAATCTAAAGTTCATCATTTTTACAGGCACCCAGGGACAGAGTCACTAAATTTCTGAATTCTCAGGAACAGGAGTATGGTCTAAAAGGCTGTTGGTGTAAAAGAGACTCCAGATAGCACAACATCTCTGCTTATGTGTATCTTAATTAAAACTAATCAGACTCCTGTCAGATACAGCAGTGTTTGACTTGAGTATGTGTTCTATAGTCATGCCTTAAGTGAACAAGGCTTGCAAGCAGCTTATAGCACACCAAGACACAAGAAAAGGAGGAGAAATTAATAAAAAACAATCTCAAAAAGCATATCTAGATTCCTACTACAAAAAACACTATATATGAAGATTGAAAAAAACCAGCTGGGAATTAAATTCCAATTAAACTGCAGGTACTGCTTTTATGACTCATGCACTCCAATGGGGAGTTGTGCTTTTAAGTGCTTTGACTAAATGCAAACTTTTGAGCAAATTTTAAATAGCTGGTAAAGTAGGATTTACTGGAGAATCCTAAGGACCCTCCCTATCTTATTCTCAAAAGCATATAGACTGCCATCATGCTAATCAAGGAAGTAAAATCTCAGTTAGAAAGGTAAATAAAGATGCAGATCCTCTGCCACAGAGACATATCTACTTTGGTTTTTGAACTGAGCTTTAACCTAGCTGTTTCTGAGGCACTTTTATTCAGATGAAAGCTTTAGCAAAAAGAACTTCCTTTGCACTTTATTGCCCATTTTGTATATATTTCCCTAGATATTAAGAAACAAACAAGCATATGACATTGATCTCCTCTGATAAGTATAGTGACAAAAAAGTGGAAAGCAGTAAATACAGCGTGGCAATGATATATTTACTAGATGGAAATCTGACATGTGTGAGCAATCCAGAAACTATCTTTTAAACTAAGTTATTGGTATTTGTTTGCTTGCTTGTTTATGTGTTAAACAATTTAATATTTTAAACTGATTTTGGATAGTATATCTGAGAGAGAAGACTAGACTGGAAATATAACTCAAGTAGCTGGCAAAACTCCTTAAAATGGTTATTTTAAAGGAAGGGAAGCTTCTTAAATTATTTTTTTTTTTTTTTAGGTAAAGACAGTTTTAGTTTTTTGGGGTTTTTTTCACATTACCTACCAGAGATCAATTCCTCTTGAGTTTGTGAAATTGCTATTGAATTTACATTTTTGCTACAAGTGTTTTGGCCAGCACTTCCATGGTTATACTCTTTACATAACAGTTCAGAAAGCAAACCATAGATCTGAAACCATAACCAAAGTTTTTAAAATAAGTTTTGGATAGTCTTTATGCTTAATCTCCTGTTAGCTGGAGTATCATTTAGAAAAATATTTTTTTCATGAGGCAGAGGTTCTAACAGATTTGGGAAGTCACCTGCCTTCTATGTCATATCAGAACATAATTTTATTTCTGTATAGGGCATTTTTTGCTTTTCTCCCACTAACTGGGGTTGCATCTTTCTCATTTCCATTGTGGCACTTTCAAGTTACATACAGCCCTGAAGGTGTCATGTTTGATTTACTTAATGAATATATGATAATTTATGTCTGTTCTGCTGCTTGATGGTGCATAAATGTTCAGCTAAATTCTTCATCTTCAATTTCCTTTCAAGGAAAAGATATCCTAGACTAGCACAGGTAGAGGTAGATGACAACGCTTTGAAGAGCAAATGTTGTCCAAAGGGTGGAGACACACATCGCCTGCTTTGTGATCAAATTCTCTAGAGAATTGAAACAAATAGCTTCACAAAAAGGAAATATTCTCTATTCTAACTACTAAATTGTTAGTATTTTAGTATTTTTGAAGAGTATTTTTTTTTGGTAGTAATTTGCTGGACAATGATAAAAAAATACAAAACAAAACTTGATTTTAACTCCAGATTTTCTTAATTTTTCTTTCCTAAGAAATTCTACAAATAGTAACCATTTCAAATTTCTGTTCTCAGTTATAGAGAAGCAGAATCTATTATGGGCATCATCCAGAGCTTGCTCTGGAGCTCAAAATGTGAAAACAAATAAATAATTTATTCTTTTATTATGATGTTAACTTTTTTTTTAAAGGCAAGCTCTGCTGTCATTTACGCTGATAAGAACCTTAGTATTTGAAACAAGTCTTTCTGTCTCCTCAGTGCCAAACATCCTACATCTTTTCTCTCACTCTCCACCTTTAACTAAAGAGTTCAAACAAGATTTTGACAATATCTTAAAAAAGGTATATTCTAGCAACATCCAAGCTGGTAGACTTCTAAAAGCAGAAAGTCACTGAAAGATGAGACATCATGTAGAGGACCACAAAACTCATCTTACTGGCAAAAAAAATGCCACAAAGGTGGTGTGAATTCATCTCGGACATAAAAATGATACTAATGGACCAGTGACAGAAATGGACCCATAACTACTACTAATACTGTGGCTTGGTTTGGGAAGAAGTCAGCATCAAGAGTGAACAGCTGAAGGGTTTTCTGGCAGCTCATTTGCAGGAAGTTCTGCTCTCTGAGCAGCTGGAGGAAATATCGCAGCTGTTACAGCCCTGACAATCAACATGCTCTGCTGAGGATGGCTGCTATGCAAACAGTCCTTTGTGGCATACACAACATACTCCATTGGCTGTTAAGTGGCAAACAAACCAGTTTGGGAATTCCTACGTAAAGAGCTGTCCTGCTGATACTGGAGGAAACTGGTTCTAATCCCAGTTTTACGAGCCACACTTCATAATTAAAAATCAACATGAAGTGCTGTGGGGTAGATTTTAATTTTTTATCTGGGCTCATTTAGTTGGCTCCAAATGTATAGTTAATGACAGAACTGCATAAGGTATAATCTGTGCAAAGTCCTTTAAAGATCCCTACTCAGAGGAAAGTCAATCAGAACTTACTGCATTAGCATATCGAAAAGCTCATAGCTTTTCAAACACATATCCCGAAAAAGATAAGCAAGTCAGGAAGCAAAAAGCAAAGCATGTTCCCAATGATAGTGGCAGGGCCCACAATAAATGGGCATGATAGACACAAAGACAAGAAACATGATGCACGAGTGATTCTTCTGGTTCAAGACATGTTCTCATCCTGAAGTTATGACAGATGGGCCACAATGAACAAATTACTCAAGTGGGAAGACTGGAACTTGAAGGTTGGCAAATGAAGAACAGAATAAAAGACTTGAATATTATTTGAATGTAAAGGTGGCAAAGGCCTAAACCTATATAAACATATTTGTTTCTTCCTTTAAGAATCACAAGGGATTTTATAATAAAGGTACCCCTGTTTAGAAAAGTACACCCTAGTATAGAAAAGTATTTTTCTGGAAGGCCAAAGTGTAACTCTCTAAAAGAGAGAAAAATAGAGTATTGATGCTTTGGGTGTTGTTTGGGGTTTTTTGGCAGAGTAGAGGGTGGTCGAGGGTTAGATGTTTTGTTGCGTTTTTTTCCATTTCAGTACAACAATAGAGAGGCAATGGAAAGCCAAAGTGTAACTCTCTAAAAGAGAAAAATAAAGTATTGATGCTTTGGGTGTTGTTTGGGATTTTTTGGCAGAGTAGAGGGTGGTCGAGGATTAGATGTTTTGTTGTGTTTTTTTCCATTTCAGTACAACAATAGAGAGGCATCAGACAAATTTAAGTATTCAAAACAAAATCATCAGGATTCAGAAGGAGGCTGAAATCTCAGGTTAATACTAGAATTCTTGAAAAATCTGCTGGTCAAATTAATTCTATAAGAATCATAAACAATCATTATTTTCCAGCTGCTAAATCTTAAAAAAGACGAGAAACAGCTATTGAGTCTCAGCTTCTTAAAGTATCTGAGATCAATGTTCCTTTTGAAATATCCTTAATGATAAAAAATAACTGTCCCTCTCATATGACAGTTATAATACTGTGCTTACAACAAGGATTTCTTTTGGCAATAATTTTTTAAGTACTAAGAAATGAACATACAAATTATTGCATTCAAGTGAGCTCTTTTCTGCTTATAGCTGTTCATATCAAATATCTCATAGTTACAGTCAGTGACTGATGCCCAGGTTGATGTCAGTGATGGTCCCCATGTGCTCCTGAAGTGTCCCTCTGGGCTTAGCATCAGCCCTGTTTAGCATTTTTGTTGGTGACTTGGACAGTGACACCAAGCACATCCCCAGCAAATTTGCAGATGACACCAAGCTGTGTGGTGCAGATGACACACTGGAAGGAAGAGATGCCATGCATAAGAGCACATCCCCAGCAAGTTTGCAGATGACACCAAGCTGTGTGGTGCAGATGACACACTGGAAGGAAGAGATGCCATGCATAAAGACATTAACGGGCATGAGTGGTGGGCCCATATGAACCTCATGAAGTTCAACAAGGCCAAGTGGGAAGTGCCACGCCTAGATCAGGACAATCCCAATACTGGCTGGTCCAAGAAAGGATTAAGAGCAGTCCTGAGGAGTTGGGGTGCTGCTGAGTGAGAGGCTGGACATCACCCAGAAATGTGCACTCACAGCTCAAAAAGTCAAATGCATCCTGGGTTGTATCAAAAGCAGCATGGCAAACAGATTAAAGGAGGTGAATCTCCCTTTCTACTCAGCTCATATGAGACCTCCCCTGAAGTAACACATCCAGTTCTGGTCTTCCCAGTGTAAGAAGGGTATGGACCTATTGGAGTGTGTCCAGTAGACATAATGATGTTGACCAGAGGGATGGAGCACCTCTCTTATGAAGACAGGACAAGAGAGTTGAAATTATTTAGCCTAAAGAAGAGATAGCTCTTGGAAGACCTCAGCATGGCCTTCCTGTACCTAAAGAGGACCTACAAGAAAGATGGAGGGGGAATTTTCATAAGGGTATGTAGCAATAGGACAAGGATGAATATCCTTAAACTGAAAGAAAGTAGGATTAGATGAGACAAAAAGAAATAATTCTTTACTATGAGGGTGGTGAGGTACTGGAACACGTTGTCCAGAAAGGATGTTCCATTCCTGAATTTGTTGAAGGACAGGTTGATGAACAACCAGGTGTAGTGGAACGTGTCCCTGTCAATGGCAGGGGCTTTGGAACTAGATGATCTTTAAGGCCCTTGTCAATCCAAACCATTTTATGATTATATGGTTCTATAATTTCTAAGATGAAAAGTGAAATATTATAATTCTTAAATGGTAGATTAAAATAAAAACAATTTATATTCAACGGTTCCATATTATTTCTCATTGGAACAACACTAAGTTCAGTATCAGGTACAAAATATCTTGTGAAAGCACAATGGTCATAGTTCAAATCCTCTATTCACAAAGTTCATTTAAATAATGAGTCTCTGTAGAATGTCAGCAATCTGAGAACACCAAAGAAACTCCACCAGATTGTGTGTTATTGTATGGGATGTAAGAAGAATTATCACACTTAATTAAATATCGCAGATACAAAGAGCTTTGTTTTGACCTTATGACAGCCTTGAGTTTTGAAGTTTATCTTCAAAGTAGCTATTTATGTCAATAAACAAATAAGGTCTGATTCTTCAGCATAAAAATTTAAGACTTTTTTTCAAACTTTTATAATCATCACAGCTGGGTAAAATGAAATGTATGTGCAAATTAAGCTACAAATGCAAGGTAGCAAAGCATTTGAGTTTTGCAGTATTACATACTCTATTTGCATTATTTTTTTTTGTATGCATTGTAACAAAATATTTAGGAGAAAGCAAATTTGGATTGTGATCAAAGATACCAGAATTTCCAGGTTGAGAAACTTTTCTTGTAGAAAAGAATGAAATTAGTATTAACATCAACTTTACCTGAATATTACAAGTAATGATTTTTAAATATTAAAATTACTGAGTGCATATAAATTATTTCTGTTCTGTTCTCTTCATATCATTTAATTAGCATCTTAGACTTCTCAGTATACTGTGGTTTGCTGTTTGCTAGATTCACCCTTGTATTAGAGCTCATACTACACTGAAACCATTCTTTTTTATCAAAGCAACCGGCACAGATTCAGATACCTAAGGGGGACAAGTTTGGTGCTTTAGCCAGCTATATGTAATGCAATGATTTATGGGTCATTCACAGAGGAGGTGCTATCACTCAACTTCTTTATTTTATAGTGAAATCACCTGTAGCTAACCTACTGAATAGATATTTTTTGTTAAACATTCATTTCAGAGCACTACATCTACTCTGGAAATAATTTCTTCTAGACCCCTTCTGCTAGATCTTCATAGCTTGAGAATTTTCTAGTAATAAGCACTGCAGGTATTCTGTAAACATGTCTTTCTAGGACAACTATACACTAATATTTGTATAATCTCACTAGATACAGCTGATGGCTTAATTATAAAAACAAAATTTGTCAAATAAACATTACTTCTTGTTTTATACATGCATTTTCCTGTCAATAACTTGTCTTTCCAAGCAAAACGCTTTTGTGTAATAGCTTATTATATTCCTTGAGAAACAAGTAATCCTTAAACCCTGTGGCATTTGGGCCATCATTATTTATCAACCACATTTACTAAAATTGACCAAATGACCTTTAGGATAACCAAAAGAGAAAAAAATGCTTTCAAACTACAGAATAGCACATGTAGCATGCACATTATTTGTTGTTTATGATCATCTTCAATTTTTTAGCCCCACACATAAGCAACCGAAAGCAGGAAATATTAGGCACATCAAGACACAGGCTGCGAATTCTGCCCCCATTAAATTCTTGGAAAAGAAGTAGTTAATTTCTTATTAATCGAGTGACTTCCCACAGTGTGTGACTGCAGAATTTATTAATTTTGGCTTTGAATAGCCTTTTACTCTTGCTATGTTTCTCTAGATATAATTTTGAAAGCAATCTCCAATGTATATACAGTACAAGATACACAGGAAAAATACTATTCAAAAGTATTAAAGAAAGCTTTTCACTATGAAAAAAAGGACCCTACCCTGAAATGTTTACTGTCCACAAAACATAGATATATTGGTCACACAAAAAATATATAATCTCATATGTTTTACCTAAAGGATTAGAAGCTGCATCTGATCTGAGTGAAATTTCTGTCTATGAATATACTTACATTGACTCTTTGCTGATATTCACACCTCTTTGCACACATCTGACCTCTAACACTCACATAAAGGGAAACCGGATTTCCAGATTTAAAATAATTAAAAGAAACATTTTCCTTTTTGGTTTTTTTTTTCTTTTTATTGTCCATAGTCCTTGACATATGGAGCTTAAACAAAATACAAATCCACCACTACAGAAGAAATACATGCTTTGCGAACCACAAATTTAGTCCAGAGCTGGAGAAAGTGTTCAAAACTTGCCTTAGTACCTTCATTCCCTTTAAGTACCTTCACACAGCCTTTAAGTTCTGTGCCCGCAACATCACAGCTTTCATCTGTTTTTACATAACTACTCAGGTATGCCTTTTGTTTTTTCTTCAATTTTTTTTCCTTAAGAAAAAGATAACCATTCATTAAAAACCACAAATATATTCTTTCTGAATTTGGATAGCAAGATATGATGCAGATGACTTCCAACATTGCACTGCTTATAGGACTTCTAATAGGCAAAAAACAAATACACAGAGAAGCAGCCAGCCAGAAGAGACATGCATTCTCAAAGTATTTGAGGAACTTGACTTTCTCAGACACTCTCCCCATGCCATACATCTCGTTGCATTCCCTGGAGCGTGGAAGCTGCCACAAAGGCGTTCTCACCTAGGAAAGCTGTTTTTAAATCACCCTCATATTCCTTTCAGTTTTTATCTGTCTATTGCATGAACGTGAGCCTTTCTGCATCACTTGCCTTAAACTTGTATTTCATCCTAGGTGCAAAGCAATCTTTAAAACTCCTCAAGTGATGCTTAGGTTGTACCAAACAAACACCACAACTAAAGGTATAGAGTCTTCATTTGAATCATGATAGGTCTTACAGTCTGAAGGCAACAAGTGGTGTAAGTTAATTACAGCCAGCTGAATTACGTGGATGTTACACACAGAGAAGAATTGTTCTGCTAGTGGGAAAACAAAACCAACACAAAACAACAACAAACCCTGTTAACAACAAACCCTGTAAACATATTACTTCTCCCCACCTACCTTCCCATCTTAACTATTTTTAAAAGAAATTTGTACACCTCCCTGCCTCATATGCACACTTTTGATGGAAGCTAGAACATGAATAAGAAAGGAATAGGATACAATCATAAAAGGCACATAACAAACATAATATGCAAATTTTGAATAGCCAATTAAAATTTCTCAACTCCCAAACAACGTTTTCACAATGCTACAACACATTTAAATATAGTTTATTCATGATTTGGACTTTGGTAAAGTGCTTATGGCTGCATCCCAGGAGGGCACACAGATGTATCGCTGCCAAGTCATTCAGCACAGGTAAGGCTTTACCTGGTAAACAGAACCAAGGAATAATATCCTTGTAACTGTGTTCACCACACCTCTCTTCCTCTCAGTATGCTCTACAGCAAAGCATTTCACCGTGCTCTGCTGCACGGAGTGCTGGCACTGCACTGAAGCTCCGATCCAGCACCATGCTCAAACATGTCCTTAATCTTAAATAGCAGAGACATCACAGAATGCATGAATGGGTTGTGAAGGGAGGCCCAGAGTGCAGCCTGAAGGGCACAGCAGTCACCTGCCAGCATTGCTCACTCAAGAAAAACCTACAGGGCTAATCTGGCATATACATGCTCATTTTTAAAAGAAATAACAGTGGTTATTCTAAATGCTCACCCCAAAGTACACAAACCAAATTCTGTGCATCCTCTAGCAAAACCTCTGCTTTTGCTGCAGTAAATTCAGGATGAAAAAAAAAATCCTACTCTTATTTATCAAAGGTCTGTCTTACACTGATTTCTAAAAGAATTCTCGGTCCCCAAATACAATTAATGATCAGTTTTGAAGTAATCTAATTTCATTCTTAAGCACAGTCCTCCTGAAAGAACAGATTTTAGTTCTAAGAACAGTTTGGAGCTCAGATTATGCAGCAGTGTTGATTTTAGTAGTATTATTCCTGTATCCATGGTATATATTTCCTGTATACGTTCACAAGTTGCATTGTATAATGTTTTAAAAGTCACACTGCTGAGGTTCTGTAGGAAATATGTTCCCCACCCCCTCCCTGAACACACTGAACCAAGTGGAATCAGCATCCTGGTTCTTAGTCATGTAACAGTTTCATGTGTGCACTGGGAGCAAACATATTGTGGGAATGACATCAACACTGCAGAAAGGTTAACAAAATACTACCAAAGATAGACAGTTCTTCAAAACCTTCAAAGATTCACACAGACTTCCAATGAAACTATTTATATCTCTGACAAATGTTCACATTGATAAAGCATTCAGCCTATCCTAAATAATTCTATTTCATTGGGAAGTAAAATCCTGCCTGTTTTCTGTAATCTTTGTAGTAATTTTTCACTAAATAACACGATTTCTGCCTCAGCCTCATATGGTATTTGACATTTTTGCACAGTTTTGCTTAAAAAACAAAAATTATTTCACCTGTATTTTTTCTAGAGAGACTTTTTTTTCTTCCAAACCATCTCCTTCCAAACACATAGATTTTGCAGAACAGGATGCTGTTCAAACCAAAGAGCACAGAAACAAAGAAAAAATATCTTTAAATCATTAATTAAGAATACTTCTCAATCCTCACACAATTACTTCACTAATTGATTTAGCTATCAGCAAAGGTGGTGGGGAGGGGGCAATTCTTACTTGAGATTTTGTGAGCCCTTCCCTGATAAGATCTACTGTCAAAGATTTAACACACTGATATGAAAGTGCTGGCCACGTGAGCAAAGACTATACGAGGAGGTGTTACTGTTATT
This sequence comes from Passer montanus, assembly GCF_014805655.1. Lineage (NCBI taxonomy): Eukaryota > Metazoa > Chordata > Aves > Passeriformes > Passeridae > Passer > Passer montanus. Next base: position 1,754,345 of record NW_024372702.1, read on the forward strand.
ATTATGTATCATGGCATCTTGGACAAAATATCTTATGTGTGTCACCCAGTTGTTTTACAGTACAGTTCTATTTCAGTTCTAGTTTTCATTTTAACAGAGTATTTTCATTTTAGAAGTCATTGGTAATCACCACAACTGTAGGTACCTCTCAGTATCATTTTCCAATTTAGATTACAAAGATTAATCTTAGTCCTACCTCTACCTAGAATTCAGGCTATGTGAACACTCTGGTACCTACATGTATGCAAGTCTGATTTCCAGCGCTGTTAAGGCTTGTTATTTAAGGAAACTATGACAGTTAAGCACTGAACACTTAAAATCTAAATCAAGACATCCAGGGATTCTTGATTTCACTACAAACCATCTTGTAAGTGACTGGAAGCTTGTGAAGAAGTCATGGAATCTTAGATCATTCTGTTAAGTGACTCAGCTGGAGGCTGACATGGTGGTAGGCAAGCATCTCAGACTACATTAAAACATGTTAAAAGAGTCAGTAGTATTATAATTTTTCAGTGAGCTACAGTCAAAAAAATATTGCCAAGTCTCACAATCACCATTTTAGGAAGAAGTACAACTAGAGACAAAGGTTAACCACCAAATATGAATGATTCACAGACATAGCTGTAGGCAAAAAAGGTTTTTGCCTCTATATATTGAGCATATGAATTGGATTGATAAGCAGCAATCATAACTCCTCTATCTTAAACCCCCTCCCAAATTAACAATAAAAGCATTGTTTTGAGTATGATCATGTGAACCCACTAAATGGCCAGACATTCCTTTTGTCCCTGAGGGAACTCCAGGATAGGTTAGACTAGATGTTCTGTCTGACCTGGAGTATCATGCCTTCTCACAGAGGCTGCCTTATCTGTGAGACATCAGACCTAAGAGCATAACACTGTTCACACTTCTTTCACTTCAACCCCCTTCCTCCTACTTACAGCCCTGTTCTAGGCATTGTTTTTCACACATGAATGTCAGAAATATTATAAAACTCTTTCTAGAAACATCAACGATTATAAAAGGTGTCTCATTCTTCCCACATAGGAGCTATGAAAATGGAATTAATGTGATACTCATTCTAAGAGAGCAAGCCTTGCTGAGAGTTAACGTACACTGACAGCAGTTTGGGCTCAACATCACACTGAGTTCCCTTGGTTTCCAATTAATACAAATGCAATGAGCTTACTTTTGTCAGCCTGCAATGTCACACATATCTATTTGATTTTAAGTGTTGCAACAGATTCAGAAATCAGAAGTTTGTCACCACCATTTTCTGTCAACATTTCCAAGGTATTTTAGACTATTTTACATTAAGTTCAAAGCAAGAATAATGACAATATTTTTGTCTCAGTACTAATTCAATATTTCATGTCAGAGGGTACAATTGTGATGACAGTAACACTGATGTTCCCCTGCTACAGATTCATCTATTAAAATTTCCAAGTAGAGATGTGATGAAATTGAAAAACACATCCAAAATAAGACTATTCACAAAAATATGCTATTTCCAAAAACTATTTCCAAGAAAACTCCAATTTTCACAAATGTATTTGTTATGCAAATAATTATGGCTTTGCTCCTCTTATATTAGCTCACTGCAAATCATTTTCACAGTGCTTGGTTAGCATACAATTGATTATGAAATTGTGAAGCGTTTTCTTGGAGGGATTTTCTTTATCATTTTGTGTTATTTAGATACATTATTTCCATCTGTCACAAGATGTTTTTGTTTTCTGTCACCTACTGGGAAATACAAAGTGTCAAAAAATGACTGTTGGCTAGATTATGCATAATTTTTTTGTGATGCAGAATCTTAAATCATGTGTTTTTATCATTTTTATCATGCTTTAACTTGTCTACTTATTGTGTTTTCTAGTATGGATTTTCAAAACATTCATATAGAATACAGAGAATGCTATAAGAAAAATTTTTACTTTTTTATCTCTAATTTTAGCACACTCAGAAGTGCAGAATATTTTCAACAGGAAAATACTTTTCTTTAGGTTCCTTCAGGTCTTTATACTTAAATAAAACACTGATGGTTATTAAATATTCTGCAAAAGGTATTGGAGACTACCTAAATCCTTTTTCCTCTTAGTTATCCTAACTCTCAATCATGAAAAAAATATGTTGGGGTCTTTTTTTTTAAATATAGTTGTATTTACTAGATGTTTTCCTAGAAGGTAACTTGGATTAATGCAATTTTTTTGCTTTTTGAAAAATTTTGCAGTGGATCATATATTATCAAATCCTTACCACAGATTAAATGTAGGAATGCAAAAATCAAGATCATGTACAGCTTTCAAAATACAAAATAAACCCTGTATTTAAAAGCAAATAGTTTCAACTGCTGAGGAAATTGCTTGTTTGTTGGATTCTCAGACATAAAGAATCACTTCTTCAAAATACAGTATATTTGTTTGCTTAAGATTGGCATTAAGGTTTGTCTTAAGAATATAAGCAAGATACTACCCAGTTTTAAAGTGTGAGTATCTTCACATAAATTTACTTCATCTTATGCAAGTCAGATACTATATTTTTTCTGCTGACATAATTTAAATGCTCTAAATCAACTTTTGGATACACTTAACTGATTCCAGGGACTACATTAGGACTCAAATTTTAATACTTTGAGTCACATTAAAGTCTATTAATTAGATGCCTGAGTAACTGAAAATTGATGGCAAGGATATACCGCTGAATATCAATTCCTCTCAACATGAAGAAATGAAACTAACTTTTTTAAAAACTTTGATGAATAAAAGAAGAAAAAAGTTCCAACTTTAGAATCTGAAAAATATTATCACACATTAAGGACTATCAGCAGTGTATAACATAGACATTAAGCAAAAATGCACAGTGAGGAAATGAGGACATTACACTAATAAAATAAAGCAATAATGTACTTAATCAAGCTTAAAACTAACTCTCTAGACTACAAATTCAAGTAATTTTCCAGACAGAGGTATTCAGCACATGGTGACACAAAGCATGCTTACCCAGCTCCCATTATTCCAGTGTAGTTAATAGTACTGCTACTCTACCTTATTGAGGCCAAAAAACTCCAAAAGTCACTCAAATTACTCTTCAGCAAAACATTCTGATTCTTAGTACAAAAACAATACCAGACAAAAATTCCTATGAGTAAATATAAATATTAATGAAATTCACAATTAATTAATCTGCTATTAGAAGAATAACACTAGGATCGGATTAGTGTGAATAAAACAAGAATAATAATCATAGAATGACTTGGGTTGCAAGAGATCTTAAAGGCCATTTTGTTCCAACTCCTTCCCTCCCATAAGCAGGGACACCTTTCACTAGATCAGGTTGCTCAGAGTCCTATCCAATCAGGCCTTGAACACTTCAAGGAGTGGGGCATTCACAGCTTCTCAAGGCATGTGGTTCCAGTGCCTCACCACCCTCAATAAATAATTTTTTCCTAATATCTAATCTAAACCTACTTTCTTTCACCTTAAAACCATTCCTCCTTGCCCTGTCACTCCATGTTCTTGTAAATAGTCTCTCTCCATCTTTGTCGTATGTGAACCTTTACCATGTCATGCTATTCTGGCAAATATTTCAAGGTCATCTTTACTATCAAGACTCTCATTTTAAAGTGAATTCTACTGAAGTATTTTTGATACTCTTCTTTCCTGTATCTCAGAGTGAAGAGCTGGATAACTTACAACATTCCGTAAGTGCCTGCAAGGGCTCTACTCTGAAAGAATTTCATAAACTCCCCTGATCAGGAGGTCACTTGCAGATATACCATGACAATATTTATGTATGCAACTTGTGCTTCTGTTTTCTACTGTACAGGATTTAGATGCAGAGGAAGACAGGGTCTTAGTGGGTGTTAGTTCATCCACCCTCTCACCTTCAGTTTCTGGTGACTAGGGTGGGAGAAATCACTCTTATCTTAGTACAACACAGTGTAGTGTCTTCTGCCCAGCCCTTAGGAAGTCTGAGAAACTTGCAGAGAAGTGATGGTGCAGCATTGGAAACCCAAACGGTAACCAGGCTCCAGCAGGCTATGTAGGGAGCAATAATGTTTCCCAAAATAAAGCAACTTTTTTTGTTCTATGATCATAATGCAACTCTTTTGTCAATGAGGTATTTACTACAGTGGTCCAACTCAAACTTATTTAAATCAAATATATGAAATGTTATTAGCTAGGACTAAACAGAACCACAACAACTTCACAGTCAGCTGAATTTGAACTAGCTGAATTGATTCCCTAATACTGATTTCATAGTCTACCTCTAATTTCGATCACAAATTTGATAGAAATCAGGTGTGAATAAAGGATGTAGAAAAATATCCATCATCTAGTCTAACAATCTGGACATCTTCTCTAACTGAGCCTACATAGCAGCAAACTGTTTTAATGCTTTTATAAGGAATGCTAGAGCTTCTCACACACTTCCATACAAATGGAGAAGGCAGGTTGTCAAGCTCTTATGGTCTCCTGATGAGAACACAGGCATAACATGTCAGCAAACTATGGTCAAGTCCAGCGCCACCTGAATTGGGGCATACATTCTCAACCCACATCACTTCAAATCAGGCAGAACAGGGCGTTTATCTCATCCCACTTGAAATCCTTAGATTTTTACCATATATTTTTGCTTTCTTGATGAATGTTTCATTAAAAAAAATTTTCTACTGCAGATTTTGGCTGCAATGAAAGAGTATTTAGACATGAATTCTATGGACAGAAATGTGCTGACCTGACAAAGCACTCAACGGGAATCAGTCTACTTTTTCCTTTGCAGTTTATTGAAGACTTGGTCATTTCTAACTGTACAGAGAGGCAAAACCCTTATTGAAGCTCTTTAATTTCATCTGTCTCAATCACTGAGTTATTGCATCCTGATCCCTTGACCTTATGGCACTTAAATATGGATTTTTTTTCAAATCTCTCTCACATAGCCTTTTGTCATGCTTACCTTTCCATTTTGCCTCTAATCCCATCACTACACAGCACCAAAAATTTTTTTTCTTTCTTACATTAGAACACTTGAAGGTCTTTCAACATCTGAAGCTTTCTTGCTATATTCCCCTCATCTTTCCCCAAAGGTACTTTGTACAATAATGCTTCCAGCGCATTTTAAATTTGTACATATTGTCACATATGTTTAGTGCCATCTTATCAATTTAAAAACCATTTATAACCTGTCTTACCCATAGTACTGACAGGCTACTAACCCTGGCATCAGTCAGGTGACTAGTACCTCTTGCCACAGAGACCACTGCTATCAGTAATCACAAATTCCTCACATGTTATTGATGGAACAACCCTTTTCCTTTTTCCTATTTAGTCTCTTATTTTATGTACAGCTCTGACTGGAGATCTTTTGGGGAGGGAACACCTTTGTTCTCTGCCTATTCAGTACATAGTATAACAAAGCCTTTATTTGAATTTGACTTTTCCATCAGTGCAAATAGTAATAATGATGCACCTAATTTCCAGTTACTGATGGATGACTGCCTAATTCCAAATCATACCCAGGCACTCATCAAGGTGGTGGATCACCCAGGCCCAAAATAGGGTCTCAGGTGGGATGACATGACATGCAACAATTCTGCCTGGCCACCAGCAGCATAGACTCAAAAATTACCATTCAAAAATATTCTTTGAAGAAACTTGTAGAATGCATTCACACACTATACTGCCACTTATTCCCCGTTTCAGTAGGAACTGGAGAGAAACAGAGTATTATCTTGATTTATTTTGTCATAAAAGTAGCTGAGCATCAAACATGGAACTATACTGAAGACCCCCCTTTAGGGCTAGCCTACATCTCTCATTTGCAGAAATGTTTCTTCTATTTCTAATATAACATTTTTCCAAGTATAATTCAAAGAATTTCTTGTGTTTACCCAGGAGTTTTACATATTCAATTTTGTAGCAGAAGGCCCTAAGAGACTTCTGGACATGCTGGAGATGTCTGCTGTACATGTAGCTATCCAATCCACAATTCGTTTGTAAGGATTTCAACGTTAATTGGAAAATCAGATTATTAGCCTTATTTCCGTCTTGGACCTACCCAAGAAAGCAGTGTTTTTAAACAATGTGAAGTGGCTAAACACCATAAGCCAATGAAAAAATACTAAGTGTCAAATTAGATGCCAGCACAGCAGTTCTGCAGCGCTCAGTGATACAGACAACACATGTTTTGTGCTGAGACACAGAAAAAAATATTTTGATTGGGAACAACAGTTGTGAACCTACATCTTTATGTTATAATAAGATATAGGCAAAGAGAGAAATTAAATCTTCACATAGAAAAGCACTGCTCAATACACGACATTGTAGATGCATTTTTTTCTATTCCTTTCATCAGTGTTTGGTCAAACTCCCACAGATCTCCCAGTAGTTATTAAATAAAACATTCATCTGCCTTTTCATCACTCTTATAGCCAGAGGTATCACCTTAAATAAGCTGGAATTGAACATGACATTTAACGTCAAGCTCAGCACTGCTAATGCAATCACAATTGTCTCTAGAACAACCTGCAGCATGACCCCTCTCTGACATATGTGAGCTGTGCATCCTTCTTGGTGTCCTATTCCATATTCCTTGCCCAGACATTCTACACCACTGATGCTCAGTATCTTTTTTTGCTCCATTTCATCCCCAAAGCAAGTTGTTAGGTGCCATATCCTCAACACTACTGCTTCTTCCTCCAGTACTTGCCCACACCTGCAATCTCACATGAGGATGTAACAGTCAAAGTTTTTTCTCATGTGGCCAATGAGTGGTGTTGTTTGTCTTTTTTTGTTTGTTTGTTTTTTGTTTTGTTTTGTTTTGTTTTAATTGAGGAGGGGAAATAAAGACATTTTATGCCCTTACCCATGAATACTTAAAAAAATTATGAATACGCTTTTGTCTGGCAATGGCAGAGAGGTTCCTTACAGTTCATGAATAACATCAAGGCAGGGAAAAGCAAGTAGAAGACACTGAATGGCAACATCTTTACAATTTCTGTTTCACCAGGGCAAAAGAAAAAAAAACAAAAAACTTTTTGAAAAGTTTAATGACACAGAATGTATTTATGTCAAATTATAAACTTATAATCTACTGCACTGCAGATGGTAACAAGGGGAAACTGCAAAGCACTCTGTTGAAAGCCTGTCACAGAAAAGCTCTTTTGGGTTGCCCAGTTTACTCATAGTTCACAAATCTTAAATATCAGTGTCCTGGATGGTTTTTTTTTGTTTGTTTGGGTTTTTTTTCCTATTTATAGATCTGCAGTAATGATGAAGTTCAAAGAAACCCATTAGAGTTCATTAAAAACAACACTGAATTTGGGGAGAAGGAATAGAATTCTATTCCCATTTCCACAACACAAACACAAGACAGAAAACAGAAAAACGAGCTTGAAACTTTTTACAAACTGTGCACAGAAGAATGAGATGGAGTCCAAGCAAGAAGATCCAGTCAATAATGTTGTTACATAGCTTAAAAAAAGGTGGAAATCTCTTGGGATAACAGATTTACTTGTTGACAAGTAAAGTGTTCATTATGGGGATATTAATATAACAGTTGGGGTACCTGATTGTCACTTCTTCAAGCAAGGGACATTTCAGATGGCTCTCTTGAAATCAGTATAAAGACCTGAAGAAATGTGGGTAGTCATTGCAAAAAGTTGTTTGTATGATTTTCTGTTTCTCTGTCTTGGTAAGCATAGTTTGTAGACAGAAAATAAATTGCTAAATATATACACATGACTCGGCCAACAGCAAAATATATACAGAAAACCGGATGGAACAATTCTCACAGATGGCAGCAAACAAGTAGACAGCACTTTCTATCAGACCTTTAGAGGGGAACTATTTTTTCACTCTATTTAAATACCATTTGGGGACTTACCTACGATTTAGCACTTTGCTTGCCTGTGGAATTAATCAGATAACATACTTGTGAACTATTGTGTTCTGATGTCCCATGAAAAAACAAAGAAATTTGATTAATCAAGATAACATATTAACTCCACCAAGGACAAAACCTTACTGTTATGCAACTATTTTGGTGTTTTATATTGCCACAATTAACCACCAAGAGATGTAAACAGAAAATCAATAGCTACAGCAAAATCCCAGCATAGGTTTAATATTCTTTGTCCTGCTGTAGGTTAAAACTCAGCTTGAAGGGATAATGCAATAAGGTTGACACAAAAATGGTGGCTCATATGTCTTTCTTTCTCTTGTCATTATCAGCAGTGTTAGATGGATAACTTAGAATAGAAAGGACAAAAATTGTTTTTTCCAAATTATGATGGCAGACTGGATTCATCTAGACTCCAGTAGAAGCCAAGCCTCTGACTACAAATATCTCTTGCACAGTGGTTCACAGGGGCACCACAGAGAAACCTAGAGGGCCAAATTTAGTCTTCAATTGAATGGATATTTATTACTTTTAGAAATGAGGGATATGATGAATATGACTTACTGGAGTCTGTGTCTTATCTTGGAGTGAGAGTCAAGACTTTTTAAAAGCCTGAAATAAAGCATAAAAGTTGCCATAATTGATGGTGTACCAAAGCTTTCATCTAAAGCTTATCAAGGAATAAAACAGGAAGCCTGAATTTCAATACCTTCAATTAAGCAGGGCTCTGACTTATGTGAAAGCTAGGGACAGCTTGCTTATTTGTGTTTCCTGCTTTTACCAGCATCTTGCATGTTTCCTCAATTTAAGCCAAATGCTATTTTTCAAGAAACTCACTTCTCATAAACATTCTGTTTTTCCCTTAGTCACAACAAGTTATTGAATATATTTGCTAGATAATTTGGTGCAGTTCAGTGAACTACAGCATATTCCTGAAGGCCACTGGTTTGAAGCAATTATTTTCTCACTTTTCTCAATTCCTTATTTATTTTGTGTCTCACAAACTTTACTTCAAGTCAGTCTGTTCTGTTTTTTAAAAGAACTTCACCTTTTCCTAAATCCCTTCTCTGCTATCGTTCTAATATCATTGCTAAATATACCACCAGTAATTGCATGAATTCTACAGTTGTTTTTTTTTTTTTTTAAAAGGTACTTTATAATATTATTTTATTGACAAGTTATGGTAGGAGAAGCCTACAAGAAAGACAGAGAGGGACAGTTCTCAAGGATATGTATTTTTAAGACAAGAAGGAATGGCTTTAAAATAAAAGAGGGTAGGTTTAGATTAGATATGAGGAAGAAATTCTTCACTCTGAGGGTGGTGAAGCATAGGAACAGGTTGCCCAGAAAAGCAGTGGATGCTCCATGCCCAGAAATGCTCAAAGACAATTTGGATGAGGCTTTGAATAATTAGGCAGAGTAGAAGGTGTCCCTGCCCATGGCAGGGGGGGTGGAACTAGATGATCTTTAAAGGTCCCTTCCAACCTAAACCATTCCAAGATTCTACAACTCTAAGATTCTAAATCAAACAGCAGAGCATAACTGCGGTATATATGATTTCTGAAAGTTGGCAAATGAAGCATCCAGTATTAGAATAAGTGCCCCCACTGGAATGTAGCAACAGCAAACTATGACATCTATCATAAAACTTGGGCTGCAAATGATCATTTCAGAAGCTATTTTTAAGCAGGCTCAACACTCAATACACCACCACTTCCCCTCCACCCCCTGAGAAATGGAGAAAATGAGATGTCAGTAATCAACACAGTCAACACAGATTCAATGCAGCATCTGACAGCATTTATGTTAATAGCACTTTCTTGTCCCACGGTCCAAAGAAATATGCTGTCAAAGCTCCACATGCAACTGGGACATCTCACTAGGGTTGTCTCATCCTCAGATGAGAATCTCCTGACAAAAATTTGAACATAAAATTAAGCTTTCTTGTTTACCAGTGAATTCAATGTTTGAGAAATCTATGATCCAAACTCAAGTTAGAATAAAGATTATTTTCCTGCAACTTTTTGGAGCCAGTTGGACATACAATGTTCTACTAAAATTTCCTGACAGCTGATCATGAGGCCTTTGAGGATGGTCCCGTTCTGCTTCACTGAGCATTAAACATTATATTTCTAGCCTACTCAAAAGAAGTTTGTTTTTATGAAAGATATTTTAAGCCAACATCAAAAGATGAACAGATAAGGAAAATATTTCTTCTTACTTCAAAGTCTGCACTTAAACCCCATAATTAGATGTCCAAATTATTGCAGAATTATTTCTGCTTACCTTGTACGATGGTACCAACTTTTTTAGCCATGAAGCAAATTTCTCTGGGGTCAATCAACACATAAATCTTTCCATTATGTTATATATAGGAAGCAAGGTGAGTTAAGTAATTCCTCCATGATGTGTGACTTTAAATACTGCAGTACACTCTTGTTAAGAGAAGCAAAGATAATGGTACGAGATCTGATATTTTTTAAAATTTGAATAATATGTTGATTTGGGGGGAGAGGAGATATATTCATGTGAAAGTCAGCTGTTAATTTTTATTTCAAAATATACAAGAAATGTTTGAAAAATGTAGGTATTTTACAGATTTCAGATTACAAATAGTTCTTGTTTTGAAAGCATTTTCTATAGGAATTTGCCTACATTCAAGTTCTGAAAAGACAAGAAACATCTGGAAAGCAAAGTGAAAAACGTAAAGGCTGGTTTTATTTTGATTTTCAGTTTGTTAAGAAGGCCAAAATCAGGAGTACTGAATAATTCTGATTTGCAATGCTATTTAAATTCTATATGCTATAAAGTGCAGACCCTTTCACTAGAATCTCCTAGAAGAACACTGTGTCATGCACTTGAAATACCAAACTACTGTTTATGCTAATACTTGGAAGTTGTTTTAAATGTTTACTTCAGGATACTGCTATGGCTAAATTATGTCACATGTCTATATGTAAATGAGTGCATTCATATTTGCCCCTGTAATAGGCAGCTTCTTCACTTTCCAGATCTAGAGGGCTATTTCCTTCCCATGGAAAGGAACTGCTTCCCAACAGTACCTCCTCTTGCAGAGGAACTGCAAGAACTGGATAGAAATTTTTTTTTCCCTCTACTATATATTACTTTTACTTCAAAAGAATTTTAAACACAGTCAGGAATTTCTCAACAGGCTCACCTGGGGACAGCTCAAACATTTCATTTTGCAATCTTGATCTTATTTTTTGATTTTTTGAGATGAATTTGCTAGTACTTCAAACTAAAAATCTACTATTTCAAAAGAAAATAATTTTGAAACAAGGCATTTCAACAGTTATGGAAATCTTCTCCTTTCCATTCTATATATTATTTCAAGTTGATTGATTAATCAAAACTATTTCTGGTGTAAAGAATTTAGTTTCAGCAAACAAATAAAACCAAAGTTTTGGCAAAGATGCAAAAAGAAGATAGCAATTTTCTTCTTCTAAGAACAATCTCACACCTAAGAAAATAAACTGTGCAATCTACTTATCCATACGAAATCAGCAGTAGCAGGGGTTACTTCTAACGAAATTTCCATGCACCATATGATGTACCAAGATGAACCTCTGAAGACTCATTCATATTGCAGATAATCACAACCAATACTGTTCTTTGAAAGTTATTTTGAAACTTAGAATGGATAGGCACAAGATTATGAGGGAGTTTTTAACACTTGAGAGTATAGGCACTACACTTAACAACAGAAGTAGGGCAGCATCTGTAAGAGTGCTCCATACATTTTGCATTTTGAAAAGATCAGACCCTGGGTTAAGAAATTAAAGCATTTATTGAAGTGTTTACTTAACATGTTCTGTGTCTTCCAGATGATGTGTCCACCTAGTACAACTGATGACTGACAATATCCAGGATATCTGTGTCTATATGGACAGAGCACATGGACTGGGACAGCCTGTGAAAATATATTCCGTTAGTTACTCACCTAGAAAAGATTTATTCTAGTGACTAAAAAAAAATAGCCACTTTTGCAATTCTTTGAGACACTAATCCCTATTATTTTGCTATTCTGGATGCTGTCTCACAGTAAGATTCTAAGTAGAGTAGGATTCCCTACCAGATTCCATGAGGAATCAAACTGCTGGGAGGATGAAGATTTTGCGTATGTCTGCCTTTCATCTGAGTTTTGCCTTAAAACATAAGAGGACAGGAGGTGGGCTAATGAATTTCTTTAAGATTTATGTAACTAGGTTAGCCCACTTCACTCCATGCAAATTCTCAGTGACTGCTGAACCACTCAGTAAAGAATACAAGTACAGGTAATTTACATGACAAGTTGCTTGAGTCTAGACTGTCTGATTCAGCAGCCAGTGACAACATGGCCAATGGGAGCATTAACTATGTTTTACTCTTCCACCCCAAGAGGAAAGGACTTTGAAATATGCTGCATCCTTTCACTCATTAATGACTTCCTACACACCATACATTGACAAACCATGGTAGGTGGTGACACAGCAAAAGAGCTGTAAAGATGCTATGTGTAGTACTGTAGAATCTCTTTCTCAAGAAACTAGTTGTGTAATAAAAAATAAAGTGGCAATAAATTTACAAACACACTATGTATGGTTGAAACAGGGAGTAGAAGATACTGTAAAATTATATACATTTGTTTTGTCTTTGCACTTTAGTTTTATTACAGTTTGGAAGGAAAAAGAGGAACAGTTTGACTTCCTATACGAGAACACACAACCTTGCGTGTTGAAAGTTGTTGAAAAATAAGAAAGTTACAAGCTTTTAAAATCATTAACACCCAGAATAAAAAAAGCTGACTTTTACCAGAGGAGAACAAAGCATGAAAATACTTAAAACATTACTTCATTTCCAGTAAGAATTGCCAGGGTCCATGAGGACTCATTGAGCTCTGACAGGAAGACAAGCAGAGAGAGGGAGAGAGAGAGAGAGAGAAGGAAGTCTGGAAGTGCCTTCTGGAAGGTTAGTCTAAGATCCTCATGTAAATACCTATAGAAAATAAATATCTATAGAAAAGGTCCAAGAGTTTAAAATATACCTTCTTCTAAATAGTTTCATGTTAAGCAAACATAGCTTTGCCATGATTAAATTATTTTATTATAGAGTCCCACAGCCATAATTCAAAGGGGAGAATTATAAAGTGAGAACTCAAATCAGACCTGCTGAATGATCTAAGCTGAAGAACACAACTGCATTCTGTGAACTGTTTCCACCACACACACCAGATATTATCAGTGCTCAACTTGAGACTTTACAGATATAATGAAAATATCTATTCCAAGACTGCATACAGTTTATGAACTTAGCTACCCCAGGAAAACTAAGTGAAATAATTATGTACTATCCTACTAATTCCTTATGTGGCTGCTGAACCCATGAATATATGAATGAAATAAAAATAAAAAAGTAAAAATTTATAAAAGCAGCAAAGTTCTCAAAACTCTAACTCACTCCCTTACATTTTTTCCCGGATTTCTGTTGCATAAACTGCCCTTTGTTTTGGGTTTATATTATTCTGCTGGCTTTGAGCAGCCAATAGAAGAACTTGTATAAGATAAGAAAAGAAAGAACCAAACACATCTGTATTTATTTGCCTGAACTAAATTAAAGCAGTTTAATTTCTGCTGGGTTTTTTTTCCCTCAACTCAGTATATTTATAAGACAACATGGAAATGGTCTCTGACAGTTTACCCTGTTTTTTCAGGGAGATGAATAAGATACAAAAGGCCACTGTCTCAGTAGAGCACTCAAATTTCATTAGTGAAAAGGACAGCCATGTACAAAGAGCTGCTCTTACATAAACTTCAACCATTTGAAATTATGGCTTATGTTGGTAGCAGAAACATTCCAAATGCTGATACTAGATTACAAGAGTAACAACAGTGATCTGTGCCCATGTGGAGAATGTTTACTGTTTACATTTCAATTCCTCTGCACTGGAGGTGCAAGACAGATGCAGGGGAAAACAGCAGCTTTGCCATCCCACGTGTCTTTGCAATCAGCCTTATAATTGATTTACTTGTAATTTCCTTGCAAACTTCTTCAGAAATCATTTATCCATTTTGCAAACATGCCCTCAAGTGTAACATATACATCCTGAATACCAAAGAGCATTTGAATTCTAAAATCTTGGAAAGAATTTTCTACTCACACTATTGTTCATATAGATCAGAAACACACAGATCTTGAAGCCAGTGCTGAAATGAGTCAACTTGCTCAGAGCTTCAATGTCAGCATGAGCCATAAATACATTGTTTAGAGAAATTCTATGTCACAGAAGCATATGACAACAAGAGTTTTATACTTTCTTTAGGTGACACATGTTTTATCTGTAAATTGTTGTAATATCGGTGCCACAGTGATCTTTGTGTCAGGTTTAAGTTAATATTTGGTAAATAAAGCTGGTCAATAAAGAACTTTTTGATAGCAATTATGAAAAACTCGAAGTGCATCAGACTACAATAATTTTCTTCAGTTCTGATTAAATCAATAACAAATCATTTGGATATGAAACATGATTTGGAGCATGTAAACCTTGTATTGAAAGGTATCACAGGAATAGCTATATTAATTTCAACTAAGTCAAAACACAAGGAAGAGGAAAAATATAAGACAACTGCTTCAAAAAAACCAGTAAACAATAAATTTAAATGCTAGTTCTTTTTTTGGATGAGTAAAAAAAGTAACAGTTACAAAGTAAACTTCATGTCAGGATACTGTTGATATCCTGTGAAATCGGATTTTCTTCCTACAAACAAATAATATTGAAGCTTAAACAAAACCACTGAGTACTGCACACAAATAAATCGACCAAGATAACCAGTATTTCAGATCAATCTGCTGATAATTTTTATGGAGTCCACCACAGTCATTAATATACTTTTTTGCTATTATGTTACACCTTTATACATGAAAAATGAGGCTACCTTTAATTCCAGTATTTTCCCATATTTTATCCAAATCCTGCAGCACACAGTCCTCTCTTCTAGGATTGAATTACTATGACAAAACCATTTCAGTTTTCTTGCCTTGCCCTTTCTTAAAAAAAAAAAAATCACTCACATGCAGTTTGTTCTTACCAATGAAGGTGGCATTTTAAAAAAAAACAAACCCACAGACCCATAAAACTAATTGGACACCGATCACCTGTTATGCCTTATAACATGATAAAATTTCTACTGTCTACTAAAATCTAGAGAACAGAGGAAAATTAAGTGGAGCACAGAGTAAGAACACACCTAGAGAGATCTTTTAGGAATTTATTTGCAGATAAAACAGTACCAACATCATGTTCAGGGCTGCTCAACCTCTGTAAACTGAATGCTCAGCACAACAAAGTTGGATTTCTAGAAACAGCCTGTCCCACTGAGGTCTTCCAATCTGTGTAAAATAGGGGAACTCACTATTGTCATGAGAGCAGAGGGAGCACCCAATGCTTAAGGAAAACCAAGTAATATTTTACATGGAAATGCAGGCTATTTTTGTATGGAGAGACTGTTGGATTCCCAGTGAAGAACTGAGCTTACCAAAGGAAAAAAATCCAGAATTGCCTAAATATTACATCATCTTTTAAAATACTACACTCCAGTGTGCTACTGAATTTACTTTCAGTAAATTCTCTCACATTTTCAAATTGTTATCTGTCAAAGTAGTATTAAGAGTGGGAAGGCTTCTGGACATCTCCAGTCAAACACCCGTGTTTGACTCTATCTATATATGCGGATATAAAAATACACATACAAAAATACACAAAGGTTTACACACACACACATATAAACATGTATATATCTACGTTTCTACATTTTCTATTTGTGTACCTCAGAGAAAATACCAGGTTTTATTTGGTTGTAGAGAGAAAGTTCCAATCATCCTTTGCTCTTAGGCTGAGGAAGGGAAGGTTGAGGATAAAACCACATCACCTTTTTCAGGGAAATCTCAGCAAAACTGTGCAATTGTCCATTAGCTGCTGACCATACACCTCTGAAATATTTTCTCAGCTCCTCATTCTCTTTTAAATGGCATTGCACTTCAAATCCCTATTGCTCCATCCTGATTCAAAACAGCTCTGCAGCCAATAAAGTTATTTTAGTTTCAATATTTTTGCAATGGAAATATGATACCTACTCTTATAACTGAATAACAGCTATCCAACTTATTTACTCATGGAATATTTGAATGGCAAGGGGACAAACCATGACACTTCCCAAATAGTTTCATTATTTCTTTGTTTGCAAGTGATTACTTGGCATCCCGATTGCTTACAAGGAGATACTCTGCTGTGTTTTGATTTTCAGAAAAGGTATAGAAACTGCTCTAGGACCAGCAAGCCTAGCTACACAGAACTACAAATCTTCATTCTTACTATCTTTCCTTCTACCTTAAAACATTGACAGATACTTTTTCTGCAGGTTTTCCCCAAGATTTTGAGAAAGCACTATTCAAGAGAGGAATTGTTGCTATTAAAACCACGGGACACCCATGTCTTACACACAGAGCTATGGATAATCTCCTCGTCATAAGTAAAGCTAAACTCATACACTGTATGTGTAGCAGGTCCACTGTATAAAACCATTAAAATGCTCCTCTGGCGATATTAATTTTAATGCAAGTGTACTCACAAACACATACACCTTCTTGTGCAGCCTTGGAGATGTCTGAGGATCTTACAGTTTTGTCAGTATCCTGTATCACATCATCCATCATAGGTACATAAAGCTACTAAGACAACTAAAGCAAAAGGCACCAGGAGGATGGCTGGAGGCTGTGCATTTACTAGCTCGAGCTTTTTGGTTGCTCACTGAACTCATATATCTTCTATGGCTGATTTCTTTGGACAGCTACCTATGGAAATTAACTGAAAACGTAAGGGAAAAAAATGGGCTTTGTAGGAGATGAATAGACAAAACACCTACTGTGGGTCCATTTAATACACCTCAACAGCTTAAAGGTTTACCCTCTTCCTTTACCTGCATTTCATTGTACACAGCTCCATTCTCAATAATACATCATTATCTACTAAGCAAACTCCCCTGATAATCATGCACTTTTCAGAAGGTCTGTGCATCATCTAAGGTGCAATTTCTCATTTTCAGAGCTGAATCTAATATATGGCTACCTATCGAATATATGGCTATCCTATTCTATTTTCTATTTCTGCGATACTTATTTGACTGTGGTATGATACAGTCTCTAAAAGACAGATAATTGCCCCTTCTATCATAATGGATCAATATTTTGCATTAATTGTACTGATTCTGATGAAGTCCTGAGTGTTTTTGGTTGAGGAGAAGTCAGACAGTTGAGGCCTAATCAAATAAAAATGATACCTGAAAAAAGGCTTCAGTAGTGTCAGTCACTACATTATTACCTTCATTTGCTCTACTAGGGTTAGATAGCCTCAAAATTAAAAAGTTTTAAACTATGAATAAACTTAAAATGCAGTAGAAGTTCTGATATGGAATGACTTAACATCACCAATGAGAGATTAATGTTAAAACAACACTTTTTTTTTTGAAGTGTGGAGAATGGAAAGCGCATCAATCAGATGATCTCTTCATGAGGAAAACCACAGACTTGTGGCAGTGAGATACACCATTACCTGGTTACTTGACAAGAGCACTAACCACCCTGTACATATTTTCTGTCAGTAAAGGATATAAACCATTCTTCCTGCTTATTACCCATCATCTAGTAATCAAAAATTCACAGACTGTAACATCCACCCTTTTGCTAATTAGACCCAGGCCCTGCTGATGGGAGTTGATATTACCCTCTGCACAATTAATTTCTATGCTACTGCATGATGAAGTCAAAGACATTTTCTGAACTTCCTACCCCATAGCCCTAAGTTTCATCTGGAAAACATTCTGTCTGAGCTAAATGGATTACTAGCATAGTCAATTCAAGTGCTGACAACGTTAGCACTTACTTTTTTATCTAACTGGAATAACAAAGCTTAGGCTTTCAGGACAGTACAGGAACCTCACACATGAAATCATCAGAAACACTCTTTTAATGGTGGATACCTTACAGTGATTTCACATTTAGAACTGGCAGTGCTAATGTCATTCCCTGAGAAAAGAGACATGGCACAAAGCCATAGAATGTAAGTTTTTGCCCCACCTTTTTTTTTTGTTACTTTTCACTTTAGATGTACAACAGGTGCTTGTAGGAAAACCACTACTCTAACTTAATCATGCTCACTGAGTTAAAATGCTAAGAAGCAGCTCTGGGGGGAGAATGACAAAACACATTTGCATAGTTTGCACTACAGATTTTATTTAATTTAGGAAGAAAGGCCTGTGAGGCTTACTGCATTGTCAAAAGTTGTAAATATAAAAGTGCCTTCAGTATTTCCTCAAGTGCTAAGTAAAATGTCCTTTGGATTCAGAGGTTAAGTTGGACTGATGAAATCAGTCTTCATAGCCTTTCAAGCTGATCTTTGGAGGGTAAATATGGTATGGGTAAACTATATAATCTTGAAAAGGGTTTCAGTTACTTCACTGGAAGAAAATCTCATTCAGCTCTGAACTTCCCAAGTACAACCACAAAAGTCTTGTTTGTAAATTCTAAAATAAATATACACACACAATAATAATAATTTTTGTCCTTCAATGAAAAGTCCTAAATGATAACAAAAAGCACTAGATTGCCACCAATACCTTCATCCACATCTATAATGTATCACAATGTATTACATGCATATAACACACGTGAAATAGTTCATTCAGTGTTTTCTCCTACCTTGGTTGATCCAAGTATCTCACACTTCAATATGTATTCAAAAAGCTTTCTAGAATAGGCACATGATTTAGTCATCAAATTATCTAATTCTTTTTGAACAAACAGATTAACATGGATACTATCCAGATCTGACACATGATTCCTGGACTCACTAAAAATAACATCAAAGAAGAAATGTAGTAAATAAACAGTTTCAGAAGGAAGGCCAAAAGCATGAAGGTGTTTACCTCATATGGGAAAGGGTGGATTATGGTCTCCTCTTCTTGTACATACTCCCATAGTATCCTTACACAAAGGCTGAGACCAAAAATGAAGGGAAACAAGAAGTGCCTGCCTCTGTACTAACAACAGAAAACTTCACCTGTGAAACAAAGAAAAATGTCCTTTGGTGCAGCTGTCAGGTGGGTCTAAATTCTATGTTAAAATCTGTCTTTAAATAGAAATACTTCAGGAGTAAAAATACTTGTTTACAAGTTGAAACTTGTTTTAGAGACATTTCTGTATACAATTAGCTTCTCAGCTAAACAATGAATAAACTCAACTTCATAAAATTTCCTTCTGTTTTAAATAGATTTCAAAAGCCTAGTCTAGACTTGTCCTTTGTTCTGGCAACTCAATTTAAAATAAATTTCCATGTTGCCAAAAACATTTTGTTAAGGGCCCTTTTTTCAATCTGCACACTTGAAGTAGTTTCTAGTGCTAATGGAAAATCCATTACTTTTTTCATCTGACACTTGCAGAAGTTTAATTTTTAACATAATAAACAAGGAAAAGCTGAAACTCACTTTTTCTTTTTTTTCAATCTGTAATAAATAGGCCTAGATTCATGCAATATAAAACATGAAGATAAGTGGTTTACAGCTCAGAAACTAGAGATGAAAGACCGAAAATGTCATACCATCATTTTACAACTCATGTTCTAATCTCAATATTTGCATTTTTCTTCTTATGATATTTTCTAAGGGAACATTTCAGCTACTAAAAATATGTAATAAACAGAAATGTAATAAACCGAGAAAATTTTGCCCTTGAGATTTAGAAATTTTTATCCAAAACCATGCAGTCAACTTCCAGGTAATATGTTATGCAATATGATGCTTACAGTACCTGCTCTCCCAAATACCACATACGCATGATGCTATTCTGATGAGCAAGGCAATAGTTGTGTGATGAGCGCACGTGCATTTACAAGCTACTTTCAGATGTATTTAGTTATTGAAATATGTAACTATCTAATGAAAATCAGTATCTACATTACTTAGTCTTTAATTTCCAACATAGCATTTTGCTGTTTTCATCACTGACCATTTTAACACTGTCTTATTTAAGTTTTGGTTGAATCAGAGGAACTTCAGAAGCATTTTAGGACTAATTATTTGAAAGAAGAAAGGAAGGAATCAGAAACATACTCCTTCTAAAGACATTTTAAAATCCACACCATTACTGTCTCTTTTACGGTATTTCAACTTCAGGACACTTTGTACCCTAGCTTTTGGTGATGGAAAACCTTCAATCTATCCTTCCAAACTTAACACTGAACATCACAGAAAATACAACTATCTTAACTGTACCAAGTTAGAAAGGATACTCAGTGACAATTACACCAGTAAGATTCTTATCTCTTTTGCAAAGAAAATTAAAAAATCAAACAGGAAAAAACTTAGAATATTAAAACACTACAAATAGCTTTGAGGAGTACTTGTCTGACCAAATGGATTCAGCAGTTGTGTGCCAGCCAGGACAACCAGTGGACAACTGAGAAATTTTACAATCTTCTCTGATTTGGGAATGTGTGCATCTTTAACATATCTTATCACATATACTGTGCCATGAATATATATGACATGTATATTATCAAAACAAGTCTGTTTTTCTAGAACAAGATTGACTGTCAACAACAAACTTTTTGAAGGTCAAGGACTACAATAGTCATTACCAAGCGCAGTACCCTTGATTTGTAAAGGCTATCCTAGACTATATGTTAGAAACCTTGTACCAAGTACAAAGAGATCTCAACTCAGTCAATAGTTGTACAATGCACTTTGAGTAGAAAGGGAGAGCAAGACAAATCCTGGCTGAAGAATACCCAAGGGCCTTGCCATGAGATCCACTCTGACAAGAGCAAGAAAATTCCAGCAAGTGCTTCCACCAACAAGTGACTATGCTTTCAAGAACTCTTTCCCCCAAATTCATAATCATTCTACTAGAAGGACAGGTAAGAAAATTTTTAGCATTGTTATTACCCACCAGGTTTCTATTTCTCTATCCACATTCCAGAGCAGAATTTGGCATCAGCTAATACAGGTCTTATAAATTATAATGAGGATGACAGGATTCTTTCTAATACTAGATTCAGGAACTTACTCCTGGTGACGTTCTCCAAACGTGAATAAAACTATTTCCTAGCTGGCTTGGAACACTTGTGCAAGACCAATAATTTGTGAAAATGGTATTTGGTACTGGCTGATCTCATGTCTGGTATAGTAAGCCAAAATTATCTCTACAGTAGAGCATTCCTTAACGCATTCAGACTCAAAACACAGAGAAGATTGAACACAGCAGCAGAGAGCATGACATCATTCAGTGATTTGACTTTTGTCCATCCTTGTCCCTTTTTCCAGTAACTATAATTTGCCTACTGACTGTGACCCAGTGGTCACAAAAAATACTACATTAAAACTTTATTCCACAAGACATGCCACTATTTGTGGGTATTTTCAAATACTACTTACAAGTCAGCTGCCAATTTGCAGCCCAGTTCCCAAAATTAGAATGTTTTCCAAGACTAGTTTTGTTTTCAATCCAATTCTAAGTGTCTTAATACAGCCCCACTTACTTTCTGGGGCTACTTTCAGAACGGAACTTTTCCTTTCTGCTAATGTATTATGTCTGGCATGGTAGAGATGACACCACTCAAATATAAAGAATGGTTTCACAATATTCTAAAAAGGGTTCTGAAAGATGCTTGTATTTTAAACTCTGTGCTTTCTCAGTTGGCATTTGACCATCATGTCACAAAGCATGATGAGGCTGCTTTCACAGACTGTAATTCTCCTATCATCCCTCATCACAGAGCTGAATGCAGAATGATCATCTAACAAGGGTTAGCTGCTCTCTAAGTGACAAGAAGACAGAAGCCAAGTGAGATTAAAAGGTTAGCAGGGCAGTGCTACCTGAGAGGTAGCAGAGATAATGGTCAAGCTCAACCAAAAGTGCAAATCAGCAGGGAGATGCATAGCCATAGGATAGGTCCCAGATCAAACGAGGAAAACAGTCTGTGGGTAAGGAGTAATTACAGGTAATCAGGGTGAGTTATTATCCAGAGGTCAGTGAGCAGGTTCAGAGGCACAGGACAGGTCAAGCTAGGATGCCATCACAACAGGATCTGTGTCTGGGCATACAAACAGCTAAGCCAGCCAGAAACCAACACTGCCAGCACAGCTCAGACAGAGGCTGAAGACTCCAGACTGAGCCAACACCAAACTCCAGACTGAGCCAAACCAAAGAGCTCTTTTTTCTACAGAGATGTGGATGGAGGCAACAGCTGAGGCTGCCCTGGGCCATTAGAGATATTAGTTCATTCAAGGCCCTGACATGGATGATCTTGGCCACCTGCTCACGATTTGGAGATTACCTAACAATCTGTGGTGATTACACAGTTATGTGGACAATACAAAAGAGATATTCCAAAACTGGCAACTCTTGCTGGGAGAACTTCCCTAGAGATTATAATTCAAAGAAGAGGACAATATTCAAATTAAACCAAAAGCAGGATTTTTTTTTTTTTAAGTTTAAAATGAAGCACCCTCAATACATAGTTTTAGCTGTGCTAAGATAGCACACAAAATGAGATTAATAGAATTCAGATAAGCATTATACTTAATAGGCTTAATGAGAACATGTGAAATAGAATAATTTTAGAGAGAGATAAATCCTCAAGCTCCAAGGCATATTTCTACCAGGAAATGAGAGAAGCTAAAAAGTTCATTCCATTATGATTCACTTTTCAGAACAGTCATGATCAAAAATGAGCACTTGAAAAACAAACAGCCCTCTTCAGTTTTTAAAAGGAGCAACTTACATGCAATACAAACTGTTCTCATACTAGAGGACTTTTAAAGTTCCCGTCTCCTACTTTTATAACTATGGATGCTTTTCAGATAGTGCAAATATGTAAACTCTACTTTTCAGATGCTTAATTTTGTAGGTTGTCCGAGAGTCAAGAACTTCTCTTGGTGGATCTAGAATTCAGTCTGTGTCTAATTTCCCCATTTGTGCAACAGCATTAATAACATCATTCTAGTTCACAGTATAATGAATATTTTAACAATTGCAATAGATGAAGATACTAAAAATTTAGGGCAGATGCCAAATAAGGGTTGGATTAGGATTCACTAAAACACATGCAGACCACCAGTGATCAAGTTTCAAGTCCCACCTTACTCTCCCCTGTCCACCTACAAACCAGAAAATCTCATCATTTTCAGCAAGGATTTAAGATTGGGGAGTCACAAAATATTCAACCTTAGGAAGACACAAGTGTCTGGGAATGACATTAAATTGAGTGGGAGTATTCATCTGCTGGAGGTAGGCAGATTTTGTAGAGGGATGTGGAAAGGCTGGATAGATGGGCCAAGACCAATGGCATGAGGTTAAACAATATAATTCTGGCTCCTGCATTTCAGTCACAACAATCCCAGGCACCACTACAGGCTTGCAGAAGAGTGGTTGAAGAGATGCCCAGCACAAAAGGACCCGGGGGTGCTGAATGTGAGCCAGTGTGCGCCCAGGTGGACAAGACGGCCAGTGGCATCTTGGCTTGTAGCAAGAATATTGTGATCAGCAGGACCAGGCTGTACTTGGCACTGGTGATGCTCTACCTCAAATCCTGTGTTCAATTTCGGGTCCCTCACTAGGTACCTCACACTGAGGTGCTGGAATGTGTCCAGAGAAGGGCAACTGAGCTAGGGAAGAGTTTGGAGCACAAGTCTCATGAGGAGCAGTTGAGGGAGCTGGGTTGTTCAGCTTGGAGGAAAGACGGCTCAGGGGAGACCTTATCACTCTCTATAAGTTCCTGAAAGGAGGCTGTAACCAGGTAGGGATTGTTCTCTTGTCAGGCAACCAATAACAGGAGAGAGGTCATAGCGTCAAGCAGCATTAGGGGAGGCTTATGTTGGACATCAGGAGGAATTTCTTCAGAGAAGGGATTGTTAAGCACTGGAGCGGGCTGCCCAGGAAGATTGTGGAGTCACCATCCCTTAAAGGTATTCAAGAACTGAATGGACATGGCACTTAGTGCTATTGTCTGGTTAACAAGGTGGAGATATATCAGTGGTTGGACTTGTTGATTTTAGAAGTCTTTTCCAATATAAAAGATTCATGTGATTGATTTTGTGTGTGATTAGGCTGCCAAATGCCTTAAGAAATTGGTCTTTATCCTGTGTTGACTCCATCAACATCCTACAGAGATAGCCTTTTAGTCAGTTTCTTGACTTATTTCATGATGAAGACTCCTGCAGGAATACACCTCACTCTTCCCCGGCACACTTCTCATAAACTGTTAAAACATATAGTTCTGATGATTAGATTTTGTCTGGCATTAGATTTTATTTATGTTTTCATATTGGAGGTATGCTTTCTCAAAGCCAGCCTCTTAACTATAAGAAACAAAAGATTCATTTTGTGCAATGCATTAGCACAAAGCGCCCCTTAATGGCCTGACAGCCTGCACACTAAACTGAGAGTCTTATTTGCATAAGAAGAGAAGCAGGAAGTGCATGAAGACAGATGGGTGAATATTAATTAATGCTTATAAAGCTGAGGAAAATAAGCAATTTGAAATTTGTAATACCCTCTTCCCAAACAACCTTGTCTTATTTACATTATAATATAATACTAGAAGACAAAATGTACTAAATGCTTAAGGAACTACAAGCTTTATGTAAAGTATTTCTTGAAATATAAGGACAGGAAGATGCATAGCTAAGACTGTTCCAGCTCAGCTCTTCCAGACACTAGAATAGGAGAAAAGTAATTCCTCACTTGCTACAAATATCTTATAACCAGAAAACAATGTTATTTAAACTTGTGGTTACATGGAGAGCCCAACCAAAACTCACCAAATAATAGAACTGTAATACTATTACTGAAAAATCAGATCTGGTTGCTGATGAGACACCATAGACAGAACTATGAATATTAAAGGTTAGGATGTCGACATAAAGACTTACTGTCCATAGTTTCCATGTATTTTATCATTCTGGCAAACAGTTACCATTACTGTGAAACTCTTTCTCACTGTCAAATTAAGCACAGCACAGCAGCTGTGATGCTGAACGCATGCCATATGTTATTTCAGAACAGAGCTGATCAGGTACAACCAAACATCACATCTACTCCAGCTCTGAAAACTGGGCCATGTGTCCCTTGCACATAACCAGCACGTTAGTGAATATATAATGTAAAGAATGTGGCTGCACTTCCCCAACAAAGTCAGTCCACGTGCTGAAAGACTACACTAATTATGTCCATAAAGGGTAGCTACTGTGCCAGTGTATGCACTAGATATTGGCACACTAACGTTCTGCTGATATTACCACATTCTTGTACAATTTTTTTGATAAGCCTTCATTAAATACCTATTCATCATACTTCAATATGAAAAGGGCAGCTTTTGCATTATTTGAAGATGATGGCAGTATAATAAGTTAGATGAAAGAACAGACTTGAAATGAGAATAAATTTTTCACAATTTTCAGGCTTCATTTCTTTTTTAGGCAGGAAGAACAGGATCTAAAATTGCATAACTGTATAAAAAAGTTATATCACTGATATACAATAGGATGTTATTTTATTCACACCCAATAGCAACTCAGTGGATCTGTTCACATGCAGATGAGTACAGTCTAAATTCCTATAAATTTTGCTGCAAATTAATACACAATGTGCCTGCAATGACTCTGAAAAGTTGATAACTTGGAATTGTCCCTTTCAACTCAGCATATTCTATGATTCCATGATTAAGATGCACATCATTTCTACCACACATACATGCCATTGCTACTAAAAAAGGTAAAAATCAAGCCTTAAAAAAGAAATGGGAAAAAAAGAGGAAAATATAATAAGAGGGAAAAAGAAGGAAAAAAGCTAAAAGCAGAAAAGGAGGAAAAAAAGACAGAAGAAGAAAAAGGACAATAAAAGTTTCAATAGTATTTTAGTTAGGTAGATCCTTAACCTCAGGGAAATGGAGAGATTTCTATTGAATAGGCAGCAACCATTTTAAAAATTGGAATTCTACCTGTATGTCATCTTTACTGCTCTTAATGAAAAAAATGACACAAAATTTTTTAGAAACACAATTTTCCTTTCTTTTCAACTATGATCATCAGTTTTTCATTATGCTAAAACTGTAATTCCCCTTAAAAAGAATATTTTTTTTTTCTGGCAAGAATGTATACAGATATAAAAACTCTATACATGTGTGTGTGTGTTCATGAATTCGTGCCTCCTATAAGTAAATAACCTATCACCTTATACTCAAGGTTCAAATAGAAATAAATCAAGAAAAATATTTAGACATGAAGCACAATATATTACCTGAAATCTCATGAAAGTCTTCATTGAAGTGGAAAGCATTATCAAGATTCATTCCCCACTTCAGTCAAGAAGCAGATGAGGTAGATCTCGTAAACACCTCCACAGCTTCCCATTCTACACAACAGTCTGTCCCCCACATTCCTGGGAAACACAGAGAGCTGGTTACCCAGGACTGTGCACCAAGAAAACATGGTCCCTGAGAAACAGCACAAAAATATTTGCCTAAGATTTCTTGAGAGTTCATTGACCTGAAGGTGATTTCATGACACACTTTCAATTTCAGCCTACAGAGGTTCCCAACAGAAAATGGTGACACAAGACTGGATGGTGAAAAAACAAATGCCACTTGTTTAAACACCCTAAGTCCTTGAGTGCTGGTTCACAGTACAAAATTTCAGATAGAAATGTTAGTTTAAGGAAAGACAAATATATTTTTAAAGATACCTTAACACTAAGCAACTTTAACTTTGAAACGCATAAAACTTTGATTTGACTGAATCAAATACTAACCTATGTATCGTTTCTTGTCTTGGATTCCCTACCGACATTTAGCTATCTATTATGGTAGTCATCCTTACTTCATTCACACATTCTCAGGCTGAGAAGTCTATTTAAAATTTTTAATCTTCACTTTTAGCTGTATTTAATCCTTCCTTAAACACACCCCTTTCCCTCCCATTTTTCTTTTTTTTTTTTCCCCTTTGGGCTACGTCAGGAAACTTTGTCTATTGGACTTTTAGAGCCTTACATCAACACCTCATCTTCATTTTTTGCAAAATGCTCCTACTCCCTTAAAACAGTAATTATTTGTAAGTAGTCTTAATAAAAAGGGTTGACATATAGCCATGGCTTTTTTCTTTTCATTTAGGCAACCGGCTTCCAAACTCCAGATCATGTAACCTGTTAAATGTCTTCTGA
This sequence comes from Passer montanus, assembly GCF_014805655.1. NCBI lineage: Eukaryota > Metazoa > Chordata > Aves > Passeriformes > Passeridae > Passer > Passer montanus. The sequence goes on from NW_024372702.1 coordinate 1,781,510, forward strand.
AGATGAGACATAAGGAGCAAAAATATGACAAAATAATAAAAGAGGATTGACATATAATCACAGCAATAAGTCACAGACTGTTCACAGATTGACTCCCAAATGTATACCTCAATATAGAAAAAGGATGATACAGACAAAAACATTAATATATTTCTGTACTTTTACTTTATATGCAGGAAGAAAAAAAACCAAACCAACAACAAAACAATTTCAATCTGTTGAAAGCTGTTGTTCTTATTGTACATGCCAAGACTTATTTAGACCACATCCAATTTTAAGACTCTCAGAAGACAACAGTTAAGCTACATACCTCCCTAGCGTAGCTTTTTAATGTTAAAATGGAATCAAATACCAATCACCCCAGAAGTACTAGCAGTCAGGTTTTTGTAGAAGTGTTTCTAATAATAATGAAAAGATAGAGATTTCACATAGTGGGCAGAAAAACTAGAGAGAGGTGGAGGTAGGAAAGAAAAAGCATTAGAGATAGGAATAAATTCAAAATTGTTCTGTAGTCACTGGAGCACAATACAGTTCATCTAATATCAGGAAGATTATCAGGCATTTATCTGTCTCAAATATTACAAATAACATGTAAAATAATGTTTTGATTTGCCTCAGAAGACACTGCAGTCAAATAGATATCCTAGCAGCTGTAGCACCTGTGAGTATAAATCATGAGATGCCCAGTAAAATTAGGATTTTAAATTAAGCTGGAACAGTTCAGAAAAGAACAGTCTAGTCAACTCTGAGCTGTTTTAAACTGTATGGGTAACATAAGGGAAGAAGAGGGAGGGGAAATAAAAAAGATTTATCCAAACCACACAGAGAGAAGTTGCTTTTCCTTCTGTATTCCTTGATAATAAACTTAGAAGATCTTACTTAACAGTACTTCTATTCCCTTCATAACAATTGAATGTGGATGCCTATTTTAAGCCTTCATTCAGATAGCTCCCTATGTGATTAACAGAGATGCTGGAGAGCTTGAGCTCAGTTGATAAAATAGCTTGAAATGAGAACTGCTGGATCACATTTCAATATTTATCACAAGTGCTGGACAATCACATATGTAAATTTATAAATGTGAAATCAAATCAGAATTTGAGAGTGTGTAGAATTATACTATAGCCATGCATAGTTTAGAGGTTTGATATCTTTCAGATGCATCTGTTAAACAAACATGGGTAAAGTCAAAAAAAAAAGAACATGCACTGCTAACAGGGTTTTGAAGACAAGCTTATTAGCTTATACAAAATATGAGAAAGTCCTGAGCTGAAAGCTGCAACAGGAAAACAGAAGGTTATTTTCCATAATGTTCCCCACTATACGCTTATTCTGCAAATTCCAGTGTTGGCTTAACTTGCATGTGGATTTTAGAACAGGTTGCATCATGTGCTTTCTTCTTACAAAGAACTTACAAAAAACTGAGACAGCAGACAATTTGAGCCTGTAAGCATTCCACTTTGTTCCAGTCTAGAGCTAAGTGCATATTTAAAGGTAAAATAATAAACATTGTACACAATAGCCCTTAGGTACCCTCAAGGAATAAAAGGTTGTACATAAAAGTGAAGGATTGTTTTGCTTGCTTGAAAAGAGCTAAGATAATAGATAATAACTGGTCCCATTTAGAGAATGAGATGTGAAAAACCAAGAGGATTTGGAGCACGTGAGTTCTAATCCTTCTGCTATTACAGCCTTTTATGATTGAATCACTACTAATTGATGAAGCATTTACTCTTAAATGGCACTGTTGAAGACACTAATGAACCAGGAGACCTGGTGAGTTAAATGAACATTTTTAACTTTCACAAGTTATCATTATTATTAATTGTAACACAAAAAATATTATACCTAACACAAAACTCTCTAGAATAATGCAAAATTTCGTGGTTGTTCATTTGAATCACAGTGAGGCAAAGAAACATCGGGAAAATTTCTCTTTGTCTATGCCCAGTCTATCTGCATGATAGTAAATTTAATCATTCATCCATTCCAAAATCAGCTGTCTCAACTTATTAAACCTGATTGAGAGGGCTGGTCCTGAGAAAGCTCTTATTAATGTAAAATTGTTAAAATGAAAGGTTTATAAAGCCTCTGTTTACATACACACACAAAATTGTTTTTAAGTTTGTGAATTTTTCAAAGAATTGACAGAAGTTAATGTCCTTCCATTCTAAATCCAACCCAGAAAATTTGTCATTTCAAAATCACAAATTAAAATATTCACCAGTAATAATAACCGAAATCTGTATTTGTTTTTCCAGTTACTGTATTATCCTGTTCAATAGCTGATACCACAAAAATATAAACACCTGGGAAATCATGCCTGTTACACAGCATTAACAATTTACAATGACTGTAGATGAGAATGGGAGCAGAGGTTCTTACACTCATGATTACATATATAATTTTTGCACTTCTATTCATTCACACACTTGATATGTGTTAAATACGCAGAACTGTTGCCATTACTATAGAAATTTTGCATCCCTACAAAATTAAAATAATCTGATATTTGAAGTTAGAGATTACAGCAAGTCAATCAAGCACTATTTTAATACATAGATATCTTTGCTATAAATTAAAATGTTCTCTCACTATGCTGTGTAGATAGAATCCAAAGATGGAATATATTATTTGATTGCTTCTAATTTTGAAGAGGATCCAGTGAAGACCTCACACTAAAACCAAAAAATTATTTTACCTATAAAAGATTCTAGACCAGCTCTATAAAATAGATGTCAATAATAATAATGAGAAAATGTAGCAACTATCAATATATTTAACTTGTTGTGCAATGATAATGGTTATTTTATTAATGTACTCTTCTCTGAATTTTAGGTGTCACTTGGAATACTCGGCATATTCTGTTCTACAGTCCTAATTATTAGGTATTTTTCGTACATGGGAGACTTCCATTCACTCCCATAACTGTGACACTAAGGAAAACCAATAAATACCCAAAGACTTTCAATATGACAGATTCCACAAGATACAGTATGACTGCTACAGAGCAAATCCTTATCCTGATTAGACCAGATTTTCTACAGACTTATGTCCCCGAAGTAGTGACAAATAAACAAAAGCACATACAAGGCCAAAAAACCACTATAAAGCAGATGCTACCACACTGCCCCCACTCCTGCCCTTTCCCCCAATACTGATGCTATCCATTCACACTTCAGTACCTAAACGTTCTCTGCTCATGACACTCTTTACAACTTAGAGTAAACTCAATTTTGCATTAAATGGGGTGGAGATAAATGCTCTCTGTCTTTTAAGTGAGCAATGAAATGGCAAAAGCCAAAAGCATTGCACCCAAAATTATCATTGTCCATGCCCAAAGGCTCCCACTTTCACTACATCTACTCAGCTTGACAAATTGCTTTCTCTGCCTAAGTCACCCAAAGATTTAATTTTGTTTGGAACATTCAGTTAACATTCAAGTCCTTTATTCATCTCCCTATCCCCTCCTGATTAAAAGATTACTAACATTTTTGGTTTCAAGACTACTCATTCGTGTGAGCATCTATTTAAATGTCAGGTTCATGACCCCTTCAGGTTACAGCAACTCTATCAAAACTCCAGCACATCTTCCAATTGTGGTACAGTGCAAGGATCTCATACATAGCTTTTACCCCAGACCATACCCACTCCTTACACAACACTACCAGAGTTTCTTGAAGACATTTCTAGGTCAAAATAATGGCTGCCTACAAGATTACAAAACCTTAAGTACTCACATTCCTTTTAACAGGAAGAATTCTCAGGGAGAAAAGAAATTCAGCTCTTATACACAAATAACATTGAAAACCAAGAATGTCTAGACTATGCAATTTTTGGAGCACCAGTCTTTGTACATACAGCAACTGTTACTATTTGCATATGGAAATTGTAAACAAGGGCTCCACAAAGTGTAGACTCCAAAAGAGGCCCATGTAGATGGTGGGACTACAGGAAAAGTCGTGAGGAAGGGCTGAGGTCACTTGGTCTGTTCAGCCTGGAGGAGACTGGCAGAAGACCTCATCACAGTCTACAACTTCTTTGGTAAAGGACAAGAAAGTAGACATTTGTCCCTGTCTGGTGACTGGTTCTGATAGGAACCAAGGGAACAGCATGAAGCTGAGTCACAGGAGTTTAAGTTGGATATTAGGAAAAGGTTTTTCACCCAGAGGGTGACTGGACACTGGAGAAGGCTCCCCAAGGAAGTAATTTCAGCATCAAATCTATCAGCATTTAAGAAAGATCTGGACAACACAGGCACATGATGAAGTTCATGGTGTTGTCCTGTGTATGGACAGGTGTTAGACTCAATGATCCTTGTAGATTCCTTCCAACTCAGGATATTATTCTACGATTCCAAGCACAATTGTTATATGCTTTGTCTACTGGCATGAGGTGGTCCTGAGAACACCCATAAAGAGCCACAGATATTCTGAAAGTGAAATAGCTTCTCTGAGCTTCACAGCTTTTCATCTTTCTCTGTGGTTCTTGAAAGAAAATTTCTCACATATCAGAGTTCTTCCTTTCAAGCTGGCCCTTTACATGGGTTCTTACAACTGCCATTTTACTTTGTGCAGACAAAAGGGAGACAACCTATTTTGTCTTCATCCAATTACTTTTTTCCCAGTGAAGCATTAATACTGTAGAAAGATCTTCCAGCAGCTTGTAAATCCATATATACTAAAATATCAATCCTACACCTGGGAAAAAAAAGAGGCATTTTTGTCAGAATTATTTCTCAGTGATTTCTGTAGTTCTTTGCTAGGGTTGTTTGGCTATCCATGTGTAACACAGCAAGAGATTGAATTCCACAACTATAATGAGCCACAGAAAAAGAACAGAAGACATCAAAGACAATTGTAATATCATATCCTATGATGAATGATAGGAAGGAATTCTTTTCATACAGTTTCCAGACAACCCTAGAAAAGGGAACTATACATCCCCAGGAATGAAGAGAAAAAAAGAAATCCTCAAAAGACCATCACAATTTAGAAAAATGACAGAACAAAAAAAGACAGCTGTACTAACATACTAACCTGATAGCCCTATAAACTTGAACAGATGAGATTAAATTTCATTCTGACCCTAAATATGGAGAATAAATTAAACCTAAATTTAGGACAACAAAACCTAAGGATACACCAACAAAACAGGAGAATTTAACTCCAGTGTAACTTGCTACCATATCACCTTCCCTTGAGTTTTATTTCTAGTAATATAAAAACTGAATTTTGCAATTGCATCAAACTAAGGAGAAAAAAAACCAAAACCACCTTCTTGACCTCAATAAATGATCAGGAAAACTTTGAATTTTAAAATTAACACAAAAGTGAAAAATAGAGGCTGCCAAGACTGCTTTCAACATCCTTTAGATAAAATAGAACATCAGATATCAATATATTCCTACTTATGGCACAAATTTTTGGGCGTATTTGCATAACCTTTATTTCAAACCTCACTTTAGAACCATTTATTTTCTCTGACTCTACTTAGAAATCATTTTAGAACCACACTTCATGACTTATTGCAGACCTTCTTCAGTTTATGATTTGTTAATAATTTATACAGTTTTAATATTGTCTTTTAACTTAGTTATTCTCCCTCTCTGATCTGTTTAGAGAAAATCATCTTCTCTCAACTTCAGCTAAACTGTACTACACAGACCATGTTGTGTCATGTTCTCTAAACTGCCATATTTCTTTCCCTGCTCTGAACATACTTGAAATCAATTATTTCTTCCTAATATAAGTATCTGATATGTCACATTACATATCGCCTGTTAAAAAATGACACCAGTATTCCTCTAAGGCAGCTAATAATTCCCCATTAATATCTTCTAGAATCTGCTTCGTCATTTCCCTGCTACTTAACAGTGTCAGCAGACAGTCATTCTCTGACCAATATGTTCAGATTCCCTCCTTCTCCCACCACCTCCAACTGCTAAATCCCCAGATTATACCTAAATTCCTAGTAGAGGTGTCCTCTTGCCAGCCTTTATTATTAGATTTCAAACTAGAGCAATTATTCAGAACAAGATCTCTCCCTGGTTTTCTCTGTTGAATGATGCCATCAATCTGTGCCTAATTACAGCTCTCACACTTTTGAGTGCAACCTTGTGTAAGAAATAATTTACTGTATTAAAAAGAAATGCAATAATATTTTTACCTGTACTTCTAAATCAGAAAAAAAAGGTACCGGTTTTATTGTTTATTGGCATTATTTATCTCTCCTTTACTAACAAATCAGTATTTATTTTTTACTAGAACTACTTGTACATCCATATATATGTATTTGTCTATACTTATTTATACGTATTTTGAAATGGCCAGCACATTAACACATACAGACCTTAAAACCTGAAGGTGAAACACAGTATCTGTTTAATACCTTCCTATAAAACTTTTTAAAAGTGTCTCCAAATGATATTTGAAACTGAAATTAATGGAGATGAAAGAATGATTTCTAGCATTCAAATGTGTTAGAAATTTTAACAATGAAAAAATGCATAATGTATTTTTAAACAGTATAAAATATTGGTTTCACCTTACTCTGTCTGTAATCAACACCTTTTTGTTCATTTAAGTACCTGGAGAATTATTAGGAAGTCATCAAAATGTTCTGTATCATTCACCAAATATTAGATCAGCCTCAAGCTATAACATTCAATAAACATTTTCATAACATTTCCAATAGAAATTAATGCACACTGTATATCTATGGAAAATGCTGAAACAAAAATGAAATGCCAAAAGCAGCTGTTCCTTTCTAGAGTGGTATTGGGATTAATGACCTTTTTCTATGAAAAAATCCTTTCAAAAGTAATCATCTCTACAGACTATTTAAGAGAAATACATTTGGAATGACTGGGAACTAATCAATCAGTCTGAGTGCACAGAAAAATGACATGCTACATGAATTTGACACAGATGACATGGCTTTGTGAGCAAAATCATTCAATGGGTTTAGTCCAGCTGATGAGATTGGGGGACTGGCTGCTTTTCTATCTGTTGCACATGTCCAAAGCAGGACTATATTCCTGTGACATTTACTGAAGAGCCACTGTATGTTCTTCATTCAGAAGTACAAAGGCATGAAAACTAAATTTCCAGAACTGTTATATGCATGAAACATCTATGGTTATTTTGTAGCAGCTTTCCTGCTGCTACACATCCTCTCCTAACAAAGCAGGCTCATAATAGATAATTTATTATTACTCTCAAGAGCCTTACCAAATAGGGTATGATGTTTGAATCAAAGTGGGGTGCTGAACATGTGCCAAGGAAGGCAGCAAAAAAACTACTCCATCATTTCAGCACTTCAGCCTTCCATTATGATTGCATTGGCACCTTTCCTAATGTATAAGTGAATTTAATCTGCAGCAGTGCTATATGAAAGGTGTGGTGTATGAACCTTGAATTTTAATGTAAAACATTCTGGATAATTTCCACACACTATATGAAAATTAGTGAAGTTCACACACTTGGCTGCCTCTAAATCTGAAAATGTCACAGATCTGGACGAAGAGTTGAGCAATTCTGAAAATTAATGACTGTCACATACGGCCATAAGATATTCCTAGTGAGTTAGCACTTCAGGTTAGTGACTTCAGCTATGGAAGATGTTTAACCCTGCAGCAAACCTGCACTTTTTTCTTTCAAAGTTACCTAACACTCAATGCTCAAGAGAAGAAACACAGCATAGCTACAAATGCAAGATTATTCCCCCTTCCCTTACTTAATCCATTCTTTTTCAACAAAGTGACCAATGGAACATTAATTCTTGAGGCCATTGTCTTAACTCTCACTTTCCTCTGTATGACCCTGTTTCAGCTTTGCCCTGTCTTTGTAGACTAGAAGAACCTGTGAGGGAAAAAATTAGTACTTCAGGACTTGTCATACAATTACTTGGTTATAATTGCTCTCATTTTACCATCTCCATAATTTTCTTTCTATCCCTCTGCCCCCAACACTTTCTTCCTTAAATCCTCTGCTAGACTGTCTCACACCTTTGTATAATCATAGTTAGGTTATCATCTATGTTACAAGATGCATGATAGCCCTATTAATAGAAAATATTTAATAATACTTTAGATAACACTTAAAATGCATAGAGGTTCAAACTTTCTGTCCTAGCTCACATCATCCTAAATTTAATAAGAGTTATTAACAGGTAAGTTGGTGTAATAGCAAATAAATAGAAAACCAGATAAAACTGAGTCTTCTGTAAATAAATGGTTTCATTTCACCCCAGATCAACAACTTCACCGTTGTTTCAGTCTCCAGCTGCCTCATCACCACAGCCCATCTGCCCACACCACAGAGCTGAGTTATGCACATTCCTCTCAAGCTGCCACACGACCAGTTTTGCAAAACCATCATTGTGTTCATCTCCACAGTTTGCAGTGGACTGAAGCACTTTGTAACCCTCTCTTGGCTGGAGGCTCAGTGGGTATCTCAGACTGCAGTTACATCTCCAGAAATGCAAGGTCAGAGGAGTAACTTATCAGTCTTAGTTCCCAAGGCAAGGCTTTCACTAGCAACTCTTCAAAACAAAACTACATACACAGCAGAATTACATCTCTCCTGGAATTCTTTTCATCCTAACAAAATTTATTCCTGAGATGACTCAACTTGCATAGAAGACAGAAGATACGATGCTTGAGCTGTCTTATGACCTGTTAAGATCCAGTCTGATGGGTCAGTTGTATCATTTCACAAGCACATCTTTAAAAATGTCATCAGCAAAGGAAGAAAAAAAAAAATGAAATATTTTAGTTGTTTGGGTTGGTTTCTTCCCCCCACCCCTCTTCTACATGGAACAAGCAGCATTTTAACAAAAGAAGGCAGTACTGAAATATGTGTCTATGTCTGTACATAAGAAAAGCAAATCATTGGTTATCAGCTTGGATATGCCACGCTTCATCTGATCATTGCTAGATGTGAGCAATGAAAACAGAGTTAATGTTCCATAGAGAAAGCCGAAGTGACAGTAATGCCCAGGAATGGACTTTTACACAAAGAACTCACTGAAAAAGCTCAAATGTCAAGTGTAACAGAAGTTTACATTACTTCAGGTTTTTGACTTATAGCCCATGCTTCCTTTTTTTCTATCCATACAAACACATGGAGTAACACAACTCAAAAATCTGGTTAAGCATAGCACTTTGTTTTTCATCATTATCTGCACAGTGAACAATCAGGACTCCCAATGTGTGTGAAAATTCCTTGGAGAAAATAACTCTTATTCTCCCGCCTTCATGGGCGGCACGTGCCTCAAGGATGGACAGATCACAGCACAGGCAAAATTCACTTGGACCTGATATTGTTAATGGTCCTTGCCTGAACCAGAAACTGAGTAAATTCCAAAGTAGTTTCTTAGTGTTTAGCCTTTGCCTATTCCCTACTGGAAAAGAATTTGTATTTAAAGCTTCAGCAGATCCCCACAGCAAAGCTTGTGCTCAGTTTCTCCAGACATTTCATAGTATTACCCAGCCTGACCCATCTGTCCTAATGCACTATCTCTTTATGAAATGCATTAAAATACTGAGATCTGTAAACATCATGGTCAATCATAACACAGAAAATATATATGAAAGAAAACATGTTTTCATAATTAAACTAGAATGAGAAAAAGGAAAAGAAAACCCAGAAAACTTACCAAAAAAACAACACAAAAATCAAAACCAGGCTTCTCCATAAGCTGAATTACATCTGTTTACACACAGCTCTGTGGCTAAGGTGGTGGGCTCACAGGCTTTAAAATACAGCAGAATTTAATCCTTCTTTTATAAATGCCTATGACCTATTAGAAATCACGGGCCTGATTTTCAGAGATACTGAGCCAGTCTCTTCCATTTACTTTACCCTGAGATGTGTGTGCTCAGTCAATGCTCCTAGAAATCAAAATCCAGTAACTTTATATTAATGACCAGATTCTCTGCCTTCACATAAAGTACACTGATTTATATTGGCTGAGGCTGTTTCTCATGCTGTTTTTCTGGATACTGCAACCTCTCTGCTTACAGTAAAATAGAAATAAGATAAAAAAATACAGAGATAAGATAGATAAATAAGATAAATTAAACAATAGATTAAAATAGACATATTAGACTACTACTGGACTGCTCCCTCCCTCCTCTCCTGAAGCTCATGCTGCTGCCTTCTTCATTTGCCTTTGGCAAACTGCCACTGCCAACTCCTTCTTACTCCCTGGTTTCCAAATGCAGTCAGCCTGACTGGATACAAGCTGACTGCAGGACATGCAAAGCCTTTGCACTGAAATTCTCAGTTCCTTGATCTACACACACATTTGCAGAGTGGCAGTAAACAGAATCAGCTAAATCAGCTATACTGTATCACAAAATTTATTACTTGACTTCATGATACTGAAATACCAGATTTTCAAAGGTCACTGTTCATGTAAATCTTCATAATATTCAGCCAATTTACGTGAGAAGAATATTTCCCTGTCTCCCATGGTTTGTATATACACACTAATTTTTTCTTTTGGAGTTACACACCCAATTGGTACTTGGTAGGTTTACCTTTTGGCCTATGAAAATTTGCCTCAGAATGATACAGCATGATATGGAAACAATTAAGATTTTCCACTCAATATCTACCAGAGGTTTTCCAGCATCTGATAATAAGCTGACATGATTGAATGATTGCAAGAGACTATTGAGGACCTGTAATTTTCCTAAACTCTCAGACTGCGAGTTTAGGAAATTCCCCACAGTAAGTATCACAAGGGAAATTATACTTTACACGTCACCTCTTCCAAAACTCATTTCTCTATTTGCATGCACTGTATAACTATAAAAAAAAAAAAAAAAGGCATTTAATTCTGGAAAGATGAAATATCTGTTGTGTAAGTAGGAATTGTAGGAATCCTTAATCCTAGTTCTAAGGTATTGTATTGAAGTGAAACAGATGCAGACAGAAACTCCTGAAAAGCTATGCCAGAAAAAGCTGTTTCCCCTGCAATTCAGGATATGAGTGTGCTTGTGCACTGTTGTACAATTTGTTTTGATTGGACAGACATTCACTTATTCCACTAGATTGGTTCTGGAGGGGCCCAGAGGAGTTGTGTGTGGCCGTGACACATGGAGCTCCTCTGTAAAAAGAATGTTTTTCAATTGCATATCTATGTTTCAATGAAGGAGAGAGAGAGAGAAGATGCAGTTTTCTATTTTCCCCTACTTTGCATTACTTGTCAAATGAAAAAAAAAAAATCTCACTTTGTCAAGTCTATACATTTTTTCCCCCTTAACTGTAAAGAAAGATGATACAGAATTCGAAGATTTCCACAACTAACAAACCAAGTCTGAATTCTCTATCTTTTCTCTGTTAGACTCATGTCTCTCATCCATGAAGAGGGAGAGTCCTCAAGTCCTCAACTTTCTGACACACTTGCTGACACACTTGCTGACACACTCATGTTACCCAGCCCCTCTAGAAATGGCTGCTCTTTGTTACAGATTTTAGTTTCCGGTCATCACACTTCCTACTTGAGCTGCTAAAATGACCTTTAAACAGTATTAGTAACCAGCAGCTGGCCATCAGAATAGTTTTAATTTTTCACTATGCAGATCTTATACCTGCCATCATCTACCACCAATGTTATCTACCTCACTTATTTAACACCTAGCTTCTATGTCCAATTTCTCTTCATTTTCTCATGTAAAATGATTTCACTCCCCTACAGTGAATGTTTATATACATAAGGATTTAAATTGGCTGAATTAACTGAGCTAATTTCTGTTTGGTACCATCTATCTAATTTACCTCACAGAGTTGTAAAATGAAACAACTCTGTATTTTAACTATATAAATAAAAACAGAGCAAAAAAACCCCACAAACATTAAAACATAATATTGGTTCAATTGCTTCAGTGTGATGGGGTTTTTACTTATAGGCTGTGTGAAATTATAAAACTACTTGATAATGTATTTAAAAATTGGACTTCAATGTTAAAGACTTTGGGCCCAAATTAATTTCAAAAAATGACCTAACCCCTTTTTAGGTCTGCAGAGCTGGTGATTTTAACAACTTGAATCTCCAGACTTGAGAAGATATCTCTTCCCAGCATGGATATACTTATAGCCATGTGAGTTTTAGCAGTTGGTCTTTAGTGCTGTTTCAGTTGATGATTCACTTATTCTGTAGGTAGAAATAAGTATAGCTAATGAGATCACAGAAACATTCTGACAGCTTTGATGTGAATACAATCCCTATATTAAGAGCAGTGTGTGGAGGAGTAAAGGGTGGGATGTTCTCACTTGTAATTTGAAATAAATTTGGTGGATCTCAGCACAGTGCTTAGCAGACTGATGTTCAGAAAAATCACCAGTCAAACTAAAATGGGCACCATTCTTAGCAACAGCAGCAAAAAGTAACGATTAAATGGGCACAGCAAGATCAAAACAGACTTGCCATGAATTTGCTGAAAGGAAAGTGTCTTTGGAAATTTAATGTCAATCCCATCTGTACAATGAAACCATGGTCAAGACAACATCCTTAATGGCATAAACTTCAGATGGCCTAACTGCCTTGCTCTATTGACTTCAGGAAAGTGGTGCTATTTTACAGAAAGTTTTCAAAAAATATTACTAGTTACCTACCACCTAAACATTTTATTTTGTCTTGTATGTCTATGCTAATTTAATGGTGTTTGTCTCAGAGGAAAACCCTTAAGAAGCTATTATGGTCCTCCACCCATGAACTACTCTGCTAATGGACAGTTTTTTGAGGTGCACTGTATTTGTCTTGCAGCTCTCAGATACAGGAAGATTTCGGCACTGGTCATACCAGTATCAGAAATTTTGTGACCCTTTTTTTCAGAATAAAATAAGAAAACCCACTTTTTATGTAACCACTGTCATCCACCACAGAATAAGTGAGCAGCACACTGGCTGTATGAAAACTCCTTCTCATATCTGAATGGAAAGGAGACTAAACTTAGAATAGAGCATTACAGTTTTACTCTCCACACTCTTCAAAAAACCCAGTAACAGCATGAAAATTTTAATGTGATGCAAACATTTCATAAATTAATAGTATTAAAGCAAATTTCCTTTAGAGGAATAAAGCTTCTAAGCTCACTCTGGAATGACAGGAATGGGAATAGGTCTGAAGACAACTTGGGCAAATGAAACACACTCTGATCAGCCCCAAACAACATGATACTACCCTCATCTCCCTCTTCCTTTCATTTGGATCTACTTTGACAGCATGACATCTAAAAGCCTTTACCACAGTCCACACCATGACAAAACTTGCAGTTTTGTTATCTTCCTCTCATGCTTTGTCTCTCCTTCAGAAGACTCTGATTCCCTATTATTCTAAATATAGGAACCTTTAAAGTGCCAATGAATTGCATAAAAATCTATTGACCCTGGACTAAACTCGCCCTTGATAGGAGACCTACCCTGCATTTGTGATTGCAAAGAAGAAGGAAAAAAAAATGGTAAAGCCTGCAGTTTTAGGGAAGTGTAATGGACCTAAATCTTGCTTTGTAAAATCATTTAGGACGAACAGGTTGTTTATTAAGCTAAGGTTCCTTTAACACAATTCTTAATTTACATCTATTAAATTTTTACATTTCTAACAAACAAGAGCATGCAAATACAAAAGCTGAACAAAAGCATTCATTTCTTCCTTATGATCCCACCTGCTTGTTACTCTGAAAGGAGTTCTAATGTTAAAAAGCTGCACACAGCCTCCCAGTAATTAGACTCAGTTTCACAGTCTGTCTTTATTTCCTTTTTCACCAGCAGCTAAAGGATTGACGGTAGCCTAATTCAGTGAGAGGGCAATTTCTCAGAGCACTAAAAAGATAATAATTACAGAACACTGGCTTGGACTAGGTCCACACACTGTCTATGTACACCTCTTGCATCTGTTGTGAAGGACAGATGAAAGAATGCGGAGCTGGATGCCATACTACGAAATGTGAGTGAATTCAGTGCTGCATTTCACAAAACCACTGTGAAATTAGTTTGCTTCACTTTTCTCTCCACTCTGCTATTTTAGTTTTTTTCTTGTTTTGTTATATAAGGTATGCACTTTGCTAGATCTATAGCTCTCTAAAATTACAGGAATCGTCTCATGAGTGATTTTCCCCATCATATTGGCAGTAACTCAGAAAAAGCACTACAGCAAACATTATGGGTTTAACTTCCTTATTTACTTTTACAAAACCAAAGTTCTAATGGCCCAAATCTGTAAAGCTTCAGTAAGAATCTGAAAATTTTCTATTAATGAAATTGCTAAAGAAACATGAATGTATCTAATGCTATCAACTACTGCTAACAAGGAATCCTAACCGTAGTGAGCAAGTTCTCATTTGTCAAGAAACAAGAGGAACCAGATTAATAATAATACTAAAATGTAACAGAACACTGTATTTTGATATTAGCATGAAATGCAAGACTATATTCTGAGAATTTCTCAAGTAATCTGGTACAAATTGTTTAGACATAAGAAGTCTAGTGGATTAAAACCTTACATGTGGAAACAGGACAAATAGATCAGTGGCCAGTAAAATATTTCTATAAATTTAGAGTCCAGTATTTTTCCAGGCATACACATTTCACAGAATTCAAATCAGTAATTTGTTATTTTTAAATTCAATTTGTTGCTGTTATCCATATATCTAAAAAACCCCCAAACCTGTAACTTGCATATGTGAGTCCCATAGTGCAAAAATTCATCATAAAGCCTGATAGATGGGTGGATAGTTAAACTGTATTTTAGTGAATTCATGTTAGTTAAAGTTAAATCACATAGACAGACTGAGTCTTGAAATGAAGGTATTCACAAGCTTATCTATCATAAGTAATCAAATTTCCCAAATCAATGCAGTTTATATAAAAATTAGAAACACAAAAATCTCTGTCAGCAGTCAATGATGAACAATGATACTAATTCTGGCGGCAGCCATGGTAAGAAGTTGTTCCAGTAGTGCAGGTGCAGATACGAGCAGCATCATGCTAACTTTTTATAAATACAGATGAACTGGACAGTAACTGATGAGGAACAAGAACACAGCAGACAAAGTACAGGAAGCTACCAATCTAGAGAACAATGGATCTCTGTACACCAGCAGTTTGCACATCAAAGAAAACCATTCCATGTACCATGAAAAGAAAAGGTGTAAAGAGACCTTGTGAACAAGTCAGCTATAAAGACATTTGCGACAAATTCAATGAAAACGTAAAGGTTGGTATGGGAGGAAAACCTATATGGGACGAAAAGAACCCAGGAGGCAACTTCACACTTAACAAAAAAAAGCTGCATTTTCAAATGTGGTCTACTACTTTTGGTAATGTAGGGGCAAATTTCTTCCAAGCACAAACAAGCAGATGTTTGATAGAGAGAAACAATATAGCAACTGAATTCCAAATAAAGGTTAGTATACCTAAAAGCTAGTATAGCTAATTAAATAATTTTCCAGCATTATTATTACATGCAATCTTTAAACTATTTTTTCCATAAATCTCAGCATGTCACAAACATTTCCATATTCTCTATATAGTTGCATGGGTTACACATAAATTAAAATATATTTCTGAAGTCAACTACAACAGAGAAATAAGTGGGTAAGTGTTGGATTGCAAAGACATAACTAAAAATCTGAATTTCTCCATGTGCAAAATAGTTAATAGCCATCTTATTATACTTGCTTCTGCTGTAGTGTCTTCTGTTTACATGCCTTAACACTTAGCCAGTTGCATCAATAACATGACTTAATTTCTATTACCTTTTTCTGAACATAGTCCTAAAACTCAAGTACATGCCAGTTGCACTTGGAGCTAACTTGTTGACAAAAATAACTTTTGCCATATGAATATCCATCATTCAGAAGCTGGAATGATCACTAATACCATTTAAAAATGTAAAAAGATAATTATTTTTCATAATTCTCTATATAACATGAATAGAATAATCTAGAAGGCAAAAAATGAGCTTCCAGTTACTTCAGTCAATCACTTATTAATGAAAAAATCCTTAAAAATGTTAATTTGAAATATACTTTTATGTAGTATATTAAATATACAGAATTTATTTTATTTATCAATTACAGTACCCACATATGAAAATATAGGAACTGATTTCCTGAAATGCTTACTGTCTTAGCTTCTACTGCCTTTGGATTTGTATGAAATCAACACTGCTGGAAATCAGGTCAATGGATCCAATGCATAACCTCCTGAAACTAATATATCCCCCTAGAAGAAACAGGCATTAGCTCAGGGTAGGAAGAAGCATTTTCTGTACTTCACTCACAAGCCCTTATATTCCCAAATCCAAATTGAATAGGTTTTTTTACAGTTAAAGAAATACATGAGCCTACTGAGGGTCTTATTGACCCAGTAGGCTCTAAAAAAATCCCTGATGCTTTCTTGGCACTTGCTATCACTTGTGACCTTTATTTTCTAAGAAGGATTATCATTACCGCCTTGCATTCTACTGTTCCCTACAGGATATCACCAGCCATATGTCAGCCTTGCTCAGGGGGTTCTCATGTACAACTCAAACAATTCTGCACCTAGTTCTAGTGTTTACTGAAAATTATGCCCATTTCTTTCTGTATTAATTCCTTCTGTTTCAATTCAATGTAGACTTCTAATATGCATTTAACGCACAATAACTAATATAAAATACAGAGACCTGCTGGTATCAGTAATTTAAAAGCACTTAATTTTCATTAAATCGCACACAAGGCCAGATTTGTGAATCAAGACAGTAGAAGATACTATTTTTAAAGACCTTTCTAGCCTTGCAACTAATTATACTGATCATATAACAGTTTGCGTGATGTTCCTATGATAATGCACTTAACCATGAAGCTTTGATCTTCCCTTACACCCTCCACTTTGCTCATTAATTCACCTTCACAGTCTATAATACTGTCTCATAAGCCATGACAGAGACTCTTTATATTTATTTCAGTAGTCCTCAATCCCATGATGTGGGAAATTTTCATTCCTGAGTCTCTAAGTTTTGATATTCTATGATTTTGCAATGTTGGAAATATGAAGGGTTGTGGGTAACAAAAAAGAAAGAAAAATAAAATATATGCATATATGGAAGAGAAAGAAGTTATGCATTGAGTGGTTTGGATCTCAAATTGTAAGACCTCTATGTGCAGACCAATAACAGAAACAAAAATCATAAGATTATTTTGCTACTTAATTATGCTATATTCCAAGACAGTGCCTGTTATCATATCTAGGTTGAAACACATGGCTGGTTATCTTATTATCAGTCTGGTTTGGTTTTTTGAAGTGTGGTGAGGGAGTTGTGAATTAAAGAAATGAGGTATTATTAAGAACTGTAAAAGTTCTAAACTTGTATCAGTGCATTCAGTAGCTTTAACAGTACTGATCATTTTCCTAAGCAATGTTATTTGTTTCCTGATAAATGGAAACTTGAGAGGAGTCTTCCATAATAACAGTGTCATGTCCTTCCACAGGGAGTTTAGACTGTAGGAGGTTCCAAGTACAATGTTTGATTAGCAGTATAATGATGTAGCTTCATGTGAAATCTACCTGGAATGGCAACAAGAAGAGTGAAGAGGAATGGTCATTTGAGTCACAAAGTTATCGTCACAACGTAGGCAATGTAGTGCACAGTACAGTCCAGGCAATGCAGTCCACACCTTCAATCAGAAGCAGAGCTGGCCAAAAACCTCATATGCCTTAGGGGACACACAATACCCACATATTTACCCTAAATATTTTAGACACTGTGGGAAATGCAAAACATCAATCTCATGTATTTCAACTGGAATTCTGCTCCAATTTCACTTGTGAAAATTTCCTCTTGGACTACATTAAAAAAGCAATATAAAGAAAATAAGATGGATGTAAAATACTAATGCTTATAATATTTCCATTTCTCTAAATATTTTCTTCCTGAATAATTAATTTTAGTATTTACAGGACATCTTATAATCCAACGTACATTTACATATTGAGAGGCATTTCTGTTGTCTTTTAAATACAACTATTATAGTTCAATTTTTAATTTAAAATTATATGAAGTTAAAAATCCAATACCCTGGAACATTTCAGGTTTCCTCTGCTTTTACATTTCATTATAATTAAAATACAGTCCAAGTTTTCTAGAGATTTTCAAACAGTATTGAAAGACATGGATTCAGTGGCAAATGAGATCTATGAAAAAGAAGAAAACCCATGGGAAAAGTTTTAACCAGAAATATAGGATGTCTTGAGGTCCAGGATAAAGTTCTACTGTTCTCAAATGTTATTAAGCAAGAGCTCAAGAGAACATAATCCCACAATCACATCAGTGAAATGTGCCAGCAGAAGCAGTGGGCCAGCCCCAGAGTAGAAAGCAGATTGACCTTTCTGCAGATGAACAGTAACAAGCAGGTGTCATCATTACTGGCTGCAAGAATTTATACTATCTTCCAAAATACCTTCACCTGCTGATGGCAGGTCAGTTCCTTGAGAACCAACTGAGCACTTTCAGCCAGTTCTTCACATTCTGGAATAACATTCCTCTTGAATGTCACATAAGGTGACACAAAAGTGTTTCAAATATTTTAAAATGTGTTTGCTTTAGCTTTTTGCTTTTGACATTTGGACTTCTGTACTTATGCTATTTTTGCCCTCCTCCTTTGGTCAACACAGTAATTAGTTTCTTCCTGCTTCTAAGTATGAGAAGTTAAAGAGTACCAGTAACCACTGATACAGAAGTTTTTAACATTTCTCACCTAAGAATAGAAGCTGTTACTAAAATAGCTGTTGCTTTGAAATTAATTCAGTTAGAACGTCTTATGCAGGAAGGAGTATTTTCCAAGAAGTTAAGGATATATGAATCTATGATTGCAAGGCTACAATTTCAGATTTTTCAAGCATCAATCATTAAGCCTAGTACATTCACGGTGAATCTGATCCTCTGGAGCACATTAAAGCCTAATTATTGACAACATTTTTCACACTTCACATCAGAGGATTTTGAGGACTATGCAATCTGGATTACAAAATCACAAAGTTGCAAAGTACTGAGCCATTATTTTCAATTGCTGCTTTGTACATAAACCTGGAGAACATTCTAGCATTGTATCTGCTTTTCTGACAGTGCTTTGGTTGTCATCCTTTTCCTAGGGAAAACTCCAAGGGAATTTTGCTGATGCAGATGGCAAACTGTAAGAGGGCCAAGGTTGATCAGATCCAATTCATTATGCAGCATGAGTATGAAATTTTGAAAATAAATGTTATTTATTCGTGATCCTTTGATGGTTTATAACAGCCATTATTTGAAATGTTTGCCTTATCTTCCCTCAAAAAAGGTTAGTTGCCTAAGACTTTGAGATGCATTCTGGAATTTGACCCATAATAACACAATTACTAAGGCACTTCTAGTTATCTCCTAAGTGATGGAAGGTTCAGCTCAGCCTAAGGGTTTTCTGAGAATTAGTTGAAAATATTTTCTCCGTTGTAAATAAATTGTAGATGGGCCGAGTCATTCAGAAAGCAGATTAGTTTTACATAAGCCCACTGCTGTCCAAAAGATAGGAAAATTTTAAAGTTACACCAGCTGAAGATGATAAAGTTACTTTTTGCTGTAAGACTTTTATAAAGAACTTGTTGCTAAAGTACATATAACGTACCGAATTTTTTTGCATTAAAATTTGTCATAAATTCCAATTTCTGCTTCCATTACAATAATATGTTTAAACACAGACATTATTTAAAGCTAAGCCACCCATGAAAAAAATGGCAATATGATAACAAGTGTATTTAGTGCGCTGTATTTTAAATATTCTAGGCTTGTGCAATTTATGTCCAATATTAGATAATGAGTTCTGTTGATCCTGGAGAACCTGCACACCTACCATATGAGATGGAGAGGGAAAATAAATTGATTACTGCTGTAATACATCTCTGCACTATCATGGCAAGCTACAGTGGGTTAACCCTGGCTGGATACCAGCTGTCCCTGAAACCTTGCTATCACTCCCCTCCTCAGCTGGACAGGTGGATCTGCTCCACCACAGGCTGCAGAGAAATCTCTGCTCTGGTGCCTGGAGCACCTCCTCCTCCTCATTCTTCACTGACCCCAAAACACAAAATAATTCGGATCTACTGAGCTCTTTCCTTCATGTATTCTCTCTTGTCACTGCTGCTGCCTATTGTGCGGGTGGGGTTCTTATCCCTTTCTTAAAACGTATCTCAGAGGCACCACCACCACGGCTGGGGGGTTAGTGGTGGGTCCATCCTGGAGCCTGATGGCATCAGCTCCATTAGACACAGAGGGAATCTCTGGCAGCTTCCCACAGAAACCATCTCTTTAACCCTTCAACTACCAAAACCTCACCATGCAACCCTAGTTCACAAGTCTTAATTTTATACAGAAGATAACAGTATGGGTAATTAGATAATATAAACACCATGTATGCCATTTGTGCTTTCTCAAGCATTATAAAAACCTATATATTTCAAGCAGAGGCTTGTAGAATGTTAATTTTAATCCATACACAACAATTCTCTTCTGCAGTGCAAAAAAACAATCCCAGAATGTATCTTAAAAAAATATGTCTGTAAATATAAGACTGACATTGGTACTACCTATATCCAGACATACGATTTGATTAATTTTATGTAGTGGCCAAAAAAGCTGCTGGTATGACTATTCAGCAAATATTACTGTTAAAAAACAAACACACACGCACAAAATAACTCCACCAAAACAGGAAAACCAGAACCAACGAAGCAACCAAAAATACACACCAAACAACAAAAACCTGAAGCTCTAAGACATACAAAAATAAATGAGCAGAATTCTGCCCTGCAGGTGGCATACAGATTTCAGACAGGACTCCTTACAGACAAGTGGCAGCAATAGAACAAATACCTACAGTGATATGTTAGTTTTAATTATTTTTTTTCTCTACAGGGAAGAGAACAGAGGACTCAATATCTATTCAGACAGGTTTGTATCCATGATGCTTTCACATTTATTTTGAAAATTTACTATCTTTTTTTTTAATTTTGGCTTTAAATTAGTATCAACCAATGAAAATGAATTCTAATTAAACTCATCACCAGCATTACAAGTTCTCCAATTGTATTCCACCAACAAACCAAAAACTTTCTTCAAGCATGTCTCAGCAGTCTCCAAAAGATGACAGTCACCACTGCCCAGTAATTTCTAGTAGGGTTATTCCACATGATAGTAACATTCTACTATAAAGCATACTAAGAACTGCTCTTCAATAAAATGGTTTTCTATACTTTTGAAAATACTAAAAAACCCCAAATTATTCTTCAGAAGAAAACAATGTTCTTGATTTTTACAGACTGTCACTCTTTGCGAGGAAAAAAAGATAACTGAAAAAAAATCCTGATATTCTTATAATACCATGATTTCTAATTTTGTTAGGGTTGGCTTTTTTTTATCTTTAAAGAGTTTTTTAAGATCTGGATGGATGGAACTCAAAATGCAAAATAATTCTCACATAATAGCCTAATTGCATGTAGGATAAAGTCTCAAAAAGTGCTAGTACAAGGAAAAACAAACTGATTCTTAACCTCCAAAATGTTTCAAAATTTATTTATCTATATGAAAAATGCATATGTAAAATTCTCATTTCACTGCCAGTAGCCATCAGAATTCCCTTTTCACAATCACGACTGCACAAAAAAAGGCAAAAAGTGAAAAATCAGATTGAAAAATGTTCTGTACCCTAAATGTATCTCATTATTCAGTATTCCTCTGTACAAATACAAAATACAGGACTGTGCTCCTGTCAGCACACACTAATGGTTTAATAAAAAATTCCGTGTTTATTGCACCCCAAAACCCTGGGAATGCACACAGACTTCTCTGACTGTTAATGATTAACGCTTAGCTCTACTTTATCCATTAAGCACAAACAAATGACTACAAGACTGACACAGATGAGTCACAATAAATTCATTCCCTATAATTTGCATCTGCTATCAGTGGAGAACCTAGAGTTTCAAACTTAAAAGTCATTTTGAGATCTGTCATAAACACTGATAACCAACCACCCATTTATACACTTTTTTTCTTATAAAACCTTGTGTGAATATTTGAAAAGCAAGAACAGGTAAGAACAAAGTTTGGGAAGAAGAGAATAGTAGGCCTTAATAGACACACAGTATTAATGAATGAAAGAGTGGAAGGAAAATAATTTTTAGTTTACCTGTGCTCAGTAATTCACGGCACTGTTAATTGTCCTTCATGTCAAAGTGAAGTGTATTTATTTTCCAGAAAGTTACAGTGTCTTAGGATATGTCCATATTAACAATCTCCATTGCACATTCCTTTTTTTCTGGCAACCTGTGCATGTTGATGGGGGAAAAAAATCATTTCATGTTGTGGTGTATCTCATACTGACAGAGCATGAGCTTTAGAATGAACATAAAAATCTTGTTAATAAATATGAAACAAAAACACCTCTAAAGCGCAAGCAGTTGAAATTTCTTAGGCAGACCACCTAAAACATACCGTCCATAAACAAAGAAAATGAAAGCAAATTCATGTGGTTTTGACTTGGAATTATATTCTGTTCTGCTTCTCTTAACAGTAATTTTAATAATAATTTGAAACCTGTTCTTGAGACACAACAAGGTGCATAGTCTATGCTACAGTCATTATCCCATTTACCAGACAAATACTTGCCAATTCACATTAGAACTCAATGACAAAGGAAAATCATTATCCTTTTCTGAACTGCATACATCGAAATGCAGCTGGTTATTTTATTATGGGTTGGGTTTTTCTAATGTTTATAGCATTTTATAGCACTTGCCAGGAGCTCTGCATTCAAGGCCAAATATACAATGCTAGGGAGCACTTGGGAACTTGGAAATTCTCTGTGCACAAACTCTCTCTGACAATAGAGATACTTCCTGACAGGAATTAAATGCTGGGTATCATCACCATGACATACATAAATCTTCCCTACTAGATGCAGATCCGAACAGTATTTTTTTTCTTTTTCCACCTAGGACAAGTTTTTCATCGTACAGATTCCACTGCAGTTTTATATATGTGTGACAGTCATTAATGGTTACTTATTTATTTTGTTAATCTGGAGCTACTTTATAGTACTTATAGGACCTACTACTTTATAGTAGTAGTTACTTTGCTGAAGAAAACAAAATTCTAAGGCAGGTATGTACTATGCTAATTTTGTACAATGTAGCTATTCAAATACCTGGAAAAGTAATTTCTCCTCTGAAGCAAAAAAATATCTGGCAGTAAACAGGGTGATCTCTAACTACTCAACAGATCACAGACATATTTGACAAGTTCATGCCAAACATCAAATATTTCCACAGAAAATACAAAATCACTTGAATACCAGAGGGTTCATTTCTTCTGTGTTCAGAGGCAATGTGTGAAGGAAAACTCAGAGATGAAAATATAGTAACATTCCTTAATCTGAGCTATTGTAATATTTGCAGTTTCTCCTATGTATCATATCAGCTACACATATAATACTTCTGAATTACTAAAATGGATGTATCTAGTTAATATGCAGTATGGATTTAAAATAAATGTTTTGAACACTTCTATCTTTTTTTCTCCTAAGAGTGATTTTCTATCCCAAAGACACATTATCAATTGCCTCTATTAGCTTATTGTGATCCAGTGGGTTTATTAATTAACTGTAAATTGTCTCTGCTGACTGCTTTCTATGTATATAAGATAGATTAGCTGTGGTACCTAGAAGAGCAAAATCATAATTTAAAACTTAACTGGAGGGGTCTAGTAGTCTCTTATCATCAGGAAGAATTTCTATTTGGGCACAGATGTTAAAAATACATTCTTTTTCAAATATAAAAATATAAATAGAAAAACTGAATTTTATACAAAAAATATAATAATACAACATAAAGGAAATAGAATATAAAAGGGAAAAAAACTGTCCATTCTTTGAAGCAGGAAAAAAACCCCTGCTTTATATATACACCTACACCACTGATATATTATTCATCTTCCATAATAAATGAGAATAATCAGGGGACAGAAATAGACACAAGAGAGAAAAACCCATCAGACACATTCACAGTCACAGATTATACCACAGCTTAATTTACTATTATGTAAGGGAAAACTAAAAAAAATCACAGCTGTTCTGAAACTTAATCAGCAGGATCGTTTGAAAACTTCCTTGTAGAAAGAGATTTTTCTCCTGCATGATCAGAATTTGGCCTAAAAACAGAAGGTATATATCATCTTAGGAATTATTATTACAAATTACTAGATTTTAAATTAACCTCCAACATTTTGCCTGCCATTAGTAGTTTATACTTGCCAAGGATGACGTGAACTACCTTTGGCAACAGTAGATGAAGGGATCAGACTGCATTTCAGTCTGCAAACTAGATCACATACTTTTCCTTTTTGTGCAGAGGCAGTGAAGATTATTCTATAATTACAGATGTTACAACCACCTCGTAGTAAACTGTTAAGGTAATTCTTCACTAAAAAAATTTCTTAATCTGTTTTCTGTTTTTTAATAGATCACAGAATCAATTAGCGTTGAATATTAATCCAACTTTACCAGCAGTTAGATGAGGTTTTTCAACAACTACTGAGAGCTCATACACCCATGTGCCATGAGGATGCTGGTAACTACCATCAGTCAATTCCTCTTCTGCTCTCAAACACAGTTCAGGGAAAGGGATGTTGGAACAGGAACTGGTGACAGAGTGACTCTGACTGCAGAGGTTCTGTTTCTAATTCACCCACATGTTCCAAATGGGTCACCAAGGGTGGAAATGGGTATTATGCTTAGAAAAGCACTGAGCATAAGGATTTTATCTTTTGACCTATGTTTTCTACCTGTAAAAACACTAATTCATTGTATACTTGGTATGTGTAAACAACAGACAGAACTATGTATAAAATCCATATAACAATGGTAACAACCTCATACAGATGTTTTCATAATAAAAGTAATAACAGCACTAATCAATAATCCAATTGTTAAACAAAAATTGTAATTGCCAGTGAGGAACTGCCTGGAGTATAAATACAATTACACATTATGATTCATTACTGAACAACTTTCATTTTGTTTTTGAGAATTACTGAGAATCTTTGTGGTTGGAAGGGATCTGTGAAGACCATCGAATCCCAGATTTCAAAGGCATGGAGTGTTTTGAGAATGTGCTGAAGTAAGCATTGGTTTATTTGTTTCTCATCTTGCCTCTAACATCACAGTATACTACTTCCTGATCATGATCGTACAATACAATGGCTACTGAAGAAAGACTGACCTTTCATCTACTCGTAGCACAGTGTTTTGTTGCTAAAACATTCTACTGTAGTTCAACAACAGGCCTGTTACTGCCTCAAAACTTGAAATTAATTTTTCACTCTAACTTCAAATTCTGGTTTGGTTTTGATTTCTGGTAGTTTGTCAGTGTACATATGACTACATTCCATTTTCTTTTTAAAATACTCTAATGTGATGTTGCTGTTTCCACAACAAAGATGACACATTCAAGAAAAGTCAAACTCTCATCTCTCACCATATTGTATTTAAATAAAGCCTTATTTTCACCATCCTTCTTATCCCTCACAGAAGCAGCAAGGTCAATTTATTTCACATTACAAATGTGAAAATTTGAAAAATTCATGGTATTACTGTTCCCTGATGAGTGATGGCTAAGACTGAATTATTTGGATTCTCTTTCCCATTGCATAATGCAATGAAAAATAAATTTAAAAAAAAAAAATCAACATTCTGCAGGTTCATCTAGCTATGTAGAATTTCCTAAAGGATGTAAATTTTCAGTACCTCATTCAGGGCTATTTTCTTGTTTCATGATGGTTCCATGCCAAAAAGAATCTGATTCCCAAATAGATTAAATCAACATACCACATTGTAGAAGTTTTGATTAGATTTATACTTGGGATTTTATGGAAGTGACTCAATTGTTCCTACTAAGACAATAAATCATACAATTTGTTGGCATAGTCTGAATGTGACATAAAACGTGCACATCTATTTCTCATATTTCTCTTATCACCTAGGGAATATAAATTAAAATGTGTTTGATATTCTAATTGTGATAAAGACTTCTGGGATACTCAGTGAAGTACATTGATACAGAACTCAACCATAATGTTTTAAAAAGTATTATGTTTTCTTTCCTGAACAACATTCATCTATCACACAGAAAAATTCTTTGTCTGCATCAACCACCATATAGCTTTTGGAGATATAGTTTCCACCTGTGCAAAATGGATTAATTGAAGCCATGCTGTATAGCATGTATAGGGAATAAATCACAATTTAGGAACGTTTTATAAAGATATTTTCTTATTCTGTCATTGCTTTAAACTGCCTGATTTTTTTTTTTTGGACAGGATATTTCTCCATTCCCAGCAATAATTTAATTTCCCTCCTCTATAAAAACTTCTCTATTTCTCAATTCCTAATGAAACAAATAATGTGAGCAACAAAACAGAAAACTTTCACTGCCATGAACCACCTTTTTTCAACCCATTGCCTAGTGTCTGGTTTTGAGTGGATTCAGTAACACCTATGAAGAATTAATATTACACAAAACACATGGCAAGCAAATCAGAATAGAAAAGTTTTATACCCATCTCAGACAGGTATGGAAGATTACATATGCTTCAAAACAGAGTGAAAATACCTATACTTAATTAAGGGGATATTCAGTCACAGCATTTGTGTCCAAAAGAAAACAGGAGGAGAACCTCCCCCTCATCCTTGCAAAGGAAGCTGCACAGCTCAAAAAAACCGTGAAGGAGCACCACCTTCAGAGTGCCCTCTCCCAGGCACAAAAGGTTTCCTGAGAGGAAAGTCTTCTCACATCATGTTCAAATGTGTCCCTGCAACTCCTAAATGTAACAGGAACAGTTTGAGGTGCAATAGGTTTGAGACAGACTGGGAAATGGGACAGTGCAGTGGAAGTTTTTACTGGTTGTAAAGATTCAAAATGATATCTTATTTATACAGTTTGCATGAAATTTCAGTGTAAATACTACTGATATTTTAAGACTCTGTGTAAACAGTCCTAACTTTAACGCTGCATTATATTGATTTAAGTCATTTTTAGCTGGCTTAAACTAAATCAAGATATGACACATTCTGGAACATGAATGTCTACACTGGGGCTTACACAGAAAGAACTCAAGCTATGAGTCATTACAGGGCTTCAGAACAAATTATATCTGGACTTATCTTCATATACTCTGTGAAAGAAGCTGTTCAGTAAGAAAGTCAATATAGAATTTCCTTCCCACAAAGAGGAGAACAAACTTCAGGACACAAGGAATAACCATATCATAATTATTATTTATCTATGCAGATACTGCAACTATTTTTCACACCATGATTGGCAAATTTCAATGATTTAATTTATCAAGACAGAACAGCATTTAGCTTTAATCAGAAAAGTAAAGGTCACAAAACAAGAAAAAATTATATTTACATTGCTTTAAAAAAGGGCTTCATGTATATTCATCAGCAATTGAAATATATAAATCATGGAATTTATTTGTAAACTTCTAGAATTCACATACATCTAAAAACCTTAGTCCATACCTAATTAAGGTCAAAAAAAAGACAATCCTATTCTCATAAATATATGCATATACATAACTGCTACTAAAATAAGCAACATCTTACAATTAGATTAACCTGAGTTTATGGAATTGATACTGTATTTTATAAATACTTTGGAAACAAAATTTGAGCCTCACAGTAGGATGATATTGTAAAAAATATCTTATCATCCCTTCCTTACAGTGTGCTCAGAATTTAAGACAAGCTGATACACAAACTGTAATTTATAAATGTAAGATAGATCCTTATCCCTGAGAAAGTCAAAATAAACCATACCATCATTACTTAAATATGACTGAAATGAAAAATGAAACAAGCAAGCAAGAAAACAGAAAAACACCTGGAAACCTGTAACTTAAACTGCTACAGAAATATATATTTCTTATTGTCCTTTGCAGGTTTAAAGATTTAGTTCTTGATATTTTCTAGTAAAATTAATCCATATGTACTAGAAGCAAATTAATCCATATGTACTAGCTCAAGCAAATATCAGTCTATACATCAATTTTCTCAAAAACCTTTGATCCAAAGAGAGGTTTCTAACTAGATAGAGCCAATATATCTTAACTTCTCTAGAATCTTTTCAAAGTCATCATTATACAGAGAATTGCCATGGGGTTCTGTTTATGTTCAGTATAATTTGATTTATTTCATTATATGCATTTCAGAATGCTATATGAGAAGTGCTATAAGAAGGCACTTCTTGCACATACTGCCTTAGGTAATTTTGCCCTCCAGAGATTAATTTCAATTAAAAGACATTTTTCACATCATAAAATAACAGCAAACACTTTAGGTGAAAACTCCAAACTGTTTTTTTCTGATAGTATTTATTTCAGCAATATGACACGCCTATGGGTACATACTAAAGTAAATGGAAGACAAAAGTTTGGCTTTTTTCCAGAGAACCACTGATTTGCAATTCCTTCCATCTCTACCCAGATCCATCTATGAATAGAACCTCCCCTCTAAGTGTACAAAAACATATATATGCCCCCTTTCAATAAATTAAAAATATAAAAGTTATCAGAACAACAAAAATTTTAAATAAAAGCACACCAACCAATAGCATCTACTACAATAATTTCATAAAGGAGAGCGGAAAGTTTCTATCACTTGTCCATGATTTTCCCTCTGTGTGAATTATTTCAACAGCTTGCAAACTATTAATCATAAGTTATGACCTATTATTATGGAACAGATGAACTGAGGTGTGCTGCTTTTGGCTAGGATAGAGTTATTTCTTTTCATAGTACCCCTATGGAGTTTCATTTGGATTTGTGCTGGAAGGTTTTGACAACACAGGGATGTTTTTATTAGTGCTGAGCAGTGCTTACATAGAGTCAAGGGCTTTTCTGCTCCTTATCCCACCCACCAGTGAGAAGCTGTACACAAGAAGTTGGGAGGGGATACAAGACAGCTGTCCCCAGCTGATCAAAGGGACATTACACACCATGTGGCATCATGCTCAGTATATTAGGGTAGATGGAAGGGGCTGGCTGGGGAACATGATCAGTGACAGCATTTGTCTTCCCCAGTAAGCTTTATGCATACAGAACCCTGGGAAGTGTTGAACGAATTCCTTGTCTTGGTTTACTTGCATGCATGATTTTTGTTTTATCTATTAAACTGTCTTTATGCCAACCCACAAGCACTGTCGCTGATGGGATTCTCTGCCCACCGCAGTGCAGTGCGCAGGGTGAGGGAGGCTGTGAGCAGCACCGTGGTACTTGGCTGCTGGCTGGGGTTAAACCACACTATGAGGATTACACATAACTGCCCTTGGAAAAATGAACCTGAGAAAGGATCAGCACACACTGCATCGATCCCTGCAGCAATCAGCAGAAAATGAACACACTTTAACCAATGAGCGGAATAATCGCTTTGTTGACAATCTCAGTCAAATTCAATCTCTGCAACTAAGTGGGTAGAGAGATAAAAAGAAAGGTATGATAAAAATAATCTATCATCTGTTTGCTGCTTTATATGGCCATCTCCTCTTAGTCACATACATGTCCAGATGGCCACAGTTCATGGATCATACGACACTTCTGATGACAGCAGTTTCTTTGCCCTCCTATCCACAGATAATATGAAAATATTCCACTCATCAGAAAGGTATTTCTACTTTGTAAAATGTTAAAACACCTTATTGTAATAATAAATATTGTTCACCCCTCTTCACCTCTTAATTAAATTCAGGAGAAATCAGCAAATCTACAGTGGATTTATAATCCCAAAGTATACTTGCAAATATTCTAAGGTCCCGCGAGTATTATACAACGCCAATACACCAGTTGCACATGACTTTTCTAAATGCATATATTGCATAAGAAGGAAAACAAAAGAACAATAAATCATTATCTGAGGTGGATGCAAAGATACAAATCAAATATTACATACCCATTCAGAGACTAGATGGAAAAAGACACAAGGATTACTTTTCTCCTGCTGAAGTAAACTTGAATTAACCTGGAAGTTAACCTTGGTAGGACATTAGAAATTTTATGAACTGTATTAAAACATAACAGTTTTGAAAAATAATAAAAGCAGCCAATTTTATTATTTTTTAAAATCCATAAAAAACAATCAATAATGCAGTGATATGATCTTTAAATCACTGCACTACTGAAAAAACAAATGTGGAGATGTGTTTACAACAGTGGACAGCAAAACAGTCACATGGAGAAATAAAAAATTTAACTATACATTGCTTCTTTGCATAGACTCTATTTATCAGGCAGAAGTGTCAGAGATATTTGGCATTGAAGTGGCTGGGTTGTGCAGCCTGGATATCCAGAATTATCATAGGATGCCAAGAAATCAGATTATTCTGTCTTCTTCCTTCAGACTTTTTAGGAATTTAAGTAGATTCATGTGGAAAACAACTTTCTTTGTGATAATTGCTTTAATTTCTGATTTGAACATAGCAAAAGTCAAAGTCTCAGGAAAATAAAGAGGAAAAGAAGGAAGATTAAAAATTTTTATACTATTTACTAGCACAGACATATCTGTATACACACACATGTGCAAACATATATAAACATATAGACATATATACACTTGTGTATATATATACACAAAAAATACAAATATATGATTCTATTTGTTTATTGAAGAATAAATATTAAAGTTACTCAAAAGCAGTGGGAGAAATGCTCCCAAGAACTGCAGATCTTGGACTTTTCAGAAAAAATAATGAGATAAAAGTAATCCAAGACGCAGATATATGTGAAATGTAATACAAAGCAACGTACTTGGACTGAAACTACATTATCCATCCCTACCTTGACAAATATTTTAAACAAGAAAATACCTGGGGTTTATTCATGCTTATAAGGTCTGATTCTTTTATCTGTGTTTATTCAAGTATCTGAAAATGGAGAAAAGAAATTGGATGACATTTACCGGTATATCCAAGGTCCTTTATTACTGAGTAAAAAGGATTTACATTAAATAGTGCAATCTTATAAACTGTGTATGGAATGACTAAGGTGAAAAGTTTAATGCTACTAGAAATTACTAGACAACCAAGAAAACATGACCATAATGAATCAGCTGGTTCTGTTCCACTTTTAATTCAACTCTACAAAACCTAATCTGTACTTCAGTAGATCACAATACATGCTCAAGGAATATTAATTCAAGCTGTAGAAGATAACAGGATCATCATCATCATCAAAAGAATAGAATCCATCTTATAAGAGAAACTGGAAAATGCTTAGCTCATTCACTCTGGAAAAATGATGGTTAAGAGAAGATACAATTAGTCTATAAGTGTATTAGCTTGTTAAAATTAGAAAGACGTAGAGAACTTTTAGTGTAAAGGGCAATGCCACAAAATCAAATGTGCATACCCTAATGCATTTCTTAATAAAACCAGAAGACTTCTGAATATTAAGATGCTGCATTTTCTGTAATAGATTTACACCCTGAGAAGTGGGGACAACTGTCCTTTCAAATTTGCAGTCAACAAAATTCAGGGAATTTTTTTTTTTTTTAAGATAGGCTGGATTGATTTTAAAAAAGGAAATATATGATCTAGTGGTCTTGTAGAAGAAAAACTCAGTGTCAGTAACGTGTGTTACAACAACAAAATCAGTTTTAATTGATTTTAGTCTCTGGTCAGCTGTATTCTCACACAGGAATCATCTTGACCATATTTACATACTTATTCTCCATAAGTAACTTCCAAAACTACGCATTTCTTCAGTTTGAAAATCAGTCAGTGACATAAGCCACTTAGCATATTCTATTATGATGCTCATGATTACCCTTAAAATACAGTTTTGCTTTGGAAATCAAAAATCTTTATAACACTTACCTTTCAGAAGATAAACAATGGTGGTACTTTAGGCATATATAAAATATAAAAAGTCTCAAAACCAGCCAGAAATCCATGCAAAAAAATGAATCCTACAATTATTCCTACTTATATGGCTGTTTACATGAGTAGCTCCTACCATTAATCATTCCTCATCACCCTGGCATTACTGACGAATTTGCTATGGGTGGATACAACGATATGCACGCACATTGAGTAGGTGTCGCAATATTCCAGACATTTTCTTTTACTGATTACACGACAAACAGTGAAAGTTGAACACAGAAACAAAGCCTTGCTAGAATTTGTTTGTCGTGGCTTTTTTTTCTCCTCTTCATACAAATGTTTCAAAATAGTGGCGCAGCTGAACTATAGGAGAAACTCCAACACAAAGTAAAAAAGACACCAAGATTAGCATAAACAACAAATGGGCTAAGGGGGAAAAACAGACTGGAGCTGGAAATCTTTTCAGATCTGCAGTGAAAACTTTATAAGCGCTAGATACCAAGCCATGGTATCAACATTCAATGACTTACTGATTTATTCCACTAAATATTTCTCCTCAGATAAAATTGTGAAGGTCATATTAGTAACTTCTGAGAGATGGCATACAAACAGAAATAAAGGTCCTATTTCCCTTCCTCCCATGGAATTGTTTTATATTCCATGTCAGGAATTCATTCTATTGATTTTGCAAAACTAAATGCCTACTCCTGTCTGAATCCAACACCCAAAGGAAAAAGAACTTTTCACTTATACAATTGGGAAGAGAATATAAAAACTTGGTTTGGGGAAGAAATACCCCAGCTTAATGAAAACACATTTATTAAACTGAATGAGAAATAACTCACTTTTAAACATTAATGAGATTTAACACCAAAGCACAGCAACATTGTCAAACTCCTCTATTACTTATGCCTCGATTTCTTCACCTATATAGGACCTGTATCTTGGTTAATTACCACAAGAAAAAGAGTTGTCTGAAGCAGATTACTCAAAAATACAGTATATTCACTTTCTGAATATATTAATTGCCATGGACAAAAAAGAGGTGATGAAGTGTTTTAAGACTTTTCATGTCATGGAAGACCACAGGAAAATAAGAATTTGAGCTAGAATGATAGCATGGCAGAGTCTGTAGACCTCAAAGGAATGAAACAGGCTGAGGTGTCAAAAAGTCCTGCTGTGTCAAGGAGAGCTGAATTAAAGTTTTTTCACTGCCCCAACAAATACTGTAAAAATAGTCCCTGGAAACTGTTGCATTACAAGTCCACCATCTCTGTTATTTGACAACAGAAAGCCAACAGCAATAAGAAAAATCTCTCCTTGCCAGTAGAGAAATTAAAGATCAAAATAACCAGGATCAGATCTGTTGTTTATAATTTATAACCCTGTGTGGTGAAAACTAACACAGTTTATAGATACAATTCTTGAAATTCCAGTGACAAAATGTAATTGCAGGTTTGTTTTTCCTCCTAAAGATAGTAGAACTAGGGAAAACAAAGCGTGCCTGCTTCTTCGCCATGTGAGTTTCTCATCCATTTTTCTCTCAGAGTGACTCACATGGTGCAGGAAATTAGACAGTATAAAGACCATCATAAAGAAAGAGTATGTTGTAAATACATGTGTAACAGCTAAACCATGAATTTGTTCAATTTCCTTAGTACTAGTTGAAATATTCATTCACATTAGATGCTTCTACTTAGTTTCTGGAGGACACATGACACAATATCAATATCAGATACTTTTCTCTGATAGGTAACTCCTAGACCTCTTCACTAGGAGAAATATGCTCATTCTTTTGACGGGCTTTTACTGTGATAACCTTAATTCAGAAGTCCTCTCCTCTTGCTCTCAGAATTTCTGAAATGACCATGTGCCTGCCCTTAACAAGAATTCTCTACAGATTGAAGCGAAAGTCAAACCAATTTTGTATTTTAAACTTACTCTGCCTACTGAATCAGCTCAGAGATATGATAGGAACTGTTTGGAATTAGTTTTTGGATATTGATGCCTTACACGTACAGTGGGACAGGGCATGGTAACTCTATATGGTTTTAAGCATCTAATTAATAGCAAGTTGTCATAGGTATATTATGAAAAGTTAAAAAAAGGATAGAAATACTATAACAAGAGGAAGTTTAAATTATGATCAACATAGTAAAGAAAGATAAATATTAAACTGATTAGTATGGTAAATGGATTTTTAAATTCTTATTCTAAAATAATCTCCTAAATCTGTAGAGGAATCCAGCTCTAAAATCTAACTATGTCAGATTGTATATGCTCAGATTTTAACTCATCTATAGGTATCATACGTTGCTGTATGCTGATATGCAATGGACAAACAACTTTGAAACTTAAAAACGATGTGGAGAACTTTTACAAGATTTGCACATGAAGAAGGTCTGTGAGGTACAATTTTCTGATTAAAAGAAATAGAAAAAAGTGCTAAACAGTAAGAGAAATATTTAATATAGTTTATTCTCCATTATCACTCTTTAACATATTCTGCTGAGGAAAAAAACAACCAATAACAAACTTTTCCACATACTACAGAGAACACTCATCAGTGTTTAGCATTTTAAATTCTCAGCATCAATGCTGACAATATCACTGAGTCAAATATTATGGCTAGATATCTAAATTCTGAATAACTGCATGACTAAATACATCTGTATTCATTAACGCTAAATCAATGATAATCAAAATTCTTGTTTGTGCAGCAAACAAACTGCTACTAGAATTATGGAGAATTTTAGATCTTCACAAGTACTTCTGTTTTTCATACAGCATACAGCATTATCAGTTCTGTTGCAGGACTTGTTTTGAGAGATCAGATATGATGAGTGGAACTGACTCAGACTGAGACATGAATCTATGTCTGAAATTAAAACCACACATTCTTGCTATATTTTTTGTGGGTTCTTTTTCTTAATATGAAGATAATGAGCAGAATTTAATGTCTAATTACTTAAACTTGAATCATTGATTTCACAAATCTAGAAACACTGCTACAAAATGACAGACAAAAACGCATAACAAGAGCTTCTTCAGTGTCACACTGAAGCACTTTGGCTAGATCTAACCTACTATCTATTTATTGCACATATCCTTATGTACCACAGAATGACTCACAGAGCTAAAATAATAATTTTAAAAATATCTGAATTTTATGCTGGATTGACAGCCCTGAAGAATTAAATTTTCTCCTCATCGCAGTGCAGAAACAATGTCAGTAGATGTACTACTAACTCGTTCTCATCACCACCCACTTGCAAGAGACTATTGTTAAAGGCAAAAGATTTCTTAACTTTACATGACAATGCCTGCAGCTTTGAGTCATATATGGCCTCTTTTGAAGGGTTGATAAGCACCTTCATTTCAAACTGACTTTCAAAGAAATTAAAGGCAACTTGAATCTGTGGAAAGCGGAAGGACAAAATGTGCTAAAGTGATGTACCTCAGATACTAAGATCTTAAATTAGCAGTCATCTTGCAAGTATAAATAGATCCTATGTTTCTTAAATAAGATCACAAAGCAAATTCAGTCAAGTAATTGCTGAAACTGTGTTAAAATCAAAACATCATTCAGTTTATCAAATAATCTGGTATCAATCTCTTAAAATTGTGGACAAAAATAATTTGAAGAAAAATGTCTTTCCTTTATCTCAAGAACAGGAATTGCATTACTACTAAAATTTCCATAGAGAAAGTGCTGTTGTATTTATCAATGTTAAGATTAAACTTTGATTGTTATAAGTATTTCAAAAGTATACACCTATATAAGGTGCACAGACATATGGCATTACTGTTCGGTGAAAAGGTCTTAGTAAGATAGCAATTGCTCCTGAAAATGTAAAATGATTTAATTATAATCCATATAATCTAAATTGAATAGTTTCTGTTTCAAAGACTCACTTGCACAATGCTAAGAAGCTTGGTAATTTCAATTAGAAATAATACACAGCTGTTGTGTTTTCTTTCTGAAACATGAAACTACCATAATGAAATTCTTAGATTATTTTGCTGTAGGGCATTATTAGTATTGCATATCATACAAAACAGAACCTTAGAACAGTCTTAAAGAGCTACTTACCTTTTACCATGTTTTTAGACATTCAGTAGCAAAAGAAAAATTACTGGAAACACAATAATGCCTTAGCTATAGCCAAAACAAAAGATTTTACGACAAAAAGAAGAAACATGCAATAGTTATTAAAAATCAAAAACTGTCAACAGATATATGAATGCCTACAATCCAGAAGAATGTTCCATCAAAACAAAAATTGAATCTATAATGATTCTCTGGCAGGAGTTGACATTTTTATGACTACTGCTGTACATAAACAGGATTCATTTAACGTCAAAGCACTTTAGCAGCCTAAATTCATTGTGCATCCTTTATATAAGACTTTAAGCTAGACTCATATGCCTCACAGAACAAAACATTTAGTCTTCCTGTAAAAATTATGTCCATGTAACCTTATGTCCATACACCTACAGAAATATGGTTTCATATGTACAAGTTTGCATTACACTGACAGAGAAACCTGTAAGATCCTGGTCACTTTTCATGGCTGATCCCCTGAAGCAGAAGTGAACGAGACAAGAGAATGGAACATTACTAACACACCAAATACTGCCACGTGCTTGTATTTAAAGTTGCACCTTGACTCAGAAAAACTTGAGTCAATATTTTGTGTTGGTACATGTCTTAGTAAGGTCAGAGAAGACCTAACAATTCAACAGTGCCTGTTTGGCACCTCTAAATTGTAAGTTGGAAGTGCAAGAACATTTCTTTTAGATTCCAGATGCCAAGCGCAGCTGACTGGCTGCTGTGTGATAGCACTCAAAGGAGTTCCAATAGGAATGCACAGATTTCCCATGAGCAGCTTTCCACAATCATCTTCTGAGGTCTCTTCCCCAACTACATGAAAAATAAGAGTAAAAAAGTAGTTGAGGTGACTGAGAAAGGACTGGCGGAATGAATATTTATTAGAATTGACAAGCATCCAGAACTAAATCTGGGATTCCTTTCAATGCATTAATACCATAGAAAGACCTGAGACCCATCAGTGTCCTGCTTTCTTGGGTTCTGAAGAGCATGTTGGATGGGCTATTACTAGCAAAACATTGCAAGGAAGGTATAGATGAAAAGTGAGTAATTGAAAACCCATGAGACTCTGTTTGTTATCCATACCTGAGAGAATGAGAGGTGTTTTTTTTTGTTTTGTCTTGGGGGTTTTTGTTTGTTTGTTTTGGTTTTTTTGTTGGGTTGTTTTTTTTTTGTGGTGGTGGTGGGAGGAAAGCTTTAAGAGCAATGGGACAAGGGTAGGATATCTGTTAGCAACAGAAGAGCTGATCCTCCAGTGAAGAAAATATAAGATATATGACTAATTATGATTAAGAAACCTGCTAGGCAAACAAGACGGAAACACATCAACACGGTCACTTGAGTCAGAGATCCTCACAACTGCTTTGGGGCACAGGACTAAGCAAATATTTAGGCCCCAGTCCATGCTTACATTTGAGAGGAAGGAGCAAGAGGAAAGGAAAGATATGCACAGAAAAAATCAAATGTCATCTGAAACATACTGTTAATCCTTACTGTCACTATTGTTGTGATGTGGTCTATTGAATAAATAAAAAAGCACAGATGTCTGGGGTCAAGGTGTATGAGGCCTTGTTGTATCACATCCTCAATGTTTGATTCATAAATGATCTGTAGAGGGAAGAGCACCACCTACTGAATCACATATGCCACTAGTAAATAGATTTTAGTTCTCTAAAGTTTTGTCATCCAGTGGGGCTCAGTCTTTTGCAAAAGCTACTAATACACACTTTATTTTGTTCCAAAACATACATGCAATTTGATCTAGCTCAGGTCTGGCAATGCAGTCCACAGCATTTTCTTTATTGTCTTTTCACTTCCTGTTTGTGTCTTTGTTCTTCCTGCATTCAGTTAACCATTTTTATATGAACAAAAATTCAGATACAATGGATGCTGGTATAATTTTTCCTTAGTTTTAATAGTTGATATGACTTAATAAAATTCTCAGAAATATGCATCTGAGGTGTAAGTCTAAGGGGTGGGCTTGCCCAGCCACAAGTTTATGACAGACAAGAAAATCTCCAGACTTGCAAACAAACTTCTCAATATATGAAGAGGAAAGACAGGTGATACTGGAGATGCCTATAGTATATACTCCACTTTCACAACCAATCAGCTGAGCTAGCTCTGAAAATGAAGCATGAAACAAAGACCTTTTTTTCTTTTTTTTTCTTTTTGTGGCAGGAAGTTGAGCATTGCCACCCATATCCTGGTTTCCTCTCGGTATATCCTTGGATTAGTTCTCTGTGAAACTGTTGACCAAGCACATTATTAATGCAATGTTTATGAGAAGGACGTTTAGGGATGCATGGAGTCCTGGCAGCTCTTTCTTACAACCTTAGGGAAAAATATTTCTGGATGGACTCCAAAAGCAGAGCTTAAAACATTTTTAATATGTTTTTTCCCCATGCAGACACATTAGAGTCAGCACATTAGAAAGAAGAGTATTACACTGACATTCTGCAACAGGCAGGTCATAGCTGGATGAGGCACTGAAAAGTTTTGTAGCCTCCTACAAACTCAGTGGTTCATTCCCCAATCACGTCTCCTCTCCAGCCACTTCTTTCAGTTCCTGGTATTGATTCAAAGTGAAGAGGGAAGAGTATGCTAACAAAAATTGTTAGCATCAATGGATGAGATGTGTAGAGTTGAAAATGAAAGACAAGGAAAAGATCAATCCATTTGGCAACTTTATCACTGCATCTGTTATGGTACTCTGGAAATCAAGAATGGATACATTCAAAACAGGTGTTTCATCCTGGTCAGCCCAAATGCAAACCTCTGTTTATAAGTGTAGCAACTCTTTTCTAATATAACTGAAGTTTGTATGTATGATACTTTTCTCTGACTCTCAAGAATCTAAAATGTTTGTCAAATCCTTCCTCTAAAACTTAGGTTAGCTCTTGGGAAAAAAAAAATCACTTTTTTATTGGTTAAATGAGTTACAAAATGTGCATCTAAAAAAAATATATGCACATCATCTTTGAACAAGCAGCATTACATATTAAGTATGTATCCAAATAAAACCACTAATATTAATTTAAAATGCAGTTAAACAGTAATTGCTGAAAAGTCTCAGGAATGAGCACCTAGAGACTTAAGAGAAAATTTTAGGCCTCATTAGTCCAACAGTAACACTATTACTCACTTAATGGAATCAAGACCAGGTTTGAGCTGTAGATCAGTCCCTGAAATCAAAA
Organism: Passer montanus; assembly: GCF_014805655.1. NCBI lineage: Eukaryota > Metazoa > Chordata > Aves > Passeriformes > Passeridae > Passer > Passer montanus. The sequence goes on from NW_024372702.1 coordinate 1,820,767, forward strand.
AACAGAGCTTTATTTCTCTCTGGAGGGGTTCATTTTTCTGTGACTCCATACTACTTTTGTTTGACTCATGCATAACATTGGCTAGGACCTCTAACAAACCCATTAGTTTACAGGAAGGAGCTGTGACAATCTACGTAGCCTATAGTCAAGTGAGATGTGAAAGATAAAGCTGCAGAGGTAAAACAGAGAAGAAAAGAGCTATGAGGCAGCTCAGGATTCGAAAGAAAAAACACCAGTGTGATAAAATGTATAAATACCTAAGGGGTAAAATAGAGCTAGAACATGTTAATGCAGGGACATCACAGACCATCCCATTCCACAGAGCAGCAGCAGCTGACCCTGACCCATCCCTGATTGCCTCATGGAGGGTGATGAAGCATGTTAGTGGTCTGCCTAAGCTTACTGCTAATTCTAGCTAGTCCTTCATGTCTCAGTCAACAAATTACTGCTTTTTACCTTTAAATAGAGCATATCCTGCTCACCCTCTCTTTCTGTGGAGCAAAAGCCACCTAGATCAATCCAGAAAATGAGTCACTACGTTCAATGGACTTTTACCTGTTCTGTTGTCACAAATTATACCAGTGTCACCATGTCATTCCTCACACGGCAAACGTTTTAATCACCCATAATTCCATCATAATTTTATCCCAATTTTTTTTTTACAGTAGCTGCACTATATTCAATGAAAATTGTAGCATTTTTGTAGCAAATTTTTTGCAGAGTAATTAAGTTGTTGTAGAATACCTCATGAAACTAATTTCCTTTACTCAAGCCAATACAAGATCAATGGTGCAACACTAAATGTACAAGAAAAATATAAAAATCTAAGGCATTTTTCTACTACTACATTGTTTATTTTTGAATTACTAGAGGCAAACTTGGAAAGGAGGAACAATGATGGATGTTTGCATTTACTCTAAAACATACAACTTAAATTTTTTTTAAAGTGTGAGTCTATATTTTTCACGTTGTTCTTCCTTTTCACTGAAACTAACAAAAGACATTATGAATACTCAAATATGAATCACTTATTTGGACAAAGCACATATTTAAATGGTCAGTAACTCTCTTCTACTGTCAAAAGACAAAGGCTTACAATTTTCTTTCATATAATACCTTTTAAACAGTGCGAATATCATCATGCTCTTTAAAGGGCAAGAGAGAAAGGGCTGGTGAGAAGCACATAATTCCAGTGCCATATCCCAGCACTGAAATGCATTGCTGTCAACTGTAAACATACTTAATTCATGTCTTGGCATAAGAGTAGATGAAAGCCAGTTGTTAGATACGTTTATGGTACCATACAAATGTTGGCAGCATTTTATAGTGTTGTCACATTCAGTTGCTCCCTTCCTATCTACAGAAAAATATCTCAACCACTTTTAACACTAATTTTCTCATTCTCTGAACTTTGCATAGCAAATATCAGTACTGGAGAGTAAAGTCTGTTGTACCAAGCTTCCTCTCCCGAAATCATCCACAGTATTGTGAACGAAGTTGTGAAAATAGTTCTGTGAGCAGAATAGTGAAATGGGGGCTGGCAGGGAGTAGTGAACATTAAGAAAGCATGGTTTGATAACTCCAAGTGATGAAACATTAGTACTTCCACAATACATAGAACAGACATAAGAACTACACAATGACTCCTGAATTTGAACACTCATTTAAAATTTCTATCAAAATATATGGAAATATATTTAGCAGTATTTTACAGAGATTCCAGCTAAGCATAAACAGCGTCCTTTTGTTTCTTTTCCCAACCTCAAATTGTAACCTAATTTAACAATGCATAGAAATCTTCACAGGAGTTTGACCAATTTTACAAATGACAGAAACACACACAAATATCTGTGCAGCTCTTGGTCACCATTTAAGGTAAATACACAGAAAAAGAAAACTGTGCTGGTTTTGACTGGGGCACAGTTAATTTTCTTCCAAGTGGTTGGTATGGGTATGTGTTTTGGATTTGAACTTTGAAAAGAGGGTTGGTAATACAGAGATGTTTTTGTTATTGCTGAGTGGCACTTTCTCAGTTTCAAGAACTTTTCTGCTTCTCCCCAGCAAGGAGGCTGGGGATGCATAAGAAGCTGGGAGGGGACACAGCTGGGACAGCTGACTCCAACTGACCACAGGGATATTTCAGACCATTTGCTGTCATGCTCAGCATATAAATCTGGGGAAAGAGGAAGGTAGTGTGGGGACCTTTGGAGTGATAGTGTTTGTTTTCCCCAGAAACCATCGTATATGATGAGGCCCTGGCTTTCATGGGTATGGCTGAACACCTGCCCGTGGGAACAGTGAATTAATTCATTGTTTTGCTTTGCTTGGAGGACTGCTTTACCTATTAAATTGTCTACCTCAACCCACAAGTTTATTCTCTTTTGCTCTTCTAAATCTCTCCCACATCCCCTTGTATAGGGTTTAGTTACCAGCTGGAGCTAAACTACAACCCAAACAAGCAAAAACCCCAAACAACAACAAGGAAAATCCAACTAAGAAGAAACCAACTAGGACAAATGAATTGCCATTGCCTCATGTTAATGACCATTGACCACAACTACTCACTTCTAAATGAGTCTGCTATTTAAGGAATGCATGTTTTTTGAGCTGGAGTCTTCAGATTTTATCAAATATGAAAGAAAAATGTGCGGCATCCCTGATTATATGATGTAATGTCACAGAAATCCCAAATAAAAAACGACTTAGTACCTTCACAGACCAACACACTTCAGGATTATCTGAAAACTCCCTACAGAAATTTTAAATGAAATGAGTGTTTCATTTTCTCAGCCTATAGAAATAATTTGTTATTAATAATTTGGATGCCACAAATCTACTTCCTTTCTGCCAGGATCAATTTCCCCCTCTAATTCTGCTCTAAGAACAATAATTATGTTATTATATTTATATATAATGCATAGCCCAGACTGTACTCTAATAGACAGCATCTCTTTAACGGAGAAAAAAAATGCATCAGTCAAAGGAAGAGGTAGCCTCTAACTTGCCCCTCTCATGTAATACTGGACAAAAATGTTCTATAAGAAAAATTCTATGCTCCACAGGGATTTATTTGGGTTTTTTGTTCTCAAGTGATTTAGAGGTAAATACTGTATAGAAATGACATTTCACCATTTCACAAAAAAAAATCTTACTCTTGACATGAATTTAGATTATAAGAATTAAATAAAATAATGTGGACTTTTTGGCAGATTGGTACCATTTCAGGATAAAATCTTCTGCTAAAAAAAGACTAGAAAATTATTCATGTACATGAGCAAATGCATCTTTTGAATAACAACTTCACCATGTTTTTTGTGAGCAAAAGCAACATGTTGCTTTCTCAACAACATAATTTAATTAGATTAATTTTAATTCTTTTAACTTGAGAGTTGCAGTACTTTCTGCAGGCCACATAAACACTTTAAAATGACAAGAGCCTATACAGCTTTTCTTGTCTTTCTTCCAAGGTATCAGTGAATTCAGTTGCAATAAGCAAATCCATACCACATATAGTCAGAATTGTGCCATTTCTTTCATTAACTCATACTTTCAGAAATGTTGTGATGGTGGGCTACTCCCTTCACTCTGCAATGTGGAGTTTCATTTCAATGCAACCTTGCATCTCACATCAAATGTCTCATTAAGCATATATGATTCATAATTTTGATTACCATTTTAATAATCAGCAGCTCTCTGTATAAATTACTTTGCCAACAGGAGGACAAACCAGCAGTTAGCTATACTAAAAATTTCACTCATTTTTTTGAAATGTGTTTCATCATCCTGTTTCTGACTCATCTGTTTGTGCCATCAGAGAGTAATTCACTAACATCACTAGACATAAAGACTGTAGAAGCTTCATTTTTCATTTGAACCCCCCCCTGCCCTTTCTATGAATTAGGTTTGCATACATTGCATCCTCTCTTCCATTTATGTTCTCCTTTCTTTCTGCCCTTCATACTTCTCAAATCTCTTTTTCAGTTTGAATAGAGTGACTTTTCCAGCCTTTTTAAGTAGACCTCAAATACAGTCCCACTTGAGCATAAGTTCAATATCTTTCAGCTTTGGGAAGCTGCCAGTCCCACTCTGCACAAAGGTTATTGTCTCTTATGAGAACTGCACTGCTATTCCTGCTTAATAACATCTCAACAAAAAATATCCCTGGGAAGACATAATAAAACATTGTGCATCAAAAAAAAATGTTTAGCAGGAGCAAAGTGATTTTTTTCTTAATGGACAATGTGTAATATTATTATTGAAAGGGACTTTGTGACTTGCATTACTACTGTTTTAGCAAATGCAACTGGCTGCAAAGTATTTTCAGAAACATGCTAATCCTGACAAGTTTTCTGTCATATAATTTGCTTTAAAATCAATCAAATACATTGATAAAAAAATCAACTTTTCTTTATTTTTTTTAACATAGGCAGGTAGGTAAAAGGAAAAAAGAAAAAAAAGCAAGCCACATACATGATACATACAACTCAGTAATGGATAATATTTCTATTGGTGTCCCAATTAAAAATACTCACTTGGAAGCAAACACTGATAATAGACTGCAGGGCATAAACTGTGCCAAACTATTCATACATTGTATTTGACACGATAGTCACCAGTTTGATGTATGATTGGCAATAAGAAGAAAAAAAAAAGAAAGAGGGAAAGAAGGAAAGGAACAACTAACACATTTTTATGAAGGTCAATTATTTTAATAAGACACAAATTGATGACTGGTGAGGGATTTTAAAACATTACCAGAAAAGCCAATGGATAAATATGGTTGCTAAAGAGTGTAATGCTTGAAGAAAATGCCAAACCACAAATTCAATGTCTGAAATAATTTTTTTTTTTCACAGCTTACTTGAGTTTCCCAGTTTGGATAAAGTGCAAAGTATTTAGATTTAAGAGACTGAACTCCAACTCTATTTCAATCCAAGGCAAATCTTCTACTGAGAACAATATTTCTTTCAAGTTCAAATATTCTGAAAACCTTAATCAAGTTTTCTTCTACTTCAGAACATTCTAGTTTTTTAACTTTCAGATAAAATACTCTGCATGACTTGAACGTACTCTTTATCTCATTATGTACCTAACTTCATGAAAACATTAGAGTTGCTGTAGATGAATAATTTCTGCTCAGCTGTGACATCAATTAAGTTAGGCTGAGTGGGGCAACAGCTTCTTTGCTTGAGGTTAAAATGGTTGCAAAACATCCATTCAAAATAAAGTGGCAACAATAATGCCATTAGAGACTCCTTTTATTTAGTGCTTCTTTTATGTCAATGTGTAAAACTAATGCAAAAGAAGAAACTGAAGTACTAATGAAAAACATATGGTATAATATTTGTTTATGGCAGAAGCGATGCTGAATTAATCGCCTATTACTCGCTATTACCAGTGTAACACACTTGTAAAATGACATGGATTTCGAAGAAAAAACCCTTAGAAATGAAATACCTTAATAATTAATCTAGATCAGAAAAAGTCACTTCAGTCTGCAAATATTCACCTCAGTATACAAAGTGCTAATAGTTTTATAGATACCTGTACTCACAGACACAGATACATAAACCTGTCACAGAACTTAAGCATGAACCTACTTTTTAATTTAAATCAAGAGAGGTTGAAATCTGGCTTTGGTCAAACAATTGCAAAAAGCCTCTAAGACTGCATAACTTTCTGTTTTCCACCCTAACAACCTCCTTGCTACAGCTTTCCACCTAACAGGAGTAACATGTAGGTAATGCTCCTCTGCTGCCAATGCAAACTGCTGCATGGAAAGATATCAAATGTTTCAACTCAAAACCACACAAACTATATTAAGCTGTTTCTGAGATTCACTGAAAAATTGGTCCTATGGCCCGAGAAGTGAGAAGACAGAGACTGGTCAAAAATGCAGCTGAAAGCAGCAACACCTTAAATGAAGTCCCTGTTAGGTTCCGCAGCAATCACTTGGCTATCACCCACTTGTATTTATGATCTAGTAATTACTTTGGCTGACAATTGTACACCATATGATAACTACATACAGCGAAACAGTTAAAAAATGTATTAGATTTCACAATCAAATATATACTTTACATATCTGCTTATTATTTATGCTATCTAAATAACAATGTACAAAAATAATATAATTTGCATGAAACACTTTTAAACAAACAATTACAATCTTCTATAAATATTATCAACTAATATTAATTATTTAAATAATATTAACTTATTTTCCCATAATGGAGAGATCCATAGAATAACCTGAGTGAAAAGGGATCCACAAGGATCATCAGGTCCAACCCCTGGCCCTGTACAGGACACCCCAAGAGTCACACCATATGCCTGAGAGCATTGTCTAAGCACTTCTGGAACTCTGTCAGGTTTGGTGCTGTGGCCACTTCCCGGGGAGCCTGTTCAGTGCACAAACACTCTCTAGGTGAAAAACCTTTTCCTAATATCCAACCTAAACCTCCTCTGACACAGTTTATTGTGATCAGAGAACAGATTAGTGTCTGCCCCTCTGATTTGCCTTGTGAGGAAGGCTCAGGCCACAATGAGGTCTCCCCTCAGCCTCCTTTTCTCCTGGGTGAACAGACCAGGTGGTCTCAACCTCCTCATATGTTTTCCTCTCCAGGCCCTTCACCATCATTCACCAAGTTACCTGCCACTAAAAACGATCTCTGATACACAAGGCAAGAACATCAACTAGTTGACACCACATCACCTGTTGTTAATACTACTTTGCATAGCTTTTTCTCTTCAAAACTGTTTTGGCATTATGCAATATGTTTAATTAATACTTTAGGGATTCAGGCCTGCAAGCAAATGTCATTCAACAAACCCTGCTTTAATTCAGATGCAATAAAAGTAATATATAAGACACTGTGTGCAGTAAATAAGTTTCATTCTTCAAGGTGACACATTGTACCTGTTCTAAGGTTTGATATGCAATAATGCAGTTACTGAAGTAAGTGCACATAATTATTTTCATACAGGTATGCTTCAGCAAAGTGCTATAATGCCATGTGACACAACACGTTATTTTAGTCCCACTTAAAAAAAAAGCATTATTAATTACAATACATTTTAAAACCAGCTGAAAATATAACATCACCTGTTGTTGTCTTATCTCAACAGTTCCATACCTTCTCTGTGATTTCTTACAGGCAGCTCCTTACAGTACTGACTCCTTCCTCCTCACAGCACAGCCAACAAACTCTAACTTCTTGGCCAGCCAACCTACTCTTTTACAATACCCATCCTAATTGGATCTAGCTGTGGCGTATTAAGAGCAGGCCTGTTCCTAATTCATGATAATTAGTGCAGCTGTATCTCCTTAAGGGTGAAATTACCTTCATCACTACCTCTATTCTCCTACATTCCATCCATCCACAATCACCCAGGTAAAATCACTACAGTCAATAAAGCAAGAATTATTTCCATGAGCTTTAAAATATCTATTATCTCATGAAACACAGTGCATAGAGATATAAAACTCAGTACAGTTATATACCAATGTGGCATATATTCGGTATGTAGAGGAAATTATAATGCAAAAGAGAGGTAGCCAGGAGTGAGTTATAAGTCTCTTGATAGGTAAAGATTAATTTCCAGAGCTAACACGTATTATAATGATATAAAAATAACAATAATTCCTATTGCTATGCCATCTTTTATCTCTGGAGCTCAGAGCACTTCACAAGCACTAATTGAAACAACATCCCTGCAAGATGGATACATTTTATTGTCTGGGTTCTACAAATTGGAAAATGATGGCACAAATAATTAAAACAGCTTGCCCCAGGTCACAGGGAAAGCCATCAGCTAAACCAGAAATGCAGCTTTCAAACTGAAGTTCCCAGTTCTAATTCTTCTTTAATCCTGCATGCATAACAGAAATAAAGAAATAGAACTCCTAAGCGCCTACATCTGTCATTGATATCAATTGCAATACTGCTGCTTTCATTGGTGGAAGCTCAACTGCATCACCAAACAATGGCAAAGCTATACTAACATCTTAACACATAAGATGGACAGTCTCCAGATGGCTCCTGAAAATCTCCTAAGTGGGAGACTACATGATGTCCTTTTCCAGTGCTTCAACCTATTCCAGCACTGCAACCTATCCCAGTGCTGTTCTGATGTTCTCGTGAACTTCCTGTGTTCCAGTTTGTGCCTCTTGCCTCCGGTTCTCTTACTGGGCAATGCTGAAAAGAGCACGTTTCTGTCTTCTTTACAGTCTCCTTTAAGGTATTAATAGACATTAATACATTTTCCTCCTAGAGTCTGTGTTCTCCAGACTTAACAGTCCCAACACTCTCAGACTCGGCTCATTTTAACTTTTTTTTTTTCCTGGGGAAATGGGTGCATAAACTGAAAACTACAGAGGCAGAGGACTAGACCCCAAACCCAAGGATAAAGGAATTAGTCATATAATATATTTTAGAGATAATTTAATGCCCAAACAATTCCAATTATCTGAATGCAAACTATTTATACAATAACAAAGTGAGCCTCACTATTTCCACCAATAATTAGATTATCCAATCTAACATCCTCCAGTATTTACATGGCAGCAGAGTAGCTGTCTACCACACGTTATGTGGAAGATTTATTCTGTTTGTAGAATGGAACAAGTTACTATTATTTTTTAGCCACTTTGAAAAAGTGTTCATAGGAATATTTATTTCAAAGGCTTCCAATGTTTTACTAACACAAACTTGGTTTTGTCTTCTCACTATCATATTTTCTTCATGTGTTCACTACAAAAATGATAGACATTATTGTAAAAAATATTTTAAAAATAAGAATATTTTGAATAAAGTTAAAGCCTAAGCCTTGTGTAATTTTTGGCTGAGTCATCCTTTATTTATCCTGAGAAACAAAACTAATTATTCATACAACCCAGCTGCTGTCTTGAAGCACATGCTTTAATATACCAGTAAACATAGAGTACATCAGATTTTTCTTTTCTAAATAAAATTTTTTAGAAGTACTAAAGAGGAAAAAGCATCACAAATGTCTTAAAGAAAATTATCATTAAAGTGTAAGGAAATTAGGGAAACGGGGGAGCCTAAAGCACCTACGGAATCTTTTCCTGTGATATAATATTGAGCTATTGCATCCTTATTATTCCAATCAATTTCAATTATTTCAACTCCTACATGTCAAGCATCAGCAGTGCAGGGTATAATGGGAATAACACACATTTAAACTCAAGAGACAGAACCAAAAAAAACCCACCAAGCTATTTCTTCTCTACAAGGAAAAGCATTTACTGTACTGGAAAACACAGAAGTGCCTGTAAACAGATATGCCCATTAAATCAGTTAGTCAGCAAGGTCCCTTTCAAAAGAGCAACATGGAAAACATCTTCTCATGTTTTACTTAACTTTCTGTTCAAAGGATGGATGTTGAGCCTCAGGGATCAGCTGGTGACATGAAAATCTATCTTCCAAATCACTCGGGTGTTTTTCAGTAATGAGTTCCCACTTCCCTATCCCTGAAAGGCATGGCAAATAGAGTCATAGATCAAAGCAGCACATAGCCGAGTGAGTACAGCTATGGAAGCTAAAATGGTAAGGGCTGCTGCATGGTAATGAAAAGGGCCATCACTAAAGATTTACTCTAGAATTCAAAACTGTCACTTGCAATTTGAAACAAGGGATCCATTAGCTTAGTGCACTTTTTATTGTTATTGATTTGCAATCTTTTACTTTCTTTTAATTTCAAACTGTCATTGAATGCACAACTGTTTCTTACTTCATGGAATAAGCCTTGATGATTTGGCTTTCAAATAATTATTCTCAAACCAGTTTACTTCCTGCACCAGCTTCTTAATGAATTTCATTAATATAGCTTTCCATTTACCTTAATTATATTTTTGGCAGATTTGCTTTTAGCCACATCTCACCTTACCACAGTAGTGTTTTGTCACATCCTCTGGTTAAGCCAGAGTGGCCCTGAACAATTACTTCTACTAAAGTATGTGTGTGGGCAGGGGGCATGGACAATTTTATTCATACCTGATTAAAAAGCCATACAACCTCCCATCTAATTAAGTAAATTGCAAGGAAATCAGCTACTTTCCCCATTCATAAGGGGAAACTACTCAAAACAATACAACTTAAAGTGGCAGAGGAATTCCAGAACTGCAAGTCCCAAATATAAAAACTATGACAATAATCTCAGACAGATATCATACTGAATTATATTTACACAGAACCCTACCAGACAGCAATAACTTGATATTTGATCACCTTTGCCCTGGTACACTCAGCCAAGCAAAACAATTCATATTTTTATCTCAATCCAGTGAAGGCCTCACATATTTCAATTTAAATTTCAATTTAAAACTAATATAAGGAGGTTATTCATATTCCCTTAAATACATTTGTATTAAATTAAATACATCCCTACAGACTTAATTGGATCAGGATCACAGCTCCCTGCAAGTCTGAAGCCAATGCTGCTAAACCTTAATCTGAGAAATAAACTTAGCATAGCTTGAAATAACTATATGGACACTTTAAATGGGTGATGACCATTCACTAGCATTAATAATACTAGAATGATATTAATAGAATCACAGAATCACAAAATGTGCAGGAGGGACCACAGTAGGTCATCTGGTCCAACCTCCCTGCTCAGTCAGGATCATTCTAGAGTGCATGGCATAGGATTGTGTTCTAAAATCCCTATCTTCAGTGAGGTGGATTTCACACCCTCTCTGGGCAATCTGTTCCAGTGCTCGGTCACCTGCATAGTAAAGAATTCTTCCTCAAATTTACTCGGAACTTCCTGTGCATCACTTTCTGCCCACTGTCTCTTGTCCTATTGCTTGGCATCACCGAGAATAGCCTGGTTCCATCCTATGACACCCTCCTTTCAGATGTTGATAGACACTGATGAGGTCCCCTCTCAGTCTTGTCTTGAGGCTGAACAGGTCCCACTCCCTCAACCTTTCTTTCTGAGTGAAATGCTCCCCCTCCTAAATCACTTTTGTTGCTCTTCACTGAACTTGGTCTAGGAGCTCCATGTCTCTCTAGTCCTGAGGAGCCCAGAACTGGACACAGAACTCCAGATTGCCTCACCAGGGCTGATTAGAAGAGCAGGATCATTTCCCTCGACCTTCTGGCAATGTTGTTCTAATGCACCCCAGGATGCCATTGGCCTTCTTAGCCACTGCTGGTCATGGACAGCTTGTTTTCCAGCAGGAGCCCCAGGTCCTTCTCCACAGAGCTGCTTCCCAAGAGCTCAGCCCCCAGCCTGGTGCAGGGGGGTTTTCTCCCCAGGAGCAGAACTGCACCTGCCTTTGTTGAATTTCAGATGACTCTTCCTGTACATCTCTTCAGCCCGTCAAAGCATTTCTGAAGGTTTGCACGGCACTCTGGGGTATGGGCCACTCCTCCTGGCTTTGTGTCTCCAGGGAACTCTGGTCCTTCCTCCAAGTCAGTGATTAATTATTTAAACAGTGGGCCCAATATGGGACCCTGGTGTGTTCCAATGACACGGGTCCCACCACACCCTCTGCTGTTGATTATATCCTTCTGGGATATGCCACTCAGCCAGTTCTCAATCCACCTCATTGTCCACTCATCCAGTTCATACTTCCTGAGTTTGCCTACAAGAATGTTGGGAAAGACACTGTCAACAGATTGGCTGAAGCTGAGACTGACAATATTCACTGCTCTCCCCTCATTAATCCAGGTAGTTGTTTCATTGTAGAAGGAATTCAGATTGGTCAAGCATGATTCACCTTTAATGAATCCATGCTGACTACTCCCGATCATCTTCTTGTAATCCTTGTGTTTAGAGATAGCCTCCAGAATGAGCGGGTCATTACTTGATCCAGGGATTGAGCTGAGACTGACTGGCCAATGGTTCCCTGGGTCCTCCTTCTTGCCATTTTTGAAGACCGGGGCAACTTTTTCTTTCTTGCAGTCCTCAAACATGTCTCTTGATCACCATGACCTTTCAAAGATGACAATAAGTGTCCTCATTACAGTGTCCACCAGTTCTCTCAGCACTAATGGATACATTACCTTGGGGTCCATGGACTCGTGGATGACAAATTTTCCTAGGTGTCCTCTATCCCAAACCTCTTTGACCAAGGAAAAGACGTCTAACATTCCTTTACCCTTCTAGGTCAGAGATTCCCAGGGGTTGATCTTGTTGATGAAGACCAATGTAAGCAAGGCTTTCAGTAATTGTTTCTCTTCTGAGTCCTTTGTCACCAGGGTCCACCACCCATTCAGCAAAGGGTCAACATTATCCTTAGATTTCTTTTTGTTATTGGTGTTTTTAAAGCAGCCCTTCTTGCTGTCCTTGACACCCTTGGCCTGATTTAATACCAGATGAGTCTTGGGTTTATCCCATTTCTATTTTCTCTGAAAACCTTTCTATATTCATTCTAATGGCCCCACCATGTTTCCAACTCCTGTGTGTTTCCTCCTCCTACTTGGGGAATGACGGAAATTCTTTACTCACCCATGGAGGTCGTTTCCCCCTTTTGCCCAATCTCTTGCTTATTGGGATGCATTGCTCTTAAGCCTGGAGGAAGAGACTCTCAAATATCAACCAGGTCTCTTGGACTCTTCTTCCCTGCGCAACCTCTTCCCATGTAACTCTTCCAAGAAGATCCCTGAAGAAGCTTAAGTTAGCTCACCTGAAGTCCATGGCTACAATCTTGTTTCCCTGCTTCCTCCTTGACCTGCAGTGAAGTCCACGATCTCATAGTAGCTACAGCTGAGGCTCCTCCCAACCTCCTGAAGAAGCTTAAGTTGGCTCACCTGAAGTCCATGGCTACAATCTTACTTGTTTCCCTGCTTCCTCCTTGACCTGTAGTGAAGTCCACAATCTCATAGTAGCTACAGCTGAGGCTCCTCCCAACCTCCATGATAGTAAATTCTGTTTCCTGTAAATGTATTTTATGACACAGTGATGCATGAATCTTTTTCCTTTAAAGCTCAACTAGCAAGTCAAATCCAAAAGCATTTTCCAATTTTGAAACTCTTTCTGTGTCATCACAATATTCCTGCAGCACTATCTTTTGTCATGGCCAAAAATCCAAACAGTTAAGCAGAACAGTTTGGATTTCCTTCCAAAGTTCTCTTGTATTGGGTTTCTGTAGCTGAAAGTACTTGAATACAGAAATTCCTGTCAAAAAATGCAAAATACTTCATCTGCAGATAACTTCATTGATCTACAAATTCTCAAGTCCATGTTCTTCCAATATACAGCTTTTACATTGATAAGATAGATGCAACCCGACACACAAAAAATACCTGATGCTGACCACAAACAAAAGTTCTACTTTAGACAGAATTTTTGGATTCCTGACCCTGAACAGCTATAAACATTCCCATCCTGGAACTGTTCAAGGTCATGTTGGACGGGGTTCTGAGGAATATGATCTAGCTAAAGATATTCCTACTCATTACATCAAGGTTGAACCAGATGACCTCTAAAGGTTCTTTCAAATCTAAACCATTCAAGGATTCTATGAAACTCACTGACAAACACCTTCAGAGTCTAAATATTTTACTGTGTTCTTATCTTTTATCTTATTCAGAAACTTAACTGAAACATGAATATTTGGGTTCATTTTATAATCCACAAAAAAGAGACACTTAAGCAGATCTCAAAAAGTGATTTTATAAAATTAATTCTCCCAAAGAAACAGACCATTAAATCTTCTCCTCAGAAAAGGTAATAGTTATTTTTCTAAAGACTGTGATTCTTTAAAAAAAAAAACAAACAAAAACCACAAACTTAAGAAAATATTATAGAAGTACCTGGTTTTGTCAAAAAAGTAACATTTTTCCATCATAATATAACTTTTATGCAACAGTATAGTTTTATTTTCTAGTTGTAATCAATTTTCAACGATATTTAGGACTCAGGATGACTGCATTTTTCCAATTTCTCTGGCATGAGAATGGAAAAATTTTTAACCAATTTTATATATTTAGGCCATACCGAACTATCCTCTCATTATGTTTCTTTCTTCACGCTCTCTCTCACTTCATTGTAATCTGTATTTTAGCTGAGGAGCTACATTTGAACATAGAGATTTTAATGGCAGCGGATCAAATACAATCAGCTACATAAATTTGCTTTTTATTTGTTCTCTGGTAAACTAGAATAATTAAGGTAGACAATCTTTCATAAAAATATTCCAATTAGGCGTTAAATGAGGACTGCTGAATTTTTTGCACAGAGTTTTCTAATATGATTCATTTGATAAATTATTTTTCCTGTCTTTCATTTTCAGCACTTTCTTTTAACATATCTAAATCCCAAACAAAAGGAATACTAGATTAAAAACAATCATTAGGAATGCACGTTTTATAAATAACTGAGCGAATGAGGTGAAATGCATTATACAAAGAATTATTTTACAAAAATATGCATATTACCCTCTGATTTACCAGAAAGCATACAAAGAATGAAATAAAAGGTCCTGTCTCAAAGCATTTGTGTTTTTTTCAAAGCTGAAAATTGAATTCACTTCTGTGAAAAATTACAAAGGTACAACAAAGAAAGAAAGATGCCTCAAATTTTCCCAAATTAACTTTTTTTTTCCTCTCTCAAGTATTACTTCAAAACCCCAGATACAGGAAATGCCTGGGATCTCACTTAATTAGAAAACTGAAGATGAATCAAATGACAAAGCTGGCAAAAATCTCAGACCTTGATACTTCAGTTCTAATCCAACAGAGTTTAAAAAAAAACAACCAACCAAAAAAAAGTATTAGTTAACTGAGTAATTTATGCCTCTGTATACTAAGGATGTTCAGTATCTTTTCCTTTGTATGCCAATGATATTTTAATGCACATTCCAGGGCATAAGACCTAGTTTTAAGATATTACCTGCCTAAGTAAAGTGATACAGTTCAGCAACTCATATACATTCACTGCTTAGTAAATATATTCCTGATGATTCTCTCTAATACTTTCCAGTACCCAAATTTTCTTCTGAATCTCCTCACACTTTCTGCCCTTAATACCAAAACCAGATTTTCCAGAAATACATCCTCTGCCAGTTAGCAAAGAGTACTCAGGAAATTGCAGCATACTCTAGTAAATTAGGAATATTCTTTCAAAAGCCTCAGATCTGGCTAACCTTGGCTGACACAGCAAAGTTCAGCATGGATTGGAGACATGGACCCTTCCCCCACAATATGAGAGACTCATGTACCAGAACTTTTGATTCTACAGTCAGAGGAAACCTATGAACCACCTTCAAAGGCATAGACCAGAAACTAAAATTCAGACTCCTTAGAGGAGCTTAATTTTATGGAACATTATAGTTTCTGCCCACTAAGGAATCCCTTTTTGTGCCCTAGGCTTTTCTAATACACAGATAACCAAATTTTCCTAGCAGATGACCTAAAATGAAATTAAACTTAGACTAAATATTTTTGACTGGTATTTAACTTTCTTACTGTTAATGACCAGGATTACTGCACATATAATTTCATTTAGACTTGATCCTACAAAGTAGTTGATACCAACTGCTTACACGTACAAAAAAGATTTTTTAGAAAACATGTCAACAGTTGGCAAGTCTGCTCTCTGCAAAGATTTTACAAATTTCTAAATGCCACCGGTGCATAAAGAGTTTTTATATTATAGCTGTAGTCCTCTGCACTACATTCCCTTTTCGCAGATAATCTGTTCAATGTACATAAGTGTGCCTTTGTGGGGTGTATTTGACCATCACGAATCTGATTTCTACAGATGCAATTATTTGCCATTTCAATTTACACTAAAATTCACCCATGCAATCTTTACTGAATTCACAGCTCATTATAAATATTCTATAAAACTTTGCTGGTGGAGGAAAAGTTTCTAAAACAAGAAATGACACAAAACTGATGTATATTCTTTTCATCTTTCAAGAAATATGCACTACAATGTGATTTTTTGCTGCACAGAGGAATAACAGAACTAATACAGACATCCAAAATAACTATTTTGGCAATTGTTTATGTTTTCTTGTTTCTTATTAAATGCAGAATTCCTGCATCAGCAATAAACCAAGAAGTTTACACTTTCTTTGCCTTCCCTCTCTGCCTTCCAGCACTGGAAGATAAATGTCTGTTCATGACACTGTAACTCTTGTGCTGACAAACACAGAGAAAGAAAGCAGTGGCTCAAAGTCACAGCTCCTAAAGCTCACTGCTTTACCAAGATATGGCTAGGTCAGAACTTAGCATTCTGGGAAGAACAGTGCATGTTAGGTAAAAGAAGGGCACTGGTTTCTTATATCCATCTTGCTTTCTCAGAGGTCCTCTCAATTACCTCAGCTCTATATAATCTTATTCCTTAGGTACAGATCTAAGAGAGAATTATTTTAGAAAGCAGCAATGCTAATGGGATGGACTCTTAGCAGCTATTACCACCTGCTCTTATGTGGTTTGTGCATAAAAGAGGCTGGAACGTATTTTAGGATCAGAAAGCTCTGCTGCATGTGTAATTCCTGTTCTTGGTGCAGATTGTCCTTAAAAGAGTATTTTCTATTATTATAATAAAAATGCTCTTAACTAAACCAATATATTTGTCTTTGTCTACTTTTTAATGCATATATCCTGAAAATTAATTTGTTTCAGTAAGCTCTTTAGAAGTGTCCTTTATTTTTCTAATATAAAATGCAAACATAATATGTATGTGTTTCTCTCATTACACCGTGTACAATTAAGGTATAATCAAAATCCTGAGACCTTAATATTTAACCAAGAGTCATGATTTCACTTCATCCTCTGCAGTAGTTCTTTTTAAATAAATATAATATAAACATGAACA
This sequence comes from Passer montanus, assembly GCF_014805655.1. Classification (NCBI taxonomy): domain Eukaryota; kingdom Metazoa; phylum Chordata; class Aves; order Passeriformes; family Passeridae; genus Passer; species Passer montanus. Next base: position 1,837,567 of record NW_024372702.1, read on the forward strand.
TATATGTGTAGGATTTGGCTCTAGGTAAAGAGAAACATAATATATAATTAATATAAATCTTTGATTAGTGATAGCCAAAAGTTTAATTTAAAGCATAATCTTGCTTAGAAGTATTTAGTGTTTAAATTATTGTTACAAATAATGCAAAAATAGTTAGTCAGATACAACATATTACAACAAAATTAATTTTTTATCTTGGAATTGAAAGTATTTTTAAGTATATTTAGTAACAGTTAGTGTTTGTTATTCAAAACTATTAATATTATATAAAATATATTTATAGTGATAACTTTTAGAGTAATTTAACTATCCATCAACTTGGGTAGGTTCCATGTCATGTATGGGTGCTGCTTTCAGAAGAGGAATATCCATATAAAAACACTCTAAGAGATAAAAGGCTAAATCATATCATTTTACCTATCAACTGAGCTTTCAAATACCATTGTCTAGGAAGATAAAGATGTGTCATCAACACAATCATAGCTTCTTGCTTTGTTTCAAATTTTCATGCAAAAGCTCCCCTGCTTTTGAACAAAAAAAACCCAACAAAAACAAAACAAAAAACACATTAAAAAAAAAAAAAACAACCACAAACCCCTCTAAAATTAAGCATTTCTCATGCATCCATTAAACCTGATGACAAATGAAAAATTTTGTTAGAAAGACCCGAACCCATTTATTTTATGCTTAATTTCAGTTTGGCTACAAAACAAAGAATTAAATTACATGAATAAATTATCTGCATAGCTCAACATGTTACTGAATCAAAATGTGAGCAAATGTGAAACAATCCTCAACTGGGTGCAGTCGATGTGCCAACAGTTGAATGCCACACTATAAAATGTTATTGCATAAAAGAGATTTTGGGGATGAGGGTCATTTCAATTGAAGTAAATAAACCAGTAGTTTATTTTTCAAGAGCAGGAGATAGCTATTTGATAAAATATCATCAAATTTGATAGTAACTGGTCAAAATTAACAAACAAGTACTTTGCTGCTTGATAGCAAACAAAGCAGGTTTATATTCTGTAAAGATTTTCCCTTTAGGATCTCACAAGCTTACAAGTGCTGTAAGTATTTGGGAGAAAAGCAAATCCATTTCTAATTTTGACTAATAAACTAACAGACTATCAAGTTAAATATTTGTTGCACTTGCTACTTTTTGAAAGTAATTCCATGACAACAAGGAGTAAAAAAGTAGAAAGACATTGTTGGTTGATTTCAACCAAATTTTATGAGTTTTTGAAGTACTGAATCTGTAAGTTAAGCATAAGTCAAGAAAATATGGCTGCACCTCATAATTTTAAAAACAACTTTTCATATGTAAATCTGATATAAGGTCATGCTACAAGTAATGGCCTGAAAAGATGGCAAAGATGCTTCAGGGAAAAGATGTTTCTCCATTCATCTCAATGGAGTTGTTCACTTTAACAATCATCTCTTAAACATAAAAGTCAGTTTTAATAAGTTACTTGAGAAATATGATACAAAAGTCGCAAGCCTATATTCACATTTCAGTGATGCTAAGAATAAGACTTTCATCCTTCCCAACAAAGAACCTTGTAGAATGCACAGAAACTCGTTTGCACTTAAAGTACTGCATTATCTGCAACTTCAAATGGTGAGGGTTGTAAAGGCAGCTTTACTTGAGTAGAATAAATTTTGTATGGGAAAGTCCTGGGGAGCATAACTCAGTGCAGCTCCATTTCAGTAACTGCTTCAGAGAGCAGATTAACTATCTTCAGAAAACTTCCTAGTCTGGCTTACAAAAAACTACTACATCCACTCAGAATCTGGCATACTGTCTGAACATCTGTATTTTTCTGATGTCATATAGGTATTGGTTATTTGACTATCATTCTTTCCAATGTGATTTTTTTCTTAATTATTTTTAGATACTCAGAACCTCTAAACCATTGAATTCCATCACCAGAAAATGAAAGATGGGCATCATTATAGCTTATAAACTTGCTGTCAAACCAGGACAATGTATGTATTTTAATTCTTTTCATTAGAGCACATAAATACTCTTTATTAGTAGATGTTCAATATGTCAAATAAAAATGTTTATTTTTCTGCTTGGAATAATTATAGATTTATACATATGATAATCAAGTAAAAATAAATATTAAATAAATAGGAAACTTCAAAAGTATATAGAAGACTCAATTGAGTTAACCAGTTGGGTTTTTTGTGAATAAGACTCTGAAGAAGTAGTTGAGGAATATTCATAATATGTGGCTGACCATAACAGAAGTAGTAAGAACTAGCAGGAACTCCTGTTTGTAGGCTCTTCCCCTGTTATTTGGATTTTGATGTTAAATTAGAACATTTACAAAACTATAAAATAATCAGGTATTGAAGAAAATCAGAGGGGAAAAGCCCTGAAAGTCTGGGGAAGTTTACTTTCTTTCAGTAAACATGCTGGTTTCCTGCCAAACAATTAAAAGTCACTGTTCAGTTATAAAGAAAACTGTTCAGAGTAGAGAGGAAATGATCATCCTCTAAACTCTTTGCTAGTCACAGGAAAACTCAGGAATATACAGATTCATAGCTCACTGATCCCAACACTGAAAAACAATCAACAGAAAAAGATGTCACAATCTGGATAAATAAATACAATCATGTATCCTGGGGTTTCTTGATGGGTATATATTTCTCTTAGAAAAGAAGGGGGTTTGTCTCTGTGGACACATATCGGTAGCCAGAAGAAAAGTCAAGACATTCCAATATATTTTAAGTAAAGCAGAACAGCAGTATGGACGGGAAATATTCCCTGTCTTAGGGAGGTGTGCAGCCTCGGAGCCCTGAGCCCTTAATAAACTGGTTCATGCCACCCCTGATTGTGCTTTCACTCTACACAAATATTATTATAAAACTGCTTTGAGATTGCTTTCTTAATTTTAACACTGACAAAGAAAGGCTCACAAATGCTAATATATCATTTGTCTTTCATTAAAATGAAAATTAATTAGATATAATAACCAAATTCACCAATCATTTTGGAGAAGACAGATGATTTGAAAAGAGCTTTACATCATTAGTAATGCTGACAAGTCTTATTGTTTTAGCATATTTTGTTACGCTGGGTTTATCTTTAAAACTCTACTCCAAAAATGAATCTGTTTTGTAAAATCATAATTTTCATCCGTTTCTCGGTAACCAGATTTTAATGTTGCATGCATAAAAAGGTAAAAGAAAATAAAAACCACTGAATCCTTACAAAGAATTCCCCCTACAAAACCAAGCAGCCCAACAACCAAAACAATCACAAAACTTCTAGTATCCAAACACTTGGAGATTCAGAAAATAAGAGAATGGAGGTTTTTAGGATTGATTCAGGGTATTAAAGGCTTTAAGTTATGAGAATGTTCAATTGTGCTAATTCAATTGAGCAGAGACTGTAATGTTCTGCATACTCAAATAACAGCTAAAGAATAAAATGCTATCTTATGCCAGGAAGCAGTTCTTGAAACAGTTTAATATATGTTCTGGCATGTTTAATTACTGGAATATTTTGCCACTGTATCCTAGAATCAAAAGTGGTTTTTTGCATAAATTATCACAAAGAACATAGTTTATTGTAGCTTATTTTTCAGCAGTGACTTAATTCCTATTACTCTAAGTAAGCTTCATTAAACTAATTGACTTAGCTGGAACCAGCCACAGTAGTTAAGGTTTGTAGAATTGCAAGTATTGGCTGTACTCAAAAAGTTGAGAATAACACAAGTACTTGTGCCTATAGTGAATATAACTAGTGAGTTATTTGATTTATGATGCATCAAACGAACAAATTAGCTAAAAAAAACTCCGTTATAGCTTTTACAATGACAGCTCATACAGAAATAGAATACCAAAATTTATAATTTCTAATCTTTATGAAAAAAGTCAGTAAGTGTATTTGTGACAATTCCATTTTCTTCTCTTAAACCACCAACAAAACATATATTTCTATTCAGATCCATTACTTACAAGGAAGAAAGATGCTCTTGTGCTTGTGGTCCACTCCTAAATCTCCTCCACAGCTCTATTTCAGACTACTCATGTAACCTTAAGCAAGTGACTTTATTACAGGGGGCCTCAGTTTCCTCAAATCCTCTCCATACTAAAACTGTAATTTGCTTCTGCAAGAATTTTGCTGGGTTTGGATGATTGAACAATATGGAGCAACATTGATATAATACAGCTGCTTAATATATGTACTTTAAATACACAACTGGGTTTTCGAAAGGTCCAAGAGACTAGTCGTTATAATACAATAAAAAAATAATCATAAATAATAAAAGAAATATACAGCCGTTAAGGCCTGTCTACTCAAGTTTTTCCTCAATTATTTCTAAGTAAACAGATGCAACAGCATTTTATTAAATCATAACTTCATTATGAGGATAAATATGCTAACATTGGGAGATACACTCCAGAATATGAAGTAGGAAAGAAATCACAGAAATGTCAGCCCCTTCACTGATAAGCCAGCCTTTATGAAAAGATTTTCTTTTGAGGTTTAATTTTAATTACCAATAAATCAGGCTTCAGCTTTTCTATCAAAATTCACTACTTGGACATCATCATTTGCTCATGTAGCTGTAAACACAAAATGGATATCACAGTTATGGGATAAGACAAACCTTAACATCAATTGAAGCAGTCTGCTGTGCACGAGGATAAATAGGAGATGTCAACCAAAATTCAGATAAGTCCATCTCTGAGTCTTCATCAGAGGGATATCCTTGACAATAATCAGCTTCTAAAGAGATGTCATCCCACCCTAGTGACAATGCCCTTGCCATTTGTTTCTTTTATTTTGAAGGACTTGTGAGTGCCATCAGTAGGAAATCACCTTTCTTTGTTTGCCAAAACCGCTTTAGATCCTCTGTATGTACCTTTATGTCTCCTTCTTCTTGTATGACTAATTTATGATCTGTCTTCTTCAGAGGCAGTTCCAGCCTCATTAAAACTGACTCCTGTTGCCTTGGCTGAGTGTGGCTTCAATGGGAAAGCAACACCGGAGTGCACTGGTTGACCCAAAACTTACTCTTTAACTCCAGCCCCAATCAGCTGTCAGAATTTTATCAAAAGTGAGACACATGGTAAGAAGGGAAAGCTTTATCCACGTTACTTAATTAGATATGTTTTAATAAAGACGTGACCTAATGCCTCTGTTCTCACCTGCAAGCACTATAATTAAAGTTTCTCTAACAGAACAGCAAGTTATTTTAGTTCTCTTGCCATTTTAAAAAAATGAATAAAAAAATTCTGAGGGAACTTGAGAAGTAAAAAAGGAAAAGATGTCAATCCTAATACTATGATAAATCTCTATTTTTTTTGTGGATGCACAGTTAAACACTTAAAACAGTAAACAAACAAAAGTAGCAGGTATTCTAGAAGTTCTAGAATTGGCATCTTGGTCTTCTCCTCTAGTCAATAGGAACGTTTGTTGTGTAAGAAGCATTGAAAATCAACACATATTTGTTTATTTAGACACATATGGGTACTCATGGTCCTTAGCATCAAAACCATCAGGACTTTCACAAGTTATAAACACATAATGCCTCTTACTTACATCAATGCACATATAAAAAAAAAAAATAAAAATCATACACATGATTCAGTGATGGTTTTAGGTATTAATCTATGTGTATAGATCTGTTGGAACTAGCAAAACAACTAACATGAAAGAACAAAAAAACAAACTTCTAAAAGAATACGAATTTCATCTAAATGGAGGCAAACCCAGCTACCTCATTTTGTAGTGTTTCTGTTCCAGGAAATAACTACCAGTGAAGAACATTAAGAAAATGTAAAATGTTGCAAAACTCAGGTTCCAACTTGGAAAATGATAAAGGAAATAAATTCTCAACATTTATTTCATTTACCAAAATCAGGCTACATTTGATAAATCCTTCAAATGTCACACTGGGAGAATAATCCATTCACAAACACAGACAAAATGAATGAGCAACCTTATCTTGCGAATCTCTACTGTTTTTTTATAGTTGATATGCAGGGGACTTGAATAATGTATATGAGAGCCCACAAGCAGAAAGAGTAAAGCAAAAATGAATGTTTCTAGTACAGGAGGCTAATAAGTTTAATTCTAGACAGGTCACTGTTTTATTCTTGTGTTATTTAAGGAGACTGAGTCAAAGGGTTTCAAAGAAAGAGTTTGAACTTCATATCCGTTTACTGACACGCTGCAGGAAAGACAATGATGAGGTTGAGACTACCAAAAAAGACATGTTATGAAAAGCCACAGGTAGGTTGATACTCTCAGCACGTTCAAGGAAAAACATCCGTAAGCCAGTGAGTGAAGGTGTTTCAAATGAAGTGCTGTAAAACAATCTGCCTCACAGACTGCACTGAAAGGCTTAGCACAGAGCCAGCATTCACAGCAGCAGTCAAGGTGCCCCTTTAAGCAAAACAGTTCCCACTAACTGAAATACTTCATGGATAGTAAGCTTAAAATCTCACATGTAGAAGAACTGTTGAGACTTCTGTCACATTTCTGAGCATAAAACATAATCTTACCCAGATGTACCGACAGATGAAAAACCGTATTTCCTATGGTTAAATAATTGCAACTGAACTTACTGACCTGTAAAGATCAGTGGAAAATGGAATACTGCAGGTCAGAAAGTGACTTCAAGTCAGAATAAGCAGGCTTAATGAAAAAAGTAATTATGAAACCTTAAAGCGTAGACTAAAATTGTCTGTGAGACAAAGGCAATTGTATTTTTAGTCTACTCTGCCCTGGAAAAGTTTCAACTCAAAATTATCTCTGTAATGGGAAGTTACACTTCTAGACAGTGGACAGTGATCTAGAATCTGTACTTTGTGACAGCAAATGAAACAAATAGCTGTTCTTCAGTTTACAGAAGGCACAACTGAGGGATGTAAAAGACCACTGCAAAGAGATTAAACTACTCTTCTTTAAGCATTCTGGGTAGCTCAAAAAGAAATATTATGCAATTATCACAAAGACAACACATTTTAGGGTAATTTCTACAAGCAAGCATTAGAACACATCACTAATGGATCACTAATGTTCTAAAATTCAGTTAGATTATGTTTCAGAGAGTGTACACTGGTTTTCTTCTAGAGGAGAAGGATATAGAATTGTCCAAAGATGGGCTGGAAGACCTTCTCCTAGCCTTCCGTACATTTTGTACATCATTTTCTGGTGTTTAAAATGGTATTGAAATGGTAATTTTTGTTTGACTATACATAATTTTCAGCAGTCTCAGACAGAAAGTGAAATTTGGAATCAACAGTGCAGATTTTTTCTTCTCTCTTCTTCTCTATTACTTTACTCTTTCACGAAAGCCCCCTCATTTCTAATGAAATTATACTATTAATTCTGAAAAGTATATATTTCTTTTAACAACCTTATCCCCTGAAAAAAAAAAATTAGGGCTTTTAAGTAGTGGTTTCACTTCTTCACTCTCTGAAAATGGTGTAACAAATTCAGGATTTCTTACTGGATTTCAGCTTAATTTAATCTTTAAATTTACTTAATCCAATTATAACAATAAATGTGCCAAAATATTAAATGCAGAGCTTGTGTACAAAATCCATTGAGATACGTACGAGGTGTGGCTGCCTTTATCCTTCCCTGCTAACCTTGTTGTTCTCCATTTCTCAGGAAAGAGAAGCACTTGCGTTAGTGCACTATTGCTATTGATTTATTTTCAGTAATATCCCTGCTAAGTATTTGACAGCATTACAAGAGGAAAGAAGCACACCTTCTTCTACAAGTAATGAAAAGAGCGGGACATCCCCAGTAATGAAGAGCAGTAACATTACCTTTCAAAAGTATCCAGTGGAAACCTAGCCAAAGCACTGAACCATGTCTGAAAAAGTTTCTTCCCCATGAAACAGTTGGATGCTCACATGAGTTTATCTCAGAATAATGATTTATAAAGAACAAAATATAAGACAGAGCAAACCAGCAGCATTTCAAAGGGTTCTCTCACTCCAAGAGCAACACTGGCCTCTAAGTAGCAAAATACACAACAGGAATATTCACACTCAATCCCTCCCAGGATAACACGATTTACTATGCTACACTAAGATACTAGTTCAGCCTCTGAATGATTTAATCAATTTTAGAACAGGGAGGTAAATAGTTATGTGAATTCATATTTGTATATATTGGTATTTTAAGTCCAAATCTCCAAGAAGACAATAACCATATTGGTTGTAAAAATCTAAATCAAATCTGAATCCAAAACTAACAATTGCTGCGTTAAACAGCTAGTATAGTCGTTTTTTGTGGTCAAATATATGGTGTCAGTGTCACAGGTCAAAACAGGCGTTCTTTTACTGAGCTGCCTTCTGCACTTGCTCCTTGCTTCCTACTTGGTCCCTTGCAAAGCAAAATAAAATCAATCCTTCCAAATAACTGTAGTTAGAATTTTAAACTGTCAGATGTTTTCCTTGCAATTATCCACCTTTTCATTCATCAGCTTTCTTGAACATTAGGTTGTCAGCTATGAGTCCCTGAAGTATTTCAATTCCTGTTTAGAGTAGCAACTTGTGGAAACTCACATTTTGGTGTTTGATCTAGCCGCCTAGCTATGATTTGTTGTGAAGGGCCATCCTTCATCACCAAGGTTGCCTCTAGTGTGATGAGTTAGGATACATGAGTGAAATAACTACAACCCATTAATTCTTTAAAGTAACCTTGAAATTTCACACCTACATACCATAACAGGAAGACAAGGTGGTCTCATCTTCTTTACCTATTTTTCAACTCTAAATGACAGTGGTGGGGTGACCCTGACTGCATGACAGGTGCCCAACAAGCTTTTTTATCACTCCCCCTCCTCATCTGGACAGGGGACAGTAAATATAACAAAAGACTCATGAGTCAATCTAAGGATGGGGGAGATCACTCACAATTACCCTCATGTGAAAAACAGACTAAACTCAGAGAATTACTTTAATTTATTAATTTAAATTATTACCAATGAAGTCACTGGAGGATAATAAATAGAAATAAAAACTAAACCTTAAAACCCCTTCCTCTCACTCCCTGCTTGTTCCTGGGCTTAGTCTCACTCCCACAATTTTCTCTCCATCCTCCCATGACAATGGCACAGAGGCACAGAGAAGGGGGATTACAGTCAGGTCATCACATCTCCCCTGATCCATCCTCCTCAGGGAGAGGACTCCTCACACTCTTCCCCTGCTTCAGCATGGGGTACATCCTACAGGATACAATTCTTCATGAACTTCTCTCCACCATGACTCCTTCCCACAGGCTGTAGTTTATGAACTCCTCCCCAGGGAGCAGTCCTTCACAACCAGGCTGCTCCAGCCTGAGTTCCCTGTAGACTCACAAATCCTTCAGGAGTCTGCTCCACTGTGGGTCTCCCACAAGTCAACAGGTCCTGCCAGGAGACTGCACAAGTATGGGGTTCCCATGGGGTAACAGCCTCCTTTGGATATCCATCTCCTATAGCATGTGTTCCTCCACGGACTGAAAGTAGATATTCACCTCACCATGGGCCTCCATGGGCTGCAGGGGCACAGCCTGACTCAACATGAGTCGCTCCACAGGCTGCAGGGGAATCTCTAATCTGGAGCACCTCCTGCTCCTCTTTCTCCACTGACCTTGATGTCTGCAGGGCTGTTTTTGTCACATATCCTCACTCTGGCTGCTCTTCTGCAACAGGGATTTCTCTCCCTATTTTTAAATAAGGTATCACAGGGTTACTATTGCTGATGGGCTCAGCTTTAGTCACTGGCTCTAAAGGTTTCATATGACATGGCTCCAGCAGCTTCTTGCTGAAGCTGCTCCTGTACTCTCTAGTCTCAAAGCTTTGCCAAACCCAATACTATGATTCTCATCTTGAACTTCTATCAGATTAGCCAACAAGACCAAGAAGATGGCATTTATTTTCTCTAGTGCTATTGTTTAGCACATTCACTGAAACATAGAAGAATAGCAAGTAGTTCAGCTTGCAAGACCTTCAGGCAAAGCATGAGCTGTCTTTGTTCTGTGATTAGGTCTGATAACAGGCCGTAGGCCTCCTGTACTGTATCATTGTTAACAGTGTTCAGTGTTGAGCAACCTTTAAATTATTACTACAAAGTAAACTGTTTCAGGTAGAAGACACAAAAGGTACTCTGTTTGTATCATTCTCTTATTTATATTTTCTAAGCAGATTCATGTGCTATTTAAAGTAATGTGTTTCTTTCATTTATGGTATAAATTCAATAGGAAACTATCAGCTTCTATCACAGAAAATGATGTCTTCTATCCATGAAAACAACTAACCAGAAAATATTTTCATTATACTTAGAAAATCCTCCTTCCTTAACACTCATATTACCACAGAGAAAAATTAGAACAAAAGTGACAAATGTAGCTTGTCAGGCCATGTTTTCAGCATCAAAGGCACTGCCACTCATAACTGAATGGCAGCTATGGAAAAGAGGGCCTCCTTAGCCACCATGAAAATGCCCCGTGTCTCTGTCAGGTACAGCCAGGTCCTTGCTGATGGGCTGTCCTATCAAGGTACAGTCTGGAAAGTAAAAGCTGTTTTTCTTTTACTGTATTTAAATGAAGACACAATAACACATATTTTTAGCACACAGCAAGAAGCAGCTACTTTTATCCACTACATCACCCACTGTTTTGTTTTTGAAACTAAATACACTTGAAAAGAGACAAGTTTCATAGAACAAGTTAAGCACGTTGTAACACATTTCAATGCATGGATGTTTTTTACCATGCATATTTTACCTATTTTTAACTTTAATTATTAACTCTGGATAGTATTATTTACTAATTTTTTGGTAGAAACATGTATATCATGCCATCATAACTGAAAACATCTTAATATATTTCAAAACATGAGTTGCAAACGTTCATGCTGTCATAATTTTTAAGAAGAAAACTTTCAAAGAATAGCAGAAAAATTGAAGATTTATTTTCCATCTCTGAGCTAGATTCTACAGAGAACATAACACCCCTTTGAAAGAGACAGTGAGAACTACCAGCATTTCTTGACAATTTTCTATTTGATAAATACAAGAAAGATGACATACTACAGCGGACGGAGTCAAAATTCTAGCGTTAAAGATGGCACACACTGATGAAAGGGAGATCAGAAATTATTGCAAAGACACAAAAAGACAAAAAATATCAAAAAGGATACTACTAACAGTATTAAAAAAGTTTCTTTTAAAAAAAATCTTTAAAAAGATTAGGTTTTATTGTAGACACAAATACCTGTAATGTCTGTAAAATTTCAATCCCAACATCATTAAATATATATATGGGGATTGAACATTTCTTGAACATAAGTATTTTTTTCAAAGGGATAATGACAGTTAGGAAATATAACAATTTATATTTTATTTCAATATATGATTTAATAAATAAATAGGTTGAAGATAATAGCTCATGACTAGAGGACTCTCAAGAGTTTAAAAACAGGTCCATGGCATCTATGCTGTAATATTTTATATATCTCAGGCAGAAGAAAATTTTTAGTGTAAATTGTCTTTTTCAAATAATCATGGAGACCAAAAATTAAAATTTTCTGGTGACATATTTATCAAAATTTCTGTATTTTGTTTGAAATTCATGGCTTAAAATCTGTTATCTCTCTAAAATCACTTCTTCCTCCACATAAATTTCTTCACAAGCCTCTCCCATATCTAAATTCTGAGGCAGGATATGTCCTATCTGAGCTTCTGAACACAGTTTAGCTGCTGAGAATATCAAGTACGTGAAATTACATCTTCATAAATATTTTAAATCTGTGCGGCTAGCCAGCTTTTAATTTTCTGTTGAACTTGTGTGACTACACAAACTGCAAATACATAATTTCTCACATGCTTGTCTAAGTGAAACAATAAGTAGTCTCAGAAGTTATCACTGGCAGCAATTGTATGGGCTAATGTATGAAATTTGACATCCTTAAGCAGTAAGATATATAGAAAAATGGAGGAAGAAGGTTCAGGGATTTGACCAAAGCCAGATATGGTAAAGCAGTTAAAGTAAGCTAGCTTTGTTATATATTTAAGCTGGATATTTAAGGTCTTCCACTTTTTGGGTAAACTAGATATAATTTTTTTTTTTTTTAAATAACTATATAACTATATGCCACTTGCTATTATACCACCGAAAGTCATCTAAAATGAAGAAATTAGACCAAGTAGAGCCCTTATCTTAAATTTTCTCATCAACATCTTTCTCTCACAGACCCATCTTCTACAATTATTTCAAATGTAAACAAAGTCCTAAAGTCAAGATATACTTGAGCTGCTATTTAGTTTTGCAGATTCTGTAAAGCTTAAGAGATCAGAAGGTAATTTGCTCCTACAGGATTTATGCAACTAAATAAACTCCAACCCTTTAGAGGTATTTCAAGCCCTCGCTGTTTCTGCTCTCTTCCAGAGCAGAATAATCTCAAATGGTTTTCCCAGGGAGAGTGAGGAGAAAGAAGTAGATTATTGAAGCCACTTAGAGACATTATCACTACCTTCCCAAACAGAGTAATTCAGCAGGATGATAGGCCTGTATTCCATTGCACCTCCAGTGTATCCTTTGAGAAAGAAGCAGAGATTGCATTTTCTGTCAAATACACTTTTTTGTAAGAGATAAGTGAGGGAGGTGTTAGGCTATTTGGAGGGTTCTGAAAGCAATGTTACACATTCAGTCAAAGAAGGAAAACTTAACTCTCCAATGACCCTAATGCTTACTCTAGTCAGGGTAATAATATTTGCCACAATTCACCTGCTAAAACATCAGGCAGAGCAATGAAAAGAACAGATTTTCTTAATGTCACTCAGGTGATTGGTCTATCTTGTAATTCCTTTTGACACTGAAATGAACAGATTAAGCAGCAGGAAATGACAGAGCAGCCAAATTCCGAACACTTGCTGCCCATTTCAGCTGGATTGCTGAACCCCTCCCAAACTGCACATCTGCAATATATGCAAGGTCCAAAGAATCACTGATTATAATTTTCGTTTTACCTGATATGCTACTATGTGGTTGGGGGGCTTTTTTTTTCTGTAAAGGAAAAACAAAACCTTTCACAAAATAAAGAATCACCCATGCAGGAATTTTAGGGTCAATATCCAAACAGATCTCAGATCCCTTTTCTCTACAAAATTATCTCCAGGAAAAAATCCTCCATAGTTACTAGCAGTACAAGGCTTATTAGGTGCAGCTAAGCAGGGCCCATTCAGCTGGATAAATTTATGATATATATACAATTTAACTGAAAAGGAAGCAGTAAGAAAACACTCCTATTATTGCTGTGTTCTCCACAGCGGTTAACCTGTGGCTAAAATAGGAATTTAACTCTCTACAAAGCTGTATTTATACAGTTTATTATCAAACTTTCAGATAATAGACTAGAAGTGCTCCATTGGGAATGATAGTAATTGAGTATAAAGAGGTCAAACCAATCATCAATACCAAATTATGGTACACCTGCAAATTTAGTGAGGGGAAAAAATTAAATACTATTTTTCTAATGTTCTTTTATATGTATTACAGGATCTATGACAAAAATAGGTTTTTTTAAAAATAATTGTATCAAACACAGAAGAAAAAAAATCTTTATCAACAACATAGAGCATATATTATTATATAGTCTATTTCTAGATATTCTTTACACTATCTGCTAAGTTTAAAATGTAGCTTAGTGTTGCAAGCTACATTTTAAAGTAGTCATATTCTACAATGAATTCCCATTTACCCTGCCTCTTGGCAGGCTGGCCAGACTTCTCCTTGGACAGTATTTCCTTTATTTCGGCTTGAAATCTTGTGACCTATATTTTACACCATTTCAATACACACCACACGCTTTGAGTTCATACACAACATACTATCTTCCATAGTGCTTAGATTTCTTTTGTAGTGCTTAAGATTTTTAGGCTGAAAAACAGAAGAACAGCACTGATTAAAGACTGCAAAAAAACAGTGGAGATGATGTTCAGTGAAATAAATACCAGAATAAATCAGAATAAATGCCAGGTTTTTCACTGCTGGAATCTTTTAACTTCCCACCTACCCCACACAATCCAAGGATTTCTGTTGACTTTTGCTCACTAGGGTTTCTGTCACTGCTGGCATCACACAGATGATTGGTGCTGAAATGTCAGAGAAGCTGGTAGTATAAACAGTGGTGACAGCCTAGGAGGCAGTAAGATTTTCACTGCTTTGAACTCATATTCTATGTCCTATAGTAAAAGCATGAAGAAAACTTGAAGTAAAGTGATAGTTTTTGTGCAATTACATAGAGGAAATTAAGTTTAGAGGAAATAGGTAGGCATTTTTCATAGAAAACATAGGCTTTGAGTTTGAAATAAGGGATATTTCTTATATTTTTTTTGTTTAAAAGTCAAAGAAAATAGCTTATGGGAGATGAAATAATTGCATTATTTTTAATCTATTCAACTATCTGTTAGGAAAATTAACACTACTGTAGAATACACCAAGGGAAGACACAATAGTATTTTATCTTGGTGACTCTAAACTCTTTGATTCTATATATGTGTTCCTCTTCCAAACATTGCTCTTACTAAATAACCTTAACGACCCTTCCAACCCAAACTGGTCCATGATGTTCATGGGGTTTTTGGGGTCTGGGGTTGGGGTTTTTTTGTTGTTGTTATTTGTTTGGTTTTTTGTTTGTTTTGGTTTGGTTTTTAGGTGGTTTTTGTTTTGTTTGTTTTTGGTGGGGTTTTTTGGGTTTTTTTTGAGATGACTATCATTATGATATGTGGATTCCATAAATGCATTCATAAGGTACTTCTACAGAATACGCTCACTGGAATAAAGAAAATGTCATCACCAAGTCTTATAATTCCTGGTGGCTGATCACATAGATCTTAAATCACACTGAAGGAAGAATGTGAATCTTCCATCTTTTTTCCAGAAGCTGAGGTTGTGGTGGGAGTGAAGCATGTCTTTCCTTTGCCTTTTGAAGACATAGCAACAGATTGCTTCCCTCAAAACTCTACAAAAAATTTATTTCCTTAAATGATTTATGACCACTAAACTCCACAAAGAAAGAAAACCCTAGGGCAACAAGCCTCAAAATGCATGGGAACATATTTATGCATCTGAGTGGCGTATTAACACCAGCAGTTTTAATAACTATTAAACTATTAAAACCAGCAGTCCTAACTGGTTTTAACTATATAACTAAATATAAAATTTAAGGATGAAGGGACATTTGCAGTGCAGAGAGTGAGAATTTAAAAGGGTGTTCCTACAGTTTCTCTATGTGGGTGTATATGGGGGAAGTGTGTTTTATTTAAATGCATACTGACAGTGAAAATGTAACAAAAACATTTACATGTGCTTTTGGAAATGCTTTTCTTAATTTCTAATTATTTTCAAACTAAGCAAAGGCTTAGGACTATATTAAATCCCAAGGAAATAATGTAAGGACTACCTCCTGCTTATTCTTCACATGAAAAGTCAATTATGTGAAAAAGTATTTAGGAGTATGAGGGAGGGAGTAGAAACAATCTAATACTTTACCAGAAATATGGTTGGTTGCAAATATTTGCTTTCCCAGGCTGAAAAGCTAAAATACAGATGTTCCAAGAAAACAACTGGTACCTAACATCAGGCTTAGTTTTAGAAATTAAGCTCTTCAGGTTTCGAGTCACTGTTGGTTTATTTTAGTGCTCTATATACAATCTCCCTTTTCAGCCTTATGTGTACATGTAACAAACAATCTCAAATTGGGTAATTTCTACTTGGTTTAATTTACTGCTAATTAACATAGTAAAGCAAGTGAGGCATGGGACAGAAAAAGAACACAAGAAAACCCTTAGATGTCAGGGTAACGTATGCAGAAGTTTCCCTCAAATGCTTTGTTATTCTTCCTCTTTTACTCTCCCACACTTTGCTTTTTGCCCCTTTCTCAATGTTCTTTGCTCCTTCAGGTTTTCCAGCAGCTCTTTCCCTTCAAGGCTGTTCCTACCCAACATGGTGCCTCCCTCCCCAAACATGTCTCCAGTAAGATGCTTCCACACCCTCAGCTGCCCCTTTCTTTCCTAAACATTGTTCTGTAATGATGACAGCACAGCAGATAACACTGTGGTTACTTTTGGACCACCAAAGCAGCATTTACATGTTGTTATTCACTTGAAGGAGCAGGAGAAATCCTGTGTTCTGTTTTCTTTCTGGCGCTTTGCAACAGTTGCTACCAACTGTTAAGGAATTAAGAGACTGCTGGAATGACCAGTCCACATTTCTTGAGATGCTTTGCACTGAAGAACTGCAAAAAATAAGCATCTTAACATATCTTTGTGGGATTTACTGAAATAAGTACAAAATAGATTTCTACAAGTGAAACCAGAGTGGTGACAGAAAGACACTTTTCAGAGCTATAGGGAACCTGAAGTACATATGGTTTAGCAAGAAGATTGAGAAAATGGAATGTGATTCCACTCTAGCTTTCACTCAGTAGGGTTATTGCCAGCTTCAAACATAATCTAAGTCCAAATTTGCAGAAAAAAAAAGAATTTCCAGACATTCAAAACTATTAATTTGATGCAAATTGTCCCTCTGAAAAGACACTGTGTACCTAGTCATTTCTAAATCAGGGGAGAACAAAATCAATAAAAATGTCTATTTAATTCTGTATGTGCATTTTGCAATCAAAAATGTGCATATGTTATGACAAACCAGTGATGGCACTTTTGGGCTTTGTAGCTAACAGTGTCTTTAGGGTTTTTTGAATAAATCTCAGGTTTCCAGTTAAACTGTGACCCATAGTGCATGTGCTATTGAAATCTTTTCACTAGCAGTTCTCAGGATTTTAAATTGGAATTAGGGAAGAAGGAACCAAATCAAAATTCTCACACACGTTTTCCTTTATGTTTGTCAAGAGATTTTGAAATTACTTTTGCTAACTGAAAAAAACAGCTAGAAATATACTTGACATTTCACTTATTTTTTGAGTATTTTTAACCTTGGTGCAAATGTTTCATCTCTTATACTGTATTGTAGACTGGAATGCAGTTCAAGAAAAATTTATCTTCCATGTGGCATCCAATATTCAGAGATTATACCACCTGGAATCTATTTATTCAAACACACCTGGTGCTGTCCTCTCTTTTTAGACTGTATTACAACTTAGCCTTGCCACTACCATGAATCATAATTTCTGGGCTGTAGAGAAGGTTGTTTACTTATTTCCCAGTAAGTTACATTTTGGAAAATGACTGAAAATTTAATAATTCCCAGTGCCATTCTACTGGAGTCTCTCTACCACTTTGAACAGTACTTTTGTTTTTATTTTGCAATTTTTTATGTTTGTTTCATAAATGTCAGGAAGGAGAATAGGACTAGGCACTCTTAGTATCAGAAGCCAAACTTCTGTTACCCCTGAGCATATTTATTGCTTTGTTTTCTGTTTCGTTTCACTGTTCTCCAAACAATAACACATCAGTGCATTCCCAGAAGAAACCACAAGGCCTGAAATGAGGGATTTTTTTCTACAATTACATGACAGAAGTTACTTAAAACTCTGTGCACCTTAATGCAACTCTTACTTTGGCAGTTCATAGAAATTCCCTCTGCTAGGGCCTGAACATAAAAAGAAATATTTTGAGTTCATAGTAGATTCTTCACACAAATTAAATTGTTGTTTCAAAGTCAAATACCATAAAAATTGCAATTGCTATATGTTGTAATGACTACAAAGTACATCATTAGAAGAAACATTAATGCATTTCATTTTTATTCTTCATTTTACAATGGAAAACAATCTGTGATTCTTTTCCAATATTCTGGCATTGTAAATATGACACTACAATATTTTATCAGCCCACTTTTGCCAAGTCAATAGTTTTTTCAGATCACTGGGTAAAGAAACAAGTTTATTTCAAAACTATCAGATATTTAGCATAAAATAAGAGCTCAAGGAATAAAAAAGGCCCTCACTGCTACTCTCAAAAAAATTAACCTTTTATACGTTATTTTTAAGTCATTCTCTCTAATTTGCTTTTATTGGTTATGCTGTCTCTCTGATATTTGTTTGTCTTGAAAAGAGATCTAAAATCCTGGCATTTCTGTCCCTTTTTGAAGAATTAACAGAATGTAATAAATGTTTCTCAATCATCCACCTTGAAGCAAACACAGGGATATTCCCTTAAAGGTTTGGGTGTTGGATGATTTTGCCCTCTGCAAAAATAATGAGTTCCAAAGCAAACTGTGAGAACATTTTAATGTTAATTATTTGGGGCTAGCCTTCCCAAAATATCTCCGTCGTTATTTATCTGATATTTTTATATCTTTTAGTAAAAGCAAAACAAAACCTAACATAAATAACCACAAAAAACCCCCCAAAAAATGCACACACACAAAAAAGTTTATATTAAAAATAGCGGCAATCAAGACTCTAGCAGACCACACAGTACACCAATCTCCAGCACTCACCTGCAGTGCCATCAAGCTCCCAATGCAAACTCTTAGTACCATCCCAGAGCATTTTAGCATCTGTTTTCTCAGTATCTCTGACTGTCACACAATTCAAGCAGGTTGAGTTACCAGATCTTAAAACACCCTGAATTCCATAGTTACTGCTCACCCAAGACTCCGCAAGTCTGACCATGTCTTTCTTATTTGGCCCTAGCGGATCTACTGGATCATCTTCCCTGGTCAGCTTCTTCATTGCCTGTATCATGTTCACAAGAGACCTAAAGCTGTCTTTGCAGAAGATGCTCAAGTGTATACTAAAGATTAATGTTTGTGATACTGATGCTTTTGCTAGTTCTGCATAAAGAGGCTTGATCTACTTTTTCTTCTTGATCAGGTTGTCTATAGCAGATGCCCATCAAAATACCACACTTGCTGATGTGGTCCTTGCTCTTAAGTTCCCAAATGGCTCCTTGTATTACCTGAGACACAGCTACAGGCTCCTAACTGGACAGAGCACCTCTCCTCTTCCTTCCCATCCTGATCCTCTCAGCAGCACGTACACATCCAAAGAACACCTCTAATTATGTAACCTGTCCTTTACCACTTTGTGATTCCAATGAGATGATAGCTCTGTGACTGCACATTGACTTCTCATTCCTCCTGTGAGATTCCCATGCTGCAGGCATTCGTGCACTGCATAAATGAAGCTTAATAAAGGAAAATGCAAACTTCTTGCATTTAGAATAGAACAACCTGTGCAACAGGACTCTCTGGAGAGAAAGAAGCATAACAGCAATATGTCCTTGTTATAAAGAAGACCTAAACCATACCAAGCAATAGAGCTTGTGGTCAGTGAGTTAACACAAGTGATTATTGCCCTCTATTCTGTATCTTTGGGACTACATCTTCAACACTGTGCTTCAATTTTGAGATTCCAAGTATAAGATACTGTCATGCCAGAATGGATAACCATTCCTGTAAATTCAGCAAAGGGTCAGCAAGATACCTAGGGTGCTGGAGAACCCAATGTGACAGAAGATGCTGAGATAACTGGCTTAATTCTATTACTAAAAACAAGAAATCTAATGTGGGATCTTACTGCCACAATGAACTACTTAGTGAGAAGGTAAAGACAGAACCTCCAGAGTTATCTGGAGGTACACAGTGCCAGGGTGAGAAGCAACAGACACAAGATGCTTGAAGAGAAATTCTAATTTGATATAAGGAAAAACTTTCACACTGACAGTGATCAAATACTGAAACAGGTGCCCGGAGAAGCTGGGGAATTTACATTTTTGGACATGTTCAGAATTTAACTGAACAAGCTTCAAGAGCATCTTCATCCACAATGAGCTGGTTCTGCTTCAAGTGTGCAGCCAGACAAAAGAACCTCCAGAGACCCCTTCCAACCTAAATTTTTCTTGGATGACATCACTATTGATGTCACTAAAATACATCAGATAGAAAGACTATTTTTTCTCTCTTCTTTAGTTTTGTGAAAAGTGTTGAATTTCCTTCCTAGAAAAGAGTGAAAAAACAACCCAAAGTTCCTGAAGTTCCAATGCAAAGACACACAATGTTTCATTAATTACTCATCTGCCCAAATATTAAATGAAGTAACAAATGTAGGAGCTGAAACCTAGGAAAAATTCAGGTGACTCTATTTCATTGCTGCAGGAATATCTATTGTGTATTTCTAAAATAAAGGTTACTGGAGAATTCTCAATGTAACACTTCTTCCTCAAGATTTTTGTTTCCTGTAAAGTTAAAAAGTGGAAATAATAATAATGACAATGACAATGTATAGTTTAATATTTTCTCTTTTTTTAAGAGTGTAAAATGGTGAGGTATTTGCCTATTTGGCAAGCAGTCACAAGATATTATACATCCTGACAGACCTCAAAGCACTTCACAACTCTATAGTAATAGACTAATTCCATTTACTACTGAAGTGCAGCCAACTATGAGACAGAACACAGCAGTGGTTTAACAGCACAGATGAACACTGTCAGCCCTTTAGATTAGTAGGTAGATGTAAATATCTTATCCATTTAAAAACCATAGGGTGCTTTGAGACAGAGTAGAATTAGCCAAACCTCTAAATAGCAAAGAAACCAGAAGTAATATCACTGTTTTTTGGAGATGTAGTCCTTTTTTTTTCTTTTTTGTACTTTCATTCTGTTTTGAGGTTTTGGTTTTTGGTTTTTTTTTTTGGTTTGGTGGGTTTTTGTTGTTTTTTTCTTTTTTTTTTTTTTTTTTTTTTTTTTGTTAAAATACTAATTCCATTTACTACTGAAGTGCAGCCAACTATGAGACAGAACACAGCAGTGGTTTAACAGCACAGATGAACACTGTCAGCCCTTTAGATTAGTAGGTAGATGTAAATATCTTATCCATTTAAAAACCATAGGGTGCTTTGAGACAGAGTAGAATTAGCCAAACCTCTAAATAGCAAAGAAACCAGAAGTAATATCACTGTTTTTTGGAGATGTAGTCCTTTTTTTTTCTTTTTTGTACTTTCATTCTGTTTTGAGGTTTTGGTTTTTGGTTTTTTTTTTTGGTTTGGTGGGTTTTTGTTGTTTTTTTTTTTTTTTTTTTTTTTTAGCGTAGAATCATTAGAATGCTTTATTAGGGATAGCTAAAATCCCTATTCCAAATGAATACTGAATTTGACCTGAGTCTAGAAAAGTTTAATTTCATATAGAACACATATTAATGTCTCCTTTGATGGCCTGCAGTTAAATCCTGACTCACAATGAACTAAACTACTGAGTCTGTTCTGATCCCAGCTCAGAAATGTTTTACTGTTCCACAATGCTTCTTGAAGTCCCTCAGTAAAGCTTAATGACGTATACTCTTGGTATTTAAACACACAGGGCTCAATCTGTTGCTTAAGTATAAACGTCTAATGCTATTTGTCATGCTCCAGGATTATGTGAGACATTGTCAGGAGTCTGGCAGATATAACAGGATCTATGGGAGACTCATGCCCATCTGGAAAGGCAGCTGGAGGCTAGATTTAGGCAACTAAATCAAGCCTCCACTGCAAATTTAAAAAGCATCAAGCTGGTGCTACACACACCTCTCTTCCTACTGTTTCTGCCTATTTTATCTGGTGATAACAATTACTATGGAAGTGTTCAAATAAAAATTTTCTCACTTTTAGAAACTGTACGGGTTTCCTACAAGTATATAAATAAAAAAAATTACAGATTTCACCGACAAAGTGTGTCTAGTTCTGGTTAGGAAGTGTGTCCTTAAAAATCAAATCACTAGAATCTGATGTTGAATTATCATTAACAAGACAGAGTTCCATAATTAATAGGAATAGCTTAATATTATACCTACATTTGTCAGGTTATAAGCTTTAGTTGGTGAGCTAATATGGCCAGTGTCACTGATCAGAATTGAGTGCAACCAGACTGAAGACACATAGTCATAAGGACCAGTTTTTCGATTTTTTCATTCTCCAAAGATAGTTGAAGACTAATTGCAACAAATAGGAGAAATACATTAATATTCTCTTATCTGGGACAGCTTAAGAGATTTACGAGTTAAATGTTTTAATCTGAAATCAATAAGTACTGGAGAAGTATTAGGAGTCAATTATTCAGCTATATAGCCTATTCCTTAAGTTCAATGTGGTGTGAAAAATGAAAGAATAAGTACCTTATGTTTAATTTATCTTGCTACAAAATAAGTTTTTACTTCCTTTTCAACATATTAGAAGTGTTAATTTGTCTGAGTCATTCAGCACCTATTTCTTTCTGATTTTTTCCTTTCTATGTCCCCATATTTTCCCTAATTTCAGCACATATTTAATGAACTGACATAATGATAAAAAGGTCAAGAGATCTGCCTCCAGCTCCTGTGTAAATTTGTAAAAGAAAATAATATTACAGAAAATCCAAATAGCACAATAAAAACTTCTTGTCATGGACTCATTATATAGTGTATCATATAAACGCTATCTGTAAAAATTTGATTAGTATGTCAGACTTTAGATGTGACTTTTTTAATGTAGATGTGAAATAATTTCATACTTTTTTAATGTGCTTATAATTTAAAATTAGAGAGATGAAAATACAGATGTTACAGTAATCTGTCTTAACTTTGAAATGGATTCATGAACTGGATAAAAGATGAAAAACATGAAGTTGTCTTCATTCAAAAATTATTGTCAAATATTTACATAGCCATCAATCTTTAGGCAATCAAGCTATCTTAAAACTGTGGGGTTTTGTGATTTTTTTTTCATTTGTCAAAAGATCATAAAAGAACTGATTTTCCTTCCATAGGCCATCTTAATTGACTGTAGTTGTACAAGAAATTTTTTTAAAAGGCTCTCTCTCTAAAAGTCATATATGTGCTGAATAAAAATATTGTCCAGTAAGCAGAGTTCCATCTGAGAAACTTCCGTATTATTTTGGGCTTGATTTTTACCTTACTCTTAGATAGACATACAAAGTATATTTTCATTCATATTTGGTCATTTTATGCTAGGGTATTAGCAACCAAAGATGATATCCATTCCCTATGCACACTCTTATCAAGCACCTCAACATCACAGCACCTCAACTGTGCTATTTGAAAATGAAAATAATTATGATGTTAAGATACTTTATTAACTTTATACATTATTTAAAATGCAAAATGTTTCAAATTGATCACAAATGTAATGCAGCAACTATGAATGTTACCTCTCTTGTTGTTCAATATCTCCTATTCTTGTTTCTAGTAAAAACATGTACAAACAAGTAACCTGGGCTGCTTTTTGTAGTAGGTAACACAACAGAAACACATCACATTTTTAGGATGCAACACAGCACTAACTCAAACTCAGAGCTTATCTTTTCCCTTTCTGACATGAATATTGTATTATGCTCCTTAAAACTGAGTACAGACACTTGGGCTAAACTTGATGTGGTGCAGAGAATGAAACAACAGTTCAGCAAGTAAACCCAAACAGCAACATACCATCAAAGACAAATTTTCTGGTTTAGCTAAATTTTTAATTAGGACAGATTTCAGAGAGATCTCAGTGCTGGAGCTGAACACCAGAGAATACAGAGCACTATAAAAAGTTCCAAATAAATTGCAATTTTTATCTGTAAAGACCTGCTGTTGTAGAGCAGTAGGAGAGTTGATTCATCCATTCACTGGAAGCCCTCAATGCAATGTGCACTATTTAGTGGGACCACAAAACCTCTGTTTCCCAAGAATTGCATCTGTGTAATCAGATTTTATCCTTCTGCACAAACACAGGCATAGAGTGAATCTTCCTATAATCTGTCCCAGTTCTAAAAGGGTTAATACAACTTAGTGTCGCTTTTTTTAATTGCTTGTTGCAGTTTGTCTTCAGGTAAACAAAGTCACTGTGATTATTTTCTATTTAGAAACATGTCCTTCTCCAGAAATACAGTATGGACTGTTAGATTATTTGGCCTACAAACTATTTATGTGGTGCTGTTTTTTTCTTTTTTTTGTAAAGGAATTGAATATTGTGGTTTTATTAGTATTAATTTGCAAGGTCTTTCCCTCTGGTTACAGTATTAATGCAGAACAGAAAGTGCTGCTTTGCGTATAAACTGTTTTCAAAGTCTAAAATATATTTCAGAATTGGAGAAAAAAATCTTATGTTTTCACTTAAAAGCTGGTTAAAATATATTTAAACAATTCTTTCTGTACTTTCTGGCTTTGTAGCTATTATTTTTTATAACTTTGTGAATATTCAAAATAATTAAAAAATTACTTGAAATGAAGCAGTCAGACACTATTAGTTACATTATAACACTGCTTTACCAGTGATATTTAGCATCTTTGAATTTTCTTCTTTGAGTTCAGCATAAGATGTAAATTCAACTACAATGCAAACCAGTACAAGAGATACATAAATATTATATACAAACAAGAGGCATGTTTTTATTTGGACTTGGTTTCAACACTTTGAATGATTGGGCATAGTACAAATTTACTAGAGTCAAGGATGTGTGTGTGTCTGTGTTGTTTAAACCAGTAAAGCCCATAACAAAGTATGATTTGGGAAAGCCCAAAAGCTAAACTTAGTTCAACCCTCAAAAGAACAGTGCAAATTATAAAGTCCAGTGAAATACTATTAGAAGAAGAAAAATATAATATAATCATGGCATGCTGCTTTAACAGTATAACCCTTCTGTGAATAGGTTGTAGAGACAGAGTTTACCCAGTTTTTAAACAAGGTTTCAGTGGTTGAGGCTTGAGGTGCAGTGACAGTTTCAAAAACTCCATTGCATTTGTATACTCTATACTAATCCCCAAGAAAGGATTTTAATCTTCAGGGTTGTCAATTGATACCCTTCACCAGCACAAAAGTCATCATAAAAGAAGGGCAATTACAAAACTACTGAATCTATGAAAGAGAGAAAACTGGAAGTGACTAAAGACAGTTCATGCTGTGAGCATAAACAAAGGACATCTCCTTCCTCTGCACCAAGCCTGTTCTGTGTGCTCCAGTATTTCAAGATCCTAAACAGAGGATTTTCTTATTTTTCCACTGAGAAACTACTATGGAAAGACCTTTTTTGATTTGTGACATCTGTTTGGTCTATCTTTGTTTTTGCCTTCCCAAATTGGATAAAACCAGTAAAAAATAAAAAAATCATTCTTGGGTACTGCTGAATTTGAAGACCTCTTTTTTTAGCAGATTTCAAATTAGCTGAAGTTTGATAAACATGAACAAGGCAGAAGATGAAATCTTCTCCATATAGGATCTGCTCTTTCAGCTTCCAATATTCCAGCATTCCAGGGAAATACCAACAAGCATAGCCATAATACGCACTGCTGATACTCAAAAACATCCTTTTCTGCTTCAAATTCCAACAATTCAACAGCTCTCAAAAGAGTTATGAAGCCTAAAATTAGCTGTAAAAGTTCATCCCATCACAGGCCTTTTCAAGTGTATTCTGAACTGAATTATTAGCAGATGGAATTTGAATTTCAGCATTTGTAAAGTAATTCAGCCCTGTGAACAATGGGTTCTCTGAGGGTTTCTTCAGTTTTTCTTATTAACCTCTCCCCGTAGAAGTAAAGAAAAAAATTCCTGCATCATCTGAAAGTTTTTTTCCCTTTTATATACTTAATGCAGTGGTGACCATATGGTTACAGTCCTGTCCTTTTAATCTCTTTTTACTCTCCAGTGTTTGTGTGTGCTATTGAATAGCTGCCATACATCACCCCAGAGAAAGGATTTTGTTTCAGTTTTGGATAACGGATTTGCTGTACCATAATAGTTTTTTACAGTGATTTACCTTATCAGCACAGCCCTTTAAGACTGACCCCTTCTGAAATTCAAGACTTTTACATGATATCAGCTTGTTACATCCATTCTACTATTAATCTTTTCAGTTTAATAGTTTTACTTAATGTAACTTGAACATGAAGAATAAAAGAAAGCTTTTAAAATGTGATACTCACTGGGTGGTGTTCATATGGAATAGAGATTCCTCGTTCACAGGTTTCACCATATTCCCTTTTCAAACCATTCCCTGTTGGCCAAGCCCACAGGGGACTATAAAGACCTTTTACATTTGCCTATAGCCTGATTACCAAGACCTCCTGGAATCAAGAGGCATTTTGAAGTCGGTCCCAACTGCTCTGCTATTTTCAATGAAAGCACTCAGCAGAACAGCTTGTTTTACTTATGTTTTTAGTCTTCCTTTTGCAGTTCTCCTAGGCAAGACTTACTGACTGAAAAAATAAGTATTTTCTCTCAGAAAAGTACATAGGCATCCAAAGACAGAAAAGAAGATATTGCATATTGAGAAATGGAGAAAAATTAGCAACAAAAATATATCTGAGAATTCAGAGGTCACTGGATCCATTTTCTTGCTGCAAGTAAACATAGTCATAACTATCAGAAGCTGTCAAGCATTGTGATAAGAATTCTTCTCTTTCCCAGAAAGTTAGCTCTTTTCTAGCTAGGCTATACAATACTTAAAATACTCCATCAAAATGTATCCAAGCCGAATTTCTCCATTTACCTCTCTGGCAGCCCCAGATTTTAATGGATTCTTCCTGCTCTGGCACTTAATTTTGTGTCCATGCATTTAGAGAAAATAAACAGTCCCTTCTAGCTTCTCATTTTTCTATGTTAATTATGTCATCCTCTTCCAGACCTCCCTCATAAAGGAAGCCATTTCTCCTCTGACTATCATAGATGCTATTGTTTACTGTAATTTGAAATCATCACCTGAATATGGAACAAATAAAAGAGACCTCTTTACAGTATAAATTTATGACTGAATTTTTATTTTCTCTACCTCTGCTGGAAATTCCTCCTTCACTACCTGGAAGAGTTTAAAATGGTAACAAATCAGACTATAACAAAACAGTAGAATTTCAAAATATTTATACCCTTATAAAACATAAATAGTCATGCTTAAGTATATCACTTTCATGCTGACTCCTGGAAAAGTATGTCTGGACTTTTCTGTAAGTCAAGCAATGTACTCATACTTGATATGACAATGTAATCTTTGCCTACCTCTACAACAACTGAACAGTAATCTGATAAACAAAAAATAAATATTGGATAACAATTACCTGGCACAGTTAATATTCAAAAGATAACTCTAAGAATATGAAAAATATCCCTAAAAGATGATTCTTTTAAATTGCATTATAAAAATAGTATGAAATGAAAGTTTTATTCAAGATTCAAAGAGAGGAAAGTTGGTCAGCTACTGTAACCTACAGCCAATACTCGTTGCAAGAGAAAAGCACATGAATCACAAATTAGGAAGAGAGATGTGAATCACTAAACTGCTCCTCTTTAGAACTATTTTGGCTAAAAGAAGGTAATTTCATGCATTTTCAGCTGTTTTTGTGAAATGTCTTTTAGGGCAGCATGAACATCCCTAATGGACAGATATTTGAATAAGATGACCATCAAAGCAGCCTGTCACAAATAACAGACATAACAAAAAGTGAAACCTAGAAATGCATTTATGTAAAATTTCCTCCAATTACAAAACCTCCACTACAGTTAAGTACCTCTGACATAAAGTGGTTGGGAAAACTTGAAGCCATGCTTTACATGTCTCCAGGCTCCTAACAAAACAACTTTAAAAACAAAGGAGCCCCTTGAAGGAGAAAGCAGATACAATCTCAAATAAATAATGCAATCATAATGAAAAAAGTGACTATTTACTCAGTTATCTCAGAAACTCCTTCCTCAAAATCTTTAATAGCATCAGGGTTTTTTGATCCTTGTACTAAGTTCAAAGCTTTGTAAACAAAATGAAACCAAGTGTTTTACAGAACCATCTGAGTAGTACCAATAGATGACACTGAAGGCAGATTCAAACCCAACAAGACAAGCCTTTAGATAAAATTTAAATCTGATCATGTAGGGCTCTGCCATCATTCAAGTGCCCAGCTGTGCATCTGTTCTTTGCACATCTCACATGTATTACACCATGGACAAAGGCAGTCCCTCCTCTCTACTCTGCACGAGACACAGCAAGAAACAAGGTGCAGGAAGCCACTGGGAAGCTGCCAGGTCGCTGCCATTGTAGCAAGAGTTCTTCTTTGAATTAACAGAGAGTGTTTTGCATGTTCCAGTTTTGCTTTTAATAGGGAAGATAGCATGAGTATTTTTCTGATCAAGTCTTTCAAATGAAAGAAAAAGTGGGATGGGCAAAGAAAGGGGATCTGGGGAGCTGAAAATGAAAGTAAGGGGAATGTACTTCCTTGACCTGTAAATGGCATAAAAATAACTTTTTTTTTTTTGTTCTCTGATTAAAACCAAAGGAACTGAGCAGACAGTGTCTCCATTTTTGCTATCTTATATACCACATGGTCTTACAACTGTAGTACTTGTTTTCAGAGCCACAAAAAACTATGTGAAACACAAAAAAGATATTTCAAAGAATATACAGTAATGATAATATTACATAACTTCTCATTTTTCCTGTACTTTTTTTCATCCTTCAGTAAAAAGAAGTATCAGCAAAACTTCTATTTATTAAAACTGCAACTTATCATCAGATTATATATCACTAATACGTTTCGTTGCCTGATGTTTGAAAAATTAAGGGGTGTTGACTCCAGAAAGAAGAGAAATATTATTCAGAAGAATGATCTGGAGCTACATTTCCAGCTTTGACCAAGAGCAATATATTCCATGATATACTCCTGCTTGTTAAGAAGTAAAACCATGTCTCATTTAAATTTTGAAAATAAGATATGCTGCTTTTCCTTTTATAACTCCTTTCCAGCTGCATAGTCAAGTACCATCACAGCACTGAACAGTTTCAATATGGTCCAACCAGCACAGAGAAGTTCCCCTCCCTCAATGTGGAGCAGAAAATCCACATTGGAGCATTTTTCAAGCACATTTCCAGACTGCTTGCTGTCCAAAGCCTGGTTTGGATCTCCAAAGTGCTAACAGGATTTCCTTCCTGACCTTGAAACTATTCAGTCACTCCTGACTGAGAAGCAGCCATGGTAAATTTTGGGTGACCACGGCCCATCCTTCCCCAGCAGTACCAGGCCAGTGCCTCAGATCATTTGGAGAGTGAAACACCAATACAATTATAGCCTCATCATGTTCCTGCTGCTGTTCTACAACTTTGCTTTGTTAGCTACTGCCACAAAGCAAGATATTTCTCACAGTTCTTCAAAGTTGTTTAATGAGTGATGAAAGTTGGTAATAGAAATAATTGTTATGTATACTGCTCCAAAACTGACAGAAGAAACACCTACGAGTATTATAATCCCATACTCTTTTCCAGAAATAAAGAGACATAGAAGAAGGACGTTTAACTGTGCACAACTATCATCTTCCTTTCAGCATAATAATGGTTGTGTATCTATATAATTAAAGATAATTATAGACTATAAAATTTGTACAGCGATTAACCAAAAACAAGATGATGCTCTGTGCTGCCAAGACAAAGACATCCATCACTGAAGTTCCTCCCTCTCGTATTTGGAATTTCCCCCCATTCTATTTCTGTTACCTTCAGCATTACAGTATATCTGCAACTCAAAAAAAAAAATCCCTGATTTTCAAAGTGCCATATTAAATCTGAGTTGCTCCATTATTTTAACTTTAACAGAATAGTGAAATGAGACTTTTACAATTATACTTTAGCCAAAGAAGCACATTTATCTCTAATCCTAAGAAAGTGTTGAATGTTCATCCTGTAATAGTAAATACTATAATCCTTACAGATATGCTCTTCACTAATACCATTGCAGATACTCTCATTATTAATGCTACACACCTAATCCTTTTCTGAATACCTGATTGCTGTAATTTCTATAATTATATAGATTACTCAGGCTAGCTCTGTACCAGATATAATGGTATTTCCTTCTTAATGCTGTTTCTCCATTCACTTTAACATCCATTACTAGCATGGCACACTTATTTCTTCTGAGTTTTTCAAGAGAGATTTTGGATATATTCCTTTGAGGGAAAAAAGCCCCAGACTTACTATCAAGGTTTTCCATGTAATAACAAGAACACATACAAATGAGCTTGCTATTTAACAAGGAATAATTTGGAACTCTGAATTCCTGCTCTATGTTGAACACATGCACTATGCATACTTTACATCTGCAAAGAGATAAAATATAAAGTCCAAGGTATCAAACTAAAGATTTCAGAAAGCAACAAAAGTTGCAAGTACACAGACTGTATTGCCACTCTAATTTCAACGTACTTTTGTTGAATGAAATTTAATGCGATTTGCCTTTTCTTTTTTTGTAATTCTCAAATGCACACTCCCTGCATAATTGGTTGAAGAGAATATCATGAAGTGAGGCTAGAAGATCAACAGTTACCCTATCTTCTGTTGAAGGTTAAAATATGTGACATATAGCTGGTTTTCATTTAATCAAACAACACTTCCACTGTATAACATAACCACAGATATGCAACTGTCTTCATGAGTTTCAATTTGGAATCATATTTTTATTTTCCTTTGGCTGGAAGCATTAGGAATTTCTCATTTTCTCTAGGGCTGTTTGGCCTAAATTCAAAGGATTTTTTGGATGCACTGTCATAATGAAAGTACTTCATTTATGTTTACACTTCCAGCCCCTCCATGGAGAATTCCACTGAACATTTAATTCATTCAATTTTCACTAGGAAAAGTGCACACTGCCTGTTTTTGTTCTCTGTGACTGGAAAAGAAAAGCACACTTTTTAGTGATTTATCTATTTTTCTTACAGATTTGTTGAACAACTTTTATCTAATGGGTCAGTCAGTGTTTTCTGTTCATATTATTTGTGGGTTTACCCTCTTGTACACAAGACTGACTCCATAGGTCTTATGTCATTGCATCCTCACTGGAAAAAATAACAGCAAAAAGAATTCTAATTTCAATGCAGGAATTATTCATCACCATCCTGTGGCTACTTTGTTAAATCAAACTTTTCTCCTTTGCTGTTAATTTTTCATAACAGCACTAATTTGAAGGGATCAGAAATACTACTGAAACACATTAGCAAACTGTATGTGCAAAAATACTGTTGGTGACATGCTTGCCCATTTTGACTCCAGAAAAAAAATTAGCAGATGAAGTTACTGAAAACATTTTTAAGGGAATAAAATTCCATTTACTTTCACTTTGACTGAAGGAAGGAAGAGAAAATGTTAAGTTTATGTAGAAATGGAACAACCTGGTCATTTTCAGGTTTTTTTTCAAGATGAAGTATGAAAAGGGTCACTCATTTCACACTGCTATCTCTTGAACTTCTCAAAAATAAAATAAATGTGGCCGCAGTCCAAGAAGCTCAAGCAGTCATCCAAGAAACTGACAGTATCTTTCAGGAATGAAAAATGACTGTCAGCATGAGAGACAGTTCTTAGTTTGCCTGTCATTATTTACTTCTAAGGTCTGCCTCGTCTGGGGAGATGTCAAGGGAGCAGCTGTCAGACTGAAGGCAACAGAATTAGGAAAACAGCCTAAACTTATATTTGAATCATGATTGATCATAACCTGTACTATGCAATCAGATAAATGTAATAAGGAGGCAAAACAAAAAGGAAGGAGTTGTGCTCACTCAGTAAAATATTA
This sequence comes from Passer montanus, assembly GCF_014805655.1. NCBI lineage: Eukaryota > Metazoa > Chordata > Aves > Passeriformes > Passeridae > Passer > Passer montanus. The sequence continues at coordinate 1,869,044 of NW_024372702.1, forward strand.
GCAATACTATAGACTAATAGTTAATTTATAGTTGCTTGGAAATATTCTACAGAAATGAAGTCTCACTGAAAAATAATGATTTGCAGAATTTCAGGTCTCTCAAAGTATATAATAAAACCCCTGATTTATATTCATAACTGGTCTGGTTTTCTGGACCTTTTGCCAAAGAGGAACAAAGCTCGAGTACTACTTGAAACATGCTTATCAAATTTTCATTTTTCTCTACAATTTATCTCAAAGTATCTAATAAATAATCAGTAAGTATAACATTTATTTTTAAAGCTGAGGGAAGTAAGGGACTCATGTGACAAACTTCACAAACCCACTAACAAAATCCACCAGTGAGCTGAGAAAGTGTTAAGCTTTTCTGGCTCACAGTCTAGGAGTGGACTACACCTTTTATTCAGATTGGTTTTGTCTGAGCTATCACTTAATGTTGTATGACTTCCTTCAGAGTGGAGCTGACTTCAGTTTATCAACTTAGTTGATTTGTGCCATCTGAAACTGATCAGGCTTCTGTCATCTGGGATATTACACTGTTGCCTAATTCAAATAGTACACAGATCAAGAATTCTGTATTCCTAAAATAAATCTTTATATGTTGAAATTTGGTATTTCAACATATAAATAATACATTCAGACTTTTTCAAAAACATCTTTAGAGCCATGATTTAACTGCTGAATGCTGTTTCTTCGGCATAATAATTTTGATGGGTTTGTATTTGACAACTTTCTGCACCACTGAAGAAATTTAAGTAAAGTAGAATTATTCATTTGCAAACATCATGATTTCTTTTTTCATTGCATTAGCAAAACATGAACATTTCAAAGACAAAATGAAAATGTCTTCTGAAATTAAGTGGAAATATCTCAAAGTTTTACATAAAAAGCTAAATTAAGAAATAAAAAAATTATCAAAATGTACATCATGATTTACCTGTTCCTGTATCTTACCACCTATTACTATTCCAGCTGCTACTTCTTTCTGCATTTTCTCTCTCTCTTTAAAGCAGTGTACATCCCTTTCTTTTTCTTGTTTCACAAGAACATATAGGCTACATTACCAGAATATCTGAAAATTTTTCACCTTGTAAAGGTGATGTAAGCGCAGTGCACCTTTATTGATACACTGCAAACATTACTGAGTATGTGCAAAGATAATAGGTTGATTATTCACAAAAACTGTTAACAAAGTGCTGTTATGTGTGGTAGGTTGTGCTGGCTTTGGCTGGGGTGAAGTTAATTTCCTAGTAGCATGCTCTGATAACATGGGGCTGGTTTAGATTTCTCTTGTTATGACCAGAACCAACTTGGTAATGCCAGAACTATTCTGAGCTTCCACAGTTTCACTGCAATAAGCCAGCTTTTGTTCCTTCAGGAATTATTTTTGAAATCACAAGGTGTATATATAAGCGTTAGAGTTTATCATATCAGTAGAAAAGCAGTACTATTGCTTTCACTTAGTTCCTATGACAGCTTTTGGTGCATTTTTTAAGGTTCTCTTACAATGGACCTGCAACAGATAAGCACTTGCTCCCATATACCAAACAAGAAAAAGAAATATTAAATATCCAGTTTATCAATGATGCAATCAGCAAACAGCCACTATCTAACCATTAAATGCTGTCATCTGTAGCAGATTAGTCTTGGTAGCATAATCAACATTAAAGCAAGTAGTTCGTCTGGCAAATACATCAGGATAAATCACTTGAAGTATATCAGAAATGAAAAATTATCTCAGAAAATCTACCTGACTGTTCCCATGGATTAAAATATATTAGAAAACATCATAAATCTTAGGTATTAATGCTGATGTTACACATTCTGTGTGTTTCAGGCTCCACATTAAAAGGTATCATGCCTATCACTGTAAGCTTCCAGAAAGACAAAGTGATAACAAAGGAGAAGTTGGTTAATTTTTTTTCCTTAAAACCTTTAAGTGCAAAGCATTACATGTACACAGTTCATCAGTGGGACTGGGGGGGGGGGGGACCTTTCTCTCCCAAATCTGCCAGCCACTCAAAAAGACTTGCAATGCTGAAACTGCTGTCTTCTTTACTTATTTATTTGGCTTAATTTAACAATGAAACAACTCTGATTTGTAAATAGTAACTGGCTTTAACTTTTCTTGTATTGCCTTCATCTCTGTGACCTTTCAGTGAGGCTTTTACTGACATAACCCCTTCCCATTTTACTCTCCTTGACCTAAACAATAGCATAAGTGAAGTTTCCTAGAATTTTTGTATTTAGTAAAATAGTTGTTCCTATGAGCTCAGAAGCTATACACTATGCAGCACAGGAGAAAACTTTTCAAGAGTTAAAATTGAATTTTATGAATGTGTTCCTACACTAGCAAACAAGACTTACACCTGTTCTGTGAAAAATCAGACTCTTCTTCAATAGCCTCTGTCTGAGAAACAAAAGTTCTCCTAAGGGTAGGGTTCTGTTGCTCAGCAAGTCTTATCAGGAAATAAACTCTACTGTCAGCTCTTTCTTCAATTTTTCATTTCAAAAGCAGTATTATCCCTCTTGGTAGAAACAAAACACAAGAAAATACTGCAAAACATTTGTCATACACTATTTCTTCAGAGCCAGATAGCATGCTCTACAAAAAAAAAATGTCTTTGCTACCATATCCTTTCTTGCTTTATTCTTCAAGCTTTCATTTGAAGCTTTATTTCTGCAATCTTCTGTAAACATTATTTCCACGAGTTTATTTTTTTGGTGAAGGTGCTCTGCACACATTCCAATCCAAAAATCAAGAGATGGGACTGCCTAATGATAATGATCCTATTATTCCTGTAGAATTTCATCCACGAATTTGCCAATTTGTCAGTACATTGACAGATAGCAATTCTTCCCCTTACATATATATTTAATTGCTTCTACAATCCCATTCATCAGGTTTCTCTGAACCTTTCTGTACACGTGGAAGATTTTTCTGGGTTTCTAGCCTACTACTTCAGATTTAACTTTCTATATATATACTGGGTTTTTTCTTTTTTTTAATATTTTTAATTTTAAATCTAAAAAAGAACATCCATGTCTCAGTTTACTAATTTACCTTGATGAAGTATATTTAGGTTGGTATGAAGACTTCCTTTAATAAAGGAATATTATACACAGTGATGATGCACCTCTCTTTCTATGCTGTATACAAGCAAATGCTTGGGGCAGTTTTCTGGGAGCAGAAGTCAAAACATTTGGGGGATGGGATCCCCAATACAAAACCAGGGTGTTCTATCTGCAGTCATTCCTTGCCTTAAACCAGCACCTAACTCTAACAGAATTGCCAACTGTGAGCTGAACAATCATAGAATCATTTAGATTGGGAAAGTCCAACTGCAGCAAGCCCAATGAGCCACATTTACACTCAACAAATGCTGAATAATTATTCGGAATAATTTATGGATAAGCACACATAGCCCATAACATGTTCAAAAAGGGCATACAAATGCTTTTAAAGGTATTTTTGAGGGGTTTTATTCCATGTGAAGTAATCACTTTCTGTATTTTAGCAGCAAAAGAAAGCACAGAACGAATCACAGGAAAAGGTAAATCCTATTATGCCATGATGGCAAGAAGCATAATGCCTTCTTTGGAAAATATCAAGCATCTGATAGCATTTAACAAATAATTATCATCTGGGAAGCATTGCACAAAACAGGAATAACTGTCAGTAAAAACATGGAGCTAACACTCTATAAAGCATGTCTCATTTGTTTTGTAAATCTTAAATATATTTCAGGAATGAGTTGTTGGGTTTTGTTTTCTAAAAAGAGCAAATATAGCACAGATGTAAACATCAATTACTCCATCCACACACAACAAAAGGTTACAAAGGTTACTCTCCCTTAGTGAAAACACAGCAGGTACTATGAACAGAGGTGAAGATAAACACATTTCATTCTGGATTTGTAGTATAATATGTTCCCTTCATCATTGTATCAACAGAATTGTATCTTTCTGCATGGTCCACCACCACTTAGTGTCACTGGATATTTTCAGTCCATTTGATATGTCTGATGTGCCCTCTGGCTACATGTATTGGAAAGAGAGACTTTTGCACGTTGTTGGCCATTCAGACAGCTGCTTATGAAAATGAAAGAGAATTGAACCAGAAATGTTCAGAATATCAAGAGAGATTTTCTGTGAGATGGAGGAGAAGTTAATGACATGGAAACTGAATCAGTATGGTACCAAAGCTGATTTGTATTGTTCTTTAAAGTGCTTTAGGGCCCAGGAGGACAATAACAACAGGAAAATAAAAGGCATAACAAAGAATTACAAAAGATACCACTGTCTCACCCTGAATGACATCCTCCTCTATTTGTCCTCTTTTTTGCTGCTGATTCATAACATGCACTGAGGAGTAACAAATATACATTTGCTCTGGCTTGGCAGAAAGGGCACAGAGAGTGCAGGAAGTCAGAGCTTGCTGCTCATATTTCTGATCTCTTTTCCATGTCTCTGGTTAAATGCTTCTATGGAAGCTTGAGAAGTGGCTCAAAATGGACTCAAATAGACAGTGAAAGGGAAACAAAAGTTGCTTTCTTTTATATTTTCTATTTTTCATATAGGAAATATAAATTAGGTATTCACCATTTTGCATCACTATTTTACCAATTGTTTTATTAAGATATTAGCATTAAAATATGTACAGTAATTGGAGCATGAAACGGGCATTAATCCAAGTAAACAACATTTGAAGTAGAAAATCATCTAAGTACTTTCTAATAGAGATGCCAAGAGTATGAAGTTTGTGTACAATCCCATCTTTTGGTAAGTGATAACTTTGTCTCATAGTAACCTGAAACAGAACTACTCCTCTAGGAAAAGTCACAGCATCCTCAAATAGATTTCTTTGACTCCCATTTTTCTGAAGTTACTTTAAAATTTTGACCCTTTTTTTTCAAATCAAAACACCTAAAACTCACAGAAACACAGTTGTCTCAAGTTGATAAAAAACAAGAGAGGGATATAAGAATATTTAGTAGTTATCATCTAGGATTATACCTGCATTGAGCTGTCTGTCTCCTATAATTCAGAACAGGAGAGTAGAACAGACTACACTATCTCCAGACCTGTTACAATAATAGTTTTGCTCAGCTCTTTCATTTAATGCTACTCTCCATAACCAATAGAGTATTCCTACCAACTGTGTCCTAAGATATGTCAATGTAGTCTGTCCTTGCATTGTTATTGACTCATTCAAAGCTCAGAGGCTGATTGAAAAGGGCTGCTACAGACCCTTGCAGAAAGTGTTACCAATATTTACTACTCTGGGCTCAGCCAAGGAGCTTCCCAAGAATTATACCCTCAGAGCCTTGAGACAGCTTGTGGAAGCTCTCTCATTCTGTTACTGAGACATTTTGACTGTGTTCTGGAGAACAGGAGTGATCCATTTTCGGGTTCATGGTGTGCAGCAGCCGGGACATTTAAAGCTACACTGATGCTCTGATTCATCTCAGATGTGTTTAGGGTGACAGTAGCTGTATTTTTCACATTGCCTGATAACATTCACAAATTACTCTAGCCACAAGTCCCCCCCATGACTTAAGATCTGTGCATATCAAGTAGAAAACAATGCAGAATTTAATGTGATCTAAGCTTATGTAGGTGACAGCAACATAACTGGGGTGACATTTCAATAAAATGTCTGCTTAATAAAACAATTCATAGCATTTAATTCTTTTGTGCTGATCATCTTGTGAAATTTCAGGTGTTTCCTGTTTCATTGCACCTTTGCTTTTCTCTGCGCAAAATGAGCTAGAGAAATATGTGCTCTTTATTTCTACTCATATTCATTAACCAACTGTTGGTGTATTTTAGCTACATCACCGAGTAAAGAAAACTTCATCAGAATTAATTTTACTATTTCAAATGATGTTAAGAAGCTGATATTTCTCATAAACCTGCATTTTCACATGCTCTTCTTTTCCTCTCCTACTATTCTCATTACAGTGGGAGTCAATGTGAGGAAAACACATGGCTGCTTCAGGTAGAAGTCATATGTGGTCATACCCATACCTTAATTAACAGCGTCGTTTTCTCACATAGCAAAGCATGTTACCTTAAAAAAAAAATATATATATACACATACCCAGATCACCAGAATGACTAAGAATGAATGAACACAGACATTTTTGACTGTGGACAGTATCCATCTATCCTCCAAAGGAACAAAATAGAATTAGGTAGCAAACATGAGTGAGTGACTATGTGTGCGGTGAATAGGATATTGGTAAATTAATATTCTAGAACTCTGAATAGATTTGGAATTGAATTTAGTGAAGAAATTAGTTTAGTTTTATTTTAGCCAAGCAGCATTATCCAAACTTAATTACTCTTCCCCAATGCTTGAAGTATTTCCATTTGCAGAAGTGACAATTCTCTAACAAAACTGGCAATGAATACCAGAACTGAAGTGAAACATCTTCTCTATGACATTGACATTTAGATTATTTAGACAGACATATATATAAATCACATCCTGGCATCTTATCTTTGAGAGAAGCAGATCTGCTAGAAAAACAACTGTACACACAGCAAATGTAAAACTATACTACCATATATTTACCCTAATTTTTAATGAGAAAAATAATAATAACACTTACTGTGGCCACAACATACATATGTTGAGATGGAATTTATTTTCAGATATAATGCAGTTTCCAGAGATAAAAAAGAGCTGAAATTCTTGATATCTATTTTTCACACCACAGGTACAACTTTACCATATGAATTCTGTCCCTTGGCTCAACTAACAACAAATGCAGGATGCACTTGATAAGAAACACTGGAGTATCCGGCTTTTCTTTTAATAAAGCAGTTTGGAACATTTATCAAACAGAAGGACTGCAACAGAATGAAACTTCAACAAAGACAAGGACTGTCAGGATGCCAGTAAAACAGCAGCAACAAAGAAGCACCCAACAATGGTTCTGATATCAATACCTCTAAACTAGGGAATTTCAAACACTACTTTTTAGAACTGGGGAGAAGTGCAACTCTCTTACACCTCTTTGGTATATCAAGTTCAAAGTACTGTAAGACATCTATCAAAATTTTCCTTCAAAACAAGAGTGTTTCATCACATATCTGATGTCTTGGCACACACCTCGCTTCCAAAGCCAGCTGCAACCTTTCAGCTGACACCCGGTGCACGGACAGCTGCTCCCTGTGTTAGGGCCAAGCTGCCAGCTGTGTGACAGCAGCCCCGCACCTCTGCGGCAGCCAGGCCAAGTAACAACTCTGGAAACAAGAGAAAACTCTCTAGAAAGCAGCATTCCTGAGTCTGCACCAAGGAAACTTCCCTCTGTTTAACAGAAAAAAAGAGTCCATGACAAGTATATACAAAACCATACTATTTTGCTATTTTTCTGTCACCTATGAGAACTTTTGACAGCTTTGGCCTGAAAGGTCACAGGACCACATAACCATAAGGGTTTAAGAGCTAAATGGTCCTTCAAGGCCTGTCTGCAAAACCAAGAACACTCCAGTTTGGGCAAATCCAAATCTAGAATTGCTGTTCTGACATTTTAAAAGACAGTCATGGAGAACTACAGCAGATAACATGTTTAAATTCTTTCATCTTCAGAAGCTTTTGTGTTTCTATGTAAATATATCAAAGCTCTAAGGACACAAGGGAAAAAAAAGGCATTTGCCAGCACTTATGGTACAACTTTAGAAGTTTCAGCTAACTGATTGGTATCAACCATGCCATATCTACCAGAAATATTTTAAATGACAAGACCATAAATTGGTGATGTACAGGACATAATCTCATTCCTGTTCCAAAGGGACTTGGGTGATAAAATAATTTTGTAATAATTTTACTGTCAGCCAGATCTGCAGTCTGATAACTGAAAACCTGCAAATGAATCAGTAGAGCTTTCATTTTTGTGAATAAGGTTGTATTTAACATGTGATACGTGGTATAAATACCACTCAGTATACTAAGTTGCTGAGGATGAAAGTATCTAAGAAATGCAAGTATTTAATAGAAATGAAGAATAGAAATAGTAGAAATAAAGTTAATGTAATTTAAACACAAACTGCATTTAATATATGTGATGGCTTATGACAATTAGATTGAATTGCATGTAGTTTTGATGTATTCTAATCAAAGCCTTCTTTTTATTCTTTCACTTTCTGCCCTGGGTGTGTGGAAGCAACTCGGACACCTAATAACATTAGCCATACTTTCTCACAGACATTAATGCTTGATATATTTCAAATCAATTTTTTATAAGCCCAGAATCTCAGCAGTCCAAGACTGAAAAAATTACATCTGTCTCAAAACTACAGGATGTGTGGGAGGGGACAGATCAAGCTCAGCAAAGGTGGAACAGCACCCTGCCCCACACCCCATCCCCTTTGGAGCCTCTAGTGCAGCTGTCAGTGTCTGGCAGGATGGAAGCAATGTCCCACCCCTGCCCTGCAGGCCTAGTACAGCCCAAGAGTGGCTATCAAGCAAAAGCCCTGCCTGGGGAAGGATGGTCACAGGAAGCCAGAGTAGATAAAAAACATTGCACAAAGATGCACCTGGTTGTGTACCTTATTACCAGGACTTTGGAGGAAGCATCTTCATGATTTTTCCATCATAGCCTGGCCTTTGTATGATTTAACCAAAAAAAGAGCTTGTGACTGGACACTGATACATGAGGAAGTCCTAAAGCTGCTGGGTTTTGAGATAGCTCTTGGCCCCATTCATCCAGAGGACCCTTTGCAGGCTGAGTGGGGTTTTGCTGTCCATGGGCTGTCAATCCATGTGTGGCAGCATGGACCAGAGGATCCTACTCATCCAATCCAATTTCACTCACACAGCATTAAGGATGCTGAAAAGCAAGACTCTGTAGAAGAAAAAGGGGGTGTGATGAAATCAGCCCTACAAGAAGGGACGAGATTGTAAGACAGCAGACAGTAATACAGAGGGGCCCTTCTAAGGTCCTTAAGACAAGGATTTTGGGCGCATCACCCATTTTTGGGGTGGCACAAAGAGAAGTGGTCGGGAAGGGGAATGCTCAGATAGAGCATTATAGCCACATTCACAGAAGGGAGTTGTTTTCTCTCTCCAACCCCCACAGCTTCAAAAGGGTGTTTTTAAAAGGGGATATTAGGCAGCTAAGATTTGCTAGACTAAAAGCAGCAGAAGAAACAGAGAAATGTTACTAAATTAGCAGTAAATTCACAACTTTGACAGTAAATCTTTTGTCCTTCAAACTAGCCCTAGAAACCAAAATGATAATTGCAGTAACCTATCTAAAGCCTTCATTTAAGTGTCTTTCTCTGTATCTAATATTTTCTGCTAGAATGTAGCTGCATAAAGCTGTACAGTTGAGACTCTAACAGCAACCTAACCTATATGAGAGTGCTCTTATGCAGAATGCACACTGCAGTGTTTGCTTGGGTGCACACACTACAAATTCCTCACCTTCAGACAGTAACTGAAACTGATGAAACATCAAAGATTTATAACTACTTGAAACACCATCACTTCTGCCCCAAAGGAAAAAGTTAACCTCAGGCCTTCAATCCTCCAAATTAATAATCAGTCCTTAGAACTTAAGGTCTTTATTAGTTCTTCAAATTTAATGTTCTCACTGTACCTCCTACAGTTTCCTCACAAATTTGCTTAAATAGGAAGAATTATTTAATTCCTAACAATAAACTTGGACCAAAATAAAAGAACAACATTGTGCACATTTACAAGCATTCGCCACTACATTAGCAGCAAGGAAACATATTATTATTATAAAATGCATGCCTGAAATTACAAGGCTTCAAAAGCATTTTTATTTCAAATCAGTTTTTAAAGAGTGTGATTTGTCTAACATGTTATTAGGACCTCTTCAGATGAAAGGAGAAAAATGGATTAATAACAAAGAGCATACTGATTGAAATCTAATTTCTATTATCACAGCTAAATTATGTTTTTGCATGCAAGCTGAAGCTATGTATTTTGAGATACACAGTCCCCTAACACAATGTCACTCATTTCTCTGCTCCTACTTAGAGTTGTTTCCTGTTGAATTGAAAATAACAGTGCCTCAAGTAACTACGCAGTATAAAATGCTTCCAGTTAGAAGCCAAGTCTCTAACTAGAGAAAAGAATTAAATCAATCATTCCCAAACAGTGTTTTCAGCTGAAGAATAATATCCACATAAAACCACTTTAAAACATTATGTACCTGGACTATTATCAACACTATTCAGATGATTATTTTTTCACCCCCCAAATCCCACAACAATAAAACTCCTAAGAGAATTTTTATTCTATCAAATAATGACTAAAAAAAAGAAAAAACACAGAACAAACTGAATCAGGAAGTCTAGTAAATGAAAGATATTAAAGCAGTACAAAAACAAAAGCAAACTTATTATGAGCTGCCCCAGGTTAACAGATCTTCAGTGCACTGTCAAGTACTTAAAAATCCTGTAAGCTGATCTGGAAGTTGAGAGTTAATTCAACCCCAGAAGTGAAGCCCCCCGAACCAGACAAGCCTTTTAAAAGCAAACACCTCCAGCCCCAACCCCATCTTCCAGGCCTTCAGGGTTCCTAGGAGCTACTTCCAGCACCAACACACCCCAGCTAGGGGCACAGCCCAATTTCTACCTTACACGCTTTGTGGCAGACAGCTTCCATGAGAGAGCTGTATTAAATTATCTTCTAGGGGAAAAACACTGTTACTCCTTAAGGTTATCAGGGGGCCAGTTGGGATGAAAGGCCAAGGACACAGACTTTAGTTTCCACTAATCTGCATTTTCTGATGTGAAAATAAAGCTCTTGCAAAACATAAATCAGTTCTCACCAGTACGGACACCACCTTGTGGCTGCCAGAATTCCTTTGATTGCTGCATGTGCTGAAAATCAAACACCCGCAGCACATGCGTTTAGTTATCTTGTTAGCTCCCAGACTAAGGGGGGGATGTGTAAATAAATTAGTACTGTGTGCAACACAGCTTTTGCTAACCTTTTACAACAACAGGGACTTGGAGTCTTCCAAAAAGCAAAGAGAAGGACCAGGCATTATAAAATTGTAATAGCAGAAAATGTAAATGATGGGATGTCACATATGGAAAGCTGAGGCTTCCTGATCAGCTACAGCCAATAGCTACACAGGCATTTTAGGCCAACTGCAACCTAACTTTCAGTCTGCGCAATAAAGTGGTACTAAGACATTTAATTTTTTATTTCAAATTGATGGCTTCTATCACAAAATCCAATGAACATATCAAATAAAATAATTCCTTTTCATAATGATGAAAATCTATTTTTTCCTTAACAATGAAATCTTTGATCTTAAATCCTCTGATCATGACATTGAAAGTATTTACGAATCAGAAAAAAAACTATCTAGATGTTGATAAAGGGATGCCAAATTATTTTATTTTTCTATCAGTCTAATCCTCCAGGAAGCTACAAACATATGTGTCAACTTCTCAGCTAAAACAAGATTTTTGACAGCACATCTTCAACTTTTTTGTCCAGAGAACCCATTTTGCAGCTGCTTCTTGTCATTCTTTCAGCAGAGAGCACAGACACACTGCAGTTTCCATTGCATAGCTTTTACATCCCAGTTTGAGAATCCTCACCAACATCTGAACAGACTCAAACAACTCTTCCATTCAATTGATAATTTATTTGCAAAAAATACCATCTTACATTAAGTAATTTACTTTTAGAGTTGTTGGAAAGTCCACGTGAGCAAAGACAAGTTTGCTTGCTGAGTAGCTTGCTGAGTGTCTAAGTTCTGACTAGTCACTAGATATGGCACATCACCTCAGCCAGTGACATCTATTCTACTCATGGACTAGAGCATTTCTAAAAACAGTGACAGAAATCATACTGAAAACACTGAAAACCAGGATGCTCAAAATCCTCTTTCTGTGCGAGTGCATGGCTGTTTCGATGACAGATATTCAGTCTCCCAACACTGGAGAATTGTCCCCACGTATGTCTATGCACAGAAAAGACCAAGACAACTCTTTGAACAAAGCTGAATTAATTAGCCTTCCAAAAGTCAAATGAATAACAGAGATCCAACATGAACCTCAAGAACGGTGCCTTCATCAGGCAGGAAATGCTTATGGCAGTGAAATCAAACATCAACAAAAGAAAATTTAAGACTCTTGTTCCATTAGCAATACCAGAAACCATGCTGCTACTGAGAAGCAACATTGCTCCTCACACATTGCCCTGGGAAAGAGCAAACGACCTTTTTAGCCTCCCTTTCTGTACTAGTGCATTAAGTGAGAGAAGGTCATTAATACTACTTAGCATCTCCTACAAACTGAAAATTCTAATCAGATTTTACACTTCTGTCAGCCACTATGTAGTTGAGTTTTTGCAGTTCCTACCAGAAAAGGTCACAATACTGCTGTTTTCAGGGGAAGTTAACGAATAAAGGCATTTATCTAGTGTCAGACCATTTTGCTGACCAGGTAGGCCCTGTATAATTTTTTTTTTTTTTAGACCTTTGTTTAACAATTATGATGGATTTTAACTTGTGCTGTTATGAACCTACCTATGAAGCATATAAATGGTTAGAACTTGATGAATATTAATGTGCAAAGTAAAACAAGAGGATAAAAATATCTTCCAAAAGGTATTACCCTCAGACAACCTGCCACTGTACCTTAGCTGCTGCTGTGATAAAAAAAATACATTAAGAAACATCTCTCACCAAAGATTTCTGTGCTAAAATCAAATACTAATCACTACCTAAATTGAAGACATAATCAGGGTTACAGGAAACTTTCACTTACATGTTGTTCAGAAGACCCAAGAGAACATCAGTCTGTTTTCTTTCTGAATCAATAAATAATCACAATTTCTTGCAATAAAGGAATTCATTTCTGAAAGACAAAATACAAAACAAAAAAAAGTGAGGTTAAATTATTCACAGGTTTTTTGGTAGCCACACTGTGATAATACATGAACATATATTATCACAGCTGGGAAATTTACAGGAACATGCTAAAATTTCATTTAAAAACTTGAATAATTAAATCTTTATTTGTAAGGGTAAGCATATTATTAATATTTTATAATACTGAAAGAATGTTTAATGTATAGCTTAGTGTTACTTGAACTGCAGGGAGTTTAATATTTCTGTTTTATTTTGTACCATCAGGAGAAAAGGTTTCTTTTTCAGGAAGGAAGTATTCTCAATTTCTACCAAAAATGTCTTTCACAAAGAGCCTAACAAAAAATGGAATTGTGTCCAAAAAAACCCTAACATTTTTCTTATGTAAAAAAATATCAGATTTTCTTTGAATATTAATGGAAAAAGGATCTAAAGAAAATCCTGCATATTATATCCCAGAGTACCTTTCTTATCCCTTTTCAATATGTATTAATGAGAACACATGAAGAAAAGAAACATGTAGGCTGAATAATAGACTCTTGCAGTAAAATCAATTTAAAAGTGGAATAGGCTGGCAAGAAAATGAAGACTACACTATACATAAATACATGTGAATATATACTCTGTATACACTTAATTTCTACTGCTCTGCCAGAAGTTTAAGAGAGCATAACTTTCCCTCTAGTAAGAAATCATACTAATTTAAAAAATTTTGCCTCATACGTCTGAACAAACACTAGTTAACAAGTCTTGTTTCTTATCCTAAAATAGCAAAATGTAAGATTTCCATCAATGTTGTGGAACTTGCTGTCAACAGGGAATTACATGCATTTTTGACAAGTGATTCAGATTCCTGAATATTTTTAACTGGATAAGTAAATTATTATGGGGTTTTTTTTCTTTACTGTGTGTGACACCTGTGAACCAGTACTCAGCCATCCTACAGATGAGGATGCTAAACAATAAGGAAAAAATTACTTAGAAGATTTTAGTAATTTTTAACCTTTGACGACTAAAATAAAATATTACTGAGTGTAAACTGCAGTGAGAGAATGTGTTAGGTTATGTCTACTAAGTCCACTCACCATCTAAAGCTTCATCAAATCCTTACAAAAAATGAATGATGGCATGCAGGTTCTTGTGGAATGAGGGCTGATAGCATGATACAGCTTTCCAGTTTTGTCAGCATTTTATGGAACAGTAATTCTGACACCCTGCATTTATCTAACCTTAAAGAAATGCAGACTCGCTCCAAGCAACTTGATTTAATGGAAGTCGTCCCTGCCCACAACCGAGAGGTTGAACCAGATGAACTTTAAAAGGGCCCTTCCAACTCAACCTATTCTATGATTTCTTTATTCCCAACAGCCCCTCGCCTGGTTTGACAACTCCCAGTTGTTCAAAAGTCATGTGTGGGTTCACAGAGGGTAAACAAATGCATGAAACATGGTAAAATTATCTTTCCATATGGAATTTAAGTATATGTAGCCTTTCCCTCACCAAACTATGTCTCTTACAAGAAAAAATTCCAAAAATATTCATTCATGTGCAGCTCACCTGCTTTTAGTCTCATAGAAATATCTCCACAGGACTAACTAAAAGATGGTTATTCCTGCTTAAGAATGCAGCAGTTCAGTGCAACTTCTCTGCCTTGGATAATGTAGTGAAACTTTATTTCACAACCATGTGTGTGGTCACAAAATATTAGGACTGCCATCTAAGAGTGTGATTAGGGCCTGCAATGATCACATAGAAATAGCTAGCCCCTGGTACCATCTGCTTATTATGAATATACAGAGTATGGAAAAAAAGATCATTAGAGTAAAAGTGTTAGAAATTTGAGCAAGAAAAGAAAATGAAATGAAACCAGAGAAATGTAAAATTTGGGGGAAAAATCAATTTACTGACATTTAAGAAGTCATTGGTATGGCATATTACAGAAGATAATTCAGGGAAGAGGAAGATTATAATGGTTTTATGAAGAAATAAAACCATGAAGTCCTCTAAAATAGTTTGGCTCACACTCCATTCTCAAGTAGAGACCAAAATTAACACTATTAAGCATGAAGAGCCAAAGCCAATTATATTCTCATGCAAAAATATTTTATGTTTTAATAATCACTACTGAAAATTTAACACTGTGAGTTTAGGGGGAAAAAGCAGTAAGAGAAGAAATGGAATTAAGGTGAGATATACTCTAAATACAAAACCACACTTAATCAGCATGATGCAATATTGATGTAATTACAAAATTTTACACAAACATCAGTGAAGGGTGTTATAATTACTGCTGTCTACACTGCAGAGGGTCTTGAGCTTGAAACATTGTAGCTAAGAGAATGATAATGATTAAACACAGCAAGATGAAAGACAGCAAAATGTGTAAGATATTTTCAACATCCACACCCTCAGAGCAGTGTCACTTTTATTTATTAATATTCTCCAAATGCAGGACTTCAGAATAATTCAACTAATCAACTAGCAGATACACTAATCTACTGAAATAGAATCAAGGATGTCCAGACAGCCTTCTGCCTACTTGCCTTCCAGTTACTTCGAGAAACTATTAACAGAGAACATCCGTGGCAATATTTTTCTATTGTTCTACTATCCTTAATATTGTATTCCCAATGTTTAAAATTAAAAAATAAAAACCACAAGATCTTGTCTCAGCTGCAGTGAGAATGAAAACAACTGCTCTCACTCTTCAGTGTAAGAACTCACACTAAAAACCTTGGGTAATTTCACAGACTTTTGTTTCCTACTATCACAATTTTTGTATTTATCAAAACTTCTCCAGCACCCAGATGTAAACAACATGTCCCATCCACAGTTAAGTAGAAATATTACCATGTCATACATACATTTCTATTGCATTTGCACTTCTTTTTATTTTAACTTGCCACTTCAGCAGCAGGGCAATGTATCAAATGTACTTTACAGTCCTTTACAGGGTAATTTTTTCATGTACTAAAAACCCCAGCAAGGTGCAATGCAAACTCTTTTCAACTTGTCTGTCCTGCAAGTTCTCAAACATTAACAGTTGCTAGTTACTCAACTACTTCCAGGATATCACAATACAATAAATAAACAACTTATATTTATCTCTGTTAACTAATTTTCAATTATTCTTGTCTGTATTTTAATTCATTATTAAAAATAGGCTTTTAATTAACCCTTTTTCATGATGTTTCACTGAGTAACTCCTTTTCTTCATCTTCCCTTTATAAATTTTTATAACCCCTTCTGTAGTTATAAGTCACATTTTGACCAATCTTTCCAAATTTGTCCTTAAACAGACATTTCTTCTCCACATAACCACATCTCTATGTTGCTTTTCTACCATACTTTTTTTTGGTTTGGTTTGGGTTTTTTTCGGGGTGATGTGGTTTGTGACAGAGGCAACCCATAGCACTACGATGCAAGGTAAATGAAGTTTTCTAGATGACAGAAAGAGCACCAGAGTTGACACAAGGCCAGCCAATTAGCCCACAACAAAATGTGGTAAGTGCTAGTCAGTCCCTCTAAATTAACTTAGAGGAGTGTAAGGTAATAGTGTAGAGGGGACTAAAACTATGCTTATAATGAGCAAAATAGGGAGAAAATGTAACAACAGAGCTTTTTTTTTTGCTGAAAAGAAAAGACTGAATTGTGCCAAATTTCAGTAGTGTTGGGTAAACAGAAGGGCCAATTAAGGACTTTGCTTCAGGTTCAATTTTCATACTGAAAATGGGTTAGCATACCTGAAGCTTATGAAACACCATTCTTACATTTCAATTTATTTCTTTCCCTTAAAAACCTTAGAACGCAAACACAGCAGTGTCATGGACAACTATTCAATCAAAATCCCTCTGAGAATTCAGAACTCAACTGTCTAAGAGCCAACACAAGTGCAGTACAAAACAATTCAAGTTAGCACTGGTGTTACTAACACAGAAATTTCGGAAGTTATACAGCTACACTGAATTAACTGGAAGAGCTCAGGTTGTAGTCAGTATTTCTACAGCTCAAAAGCTAAGGAGCATATAATATGACTACTACAGGAGAGCTTAGGTATTTTATCCATAAGTAAAGGTGACAGCTTCAAACTATCTTTCTAAGGCAATGGTTCCATACAGAGCCATCAAGGTACAGTAGTGCCTACAATTCATAACCATCTCTCCTTACAGCTTTTTTGTTTTACAACTGCAGCACAAGGAACAATCAGTGCAGTGAAAGCTGCTCATAGGAAGTGAATTGAGTAGCACTTTGAGCTTCCAGGAGTCATACAGAGCTTGTCAGAAATTAGTCAACTTATTCCAAGAAGCGCTGTCTGTGGCTGAGGCAATCTTCATGACATCAGGTGGTGATGCCTTTAACAGTTACACTACATCTCACAACTATATTACCAAGACACTGGAATTTTTCTTTTGCATCACCACTAGAGAGACTTACTCTTTCCTAGTACACCTTTCTGCCCTCTTCCTTATCCCTAATAAATGCATTAAACAATGCCAAAACCTGCTCAGACAAGACAGTATTGTAACCAACCTCTTTTCACAATTTATTGACATTATGAAAAAGTGCAGAATCTTTTCAAAATACCAAACAGGGTTGTTGCTTCCCACAAAGAGAGAAGGAATCAATATCTTGTAGGCATTATATTAGCTAGTCTTTCCTTTTTTTAGCCAAATGCTTTACAATTCTATTTTGAACATTATTCCTGCATTTCTCATATAGTTCAGGACCAAAACTCTGGAGGAAAAAGGAAGACAGATAAAGCAAATTCTATTTCATTTCTGGCAGTCCGTGTGTTACTAAGGGGAAAAAAACCACAGAGAATCAGGCAGGGCATTTGTGAATCCTGGTTACCCACAGAACTAAGCTGTTTGAAATCAATGGATTTTATGGTGTCCTGATCAATGGATTTAAGGTGTCCTGATAAGGGACTCAAAATTTACAGGTTAATGTATCCAAGATTCACTTCATTTCCTGTACCTCCCTTGTGAACTTTGCCATGTTACTTCATCTTCAAATTTAGCAAAGGGGAAGTGAAAGATTCGTGAGATTACTGATGGAGTGTAGGTACACAGCTCAGAACAACAAGGTCAGTGCATAAGTTTAAGCAGACTTTACTAGCTTTCAGGCCTTGAAATTGAAGCTCTGCATGTAAATAAACTAATGTCAGTTTGGTTCCTGTATTTCTATACTCTCAAAAGCAAGCAGAAAGGGAGCCATATCAGTTAAAACAGACCTGAGAAAACAATTCATGTTACATTTCAGTTCTGAGACCATCTCATAATTAAAATGTAAGATGTTACTTAACCTTCTTTATTGTGTTTATAAACATGTAACCCAGTTCTTAGTAATTTCTTTACATTTTGTGAATGTAGCAAAAGTGCTTCTTTTCCAACAGGTGTTCAAACATGGATTGCTACTTAAAATCTAAATGCTTGCATGAAACTACAATCATCAAAACATAGGCAACCTAAAAGCAGTCCAGACAATGCCATGTGAACTCAATGTCATTCACATAAATTTGAAGGAGAATTAAAAAAATCAGAAACATAATGCAAGAATGGCAATAAAATAATAATGAACTATCAGTCATAATAAAATTACAAATCATAAGTGGACAGCAGGCGATAACACTGATTTTTTACCAGACCTCATGGGGTAGTGGTTCCCATGTGAGTACTGTTAAACACATGGATAAGAAAAATACAGAATATTTTCCAAAGTTCCTACCAGTTGCCGAGACAGATGCAACTTGTCAATATAAAATCTAAAAGGCTATAACATTCATGAACACAATTAGTAAATGGTAATTAAGTTCTATTATACAATATTTTCAACCATTTAACTTATTTATACTTATGCCCCTACCTGTACATATGAAAATTTTTGTCATAACAGAACATAGACATTTGCTGAAGTTAAAATTTATCCTAAGATACAATTTAAATTTTGCGTATAATCACTGCTTTTAAACAGAATTAAAACCTTAATGTTCTATTCAGAATAGAAATAGTCTTATGAATAGGCATAAGAGCTTTCTGTATCAGTTATGTAAAAAGAACTAGAGGAAAAGCACACTGTTCTACTGAAATAGGAATTCTAGGTGGCTTCCCAAAGCAGAAGGATTACACAGGAAAATAAATGCTTTCTGAAAACTGTTATATATATTTTCAGATGTTGACTTGCTCTCATTTAAATATTCCCTTAATCTTTTTTATTTAAATTGGTATTGGTCAAATTATACCGCATTTTTGAGGGTGTTTTAGATGAGGAAAGACAATAGTTACTATGAATACAGCCAAAAGCAAATACAGGAATATATCCTGAAGTAAATTGAAAATCACATGGAAAACATAGGAAGAATTTAAGTGTCACCAACCCACCTCCTTTAATACATAATTCAAAATTTCCAGTGGCACTGACTACTTGTATAACCATTTAATAGAAAAATAAAACTATGAAGCTCATTGAAACTAATCAAAATTTAACGCATGTTAGCAATGAGCTTAAAAGAATTTGTGAATTATCTATAGATGAACTTTAAGAACACAAAATTAAAAATTCAAATTAATAATGTTATTACCAAGTAATTATCAACTTGTAAATCAAAAACCAATTCACAATTTTGACCTACATATTAAAAAAAGAGCTAATTATTAATCAGTATTTTCAGAAAACTACACTGCTGCATTACCAGCAGGTTCATTACACAGCACTGCAGAAAACCTTGTAGCACCATGTAAGCAGAATCCTGACTAATCCAGTCCAACCGCCAAACAAATAAAGCAAATAATATAACACTTATCAACATACTTTTGTCCTCATCTTTTAATTTGGAGTTTAAACAAGAATCAGTTTATTGCTAACTGAAGGCATAATGGCTGGAGAGCACATCGCACTGAAAGAGTAAGGAAAGTTTGTAAGGAAAGTTTGAAAAATGATCAGAAGAAAAAAATTAATGCAAGCTAGAGGTCATTCCAAGTGCTAAAAGAAGCAGGAGAGAAGACATGGAGTTGAAAGTGCAAGAAATAAAGGAAGGTAATTATGCGCAGAATTGAAGGAATATAACTTTTTAAAACCAGTAAGCAACTGAACACATACAACTGCCTGTTTACTTTCTGACCTGCTGTGTAAGAAGAATTGCAATGCTAAAAGTGTGAAAAGTAATGTGTTGGAATAGTTTAATATTACTAAATAGTTTAATATGAAAAAAGTAGATGCCTTTCCTACCCCCTAAAAAATATAAGCCCAAGAAAAACCAATTATTTTAAAAATCTAACCAAACTCATTGCTCACCACCAGCTGACCAGTGTTCAGTCAGTTCCTAAGCAAGAGCAGTACCTGCTCTTTTGTCTTCCTCACTGTTTCATCACTGAGCATGACACATTATGGTCTGCAATATCCCTTTGGATGGTTGGGCTCAGCTGTTCTGGCTGTGCGCCCTCCTAGCTCCTTGTGCAGCCCCAGCCCGCTCACTGCAGGGCAGTGGAGGATGAACAAGTCCTGATTTTGTGCAAGCTCTGCTCAGCAATAACAAAAACATTCTTGTGTTATCAACACTGTTTTCAGCACAAATCCACACAAGCTACTCCAAAAAAAATTAATGCTATTCCCTCTAAAATGGGTACAAAAGCTTCAGAGGGTAAGACCTAAAAGACCTCAGCACTGAAACAAAAAGTTAAGAATTGCAAAGGACTCTGAAGGTGAACTTCAGGTTGTATAAGGCTAGAGATCAGAGGGGATTTGAGACAGATATGTGAGGTGAATTTAGTAAAACAATAAGGGGATTGATTTTATTATATACCCTGGAGAGATCTACTGGTTATGAAGGGAATCAGCTGGCAATACACTAGGAGAATATCAATTAATATCATTATTATTATAGAATGCAGACAGTATTTCAGGAAGATGTCTCACTGTTTGTTTTGATTTCTGTCCATAATTCTTGCACATCAAACAGTCTTTTTGGCAAATCTTTCAGATTCACTTACAAGTGCTCCCACCCTTCCCTCCTGCTGTACTACTAAGGCATAATGGCCATTGTCTTTTTTTCTGAGTCATGATCTCATGATGAACAACACAGTCCATTCCCCCACCCACTTAAGATACTAAAGTAGTTTTAGGAATATACCTATGTAAAACTATAGTGAATTCTATATAAAATTACATTTTCCCAGATTTGAAATCTCATTCTATATGAAGCAGGTTTCTCTTCATGCAGAAGTAGGCCTTTAGTGCAAGATCTACTAACAGATATACTCAACTCATTTCTGCGTTTATACTTTCCAAGAAGCAACATATTCTGTCAAAGTAATTTAATAACTATTACTTCATGTATTTGTTCTCCATTGCTCATATCAACAAATCCTGGCCACCTTTCTCTTTTCTGTTTGAACATTCCTGTGAAAACATTTATCAACTCTGGTCTCACAACTAGGATTATGAATTTTCAGGCTAGCTTCCCCAGACACAGAAAACACCAGAAGGTAAGGATAAGAGATAAAAAGACTGTGTTATTAGTAAGGGAGTATCTTTCTCCTGGTTCTCAGTTCCCAGGCAACATTCATCTCAAGATGAAACCTTGAAGTGATAGAAATACAGATCCAGAAAACTATTTCATATTAATACCCAAGACTCACTTATATTCTATATTCCTTTGTCATTTGAAGGAGCTGAGAAAAACCTTCAGACAAATAAGATACTTTAAAAATACTTATAATAGACATATTTTAAAAGGCGAAAATGAGAAATGGATTCCAGGGCTATAATGATGATGATAAGTAAATGAAAGGACTACTCAAATATATTCAAAGGATTCAAATAATGCTGATCACTTTAGCAGGAAAATAGAAATGAACTGGTATTTTTTAAAAATTAGTTTAAAATTAAAGAATCACTTAAATCAGAAGTTTTTATGCTTATTGGTGTTGATTAATTTTTTATGGTTGAAGAAGGGAACCCTGAAAATTAAGTTTGACATACTGAAAATTAAAGGAAAAAAAAAATCAGTGAAACAGAGCTCTGATTTTCCCACATTCACTGTATTCTATCCCAAATATCTGAAAGATGAAAGAGGCCTTGAGAATACTTTAAGGAAATAATTGTATTTCCTCAAAACATATCAGTTTCTCTACTCTATTTTTTTTCCTTCATATTGCCTCAAGGGGACAGACTGGAGCAACACAAGGAAAAATAATAGGAATTCCCAGCATATTTTGAGACTGTAAATTAGTCTCAGTTGTGTTTTCCCAGGAGTCAGGCATTGAACCAGTACAGGTTTGAATATTGCTTTCTTAGAACAATGGTTGTTATGATGACAGTAACAAATGTCAGGTCATGAATTTACTAACAAGGTAATAATTGTTTCACAAGGACTCAGACAAATGTTCTAAACTCTGAACAGCTTTAAGGTTACAGTATGCTGGTAATTCTCAGTGCCAGCACTGCAAGAGTATGAATTCTCTATTCGTAGGAATAGTTTTACAGTGACTAACCTGTATTCCTGATAGTAGCAACTCACAAAAGAAAACTGATTTCCTAAGCCTTGCATAGTCAGACTCGTTGAGTAGCAGTAATCAGTAAGAAGACCTTGATCAGGATCACCCTGATTCAAAGCTCAGGTACCATGGCACAGCACCAAGGCTCTAAATACACCATGCACACTAGAGCTACAAATGTGCAGTAACCAGTTGGTAAGTACAAAATGTACTCAGCATGTCAATCCCAACACTTTCATGCCCTAACTCATTCTTGGAGGTAGTCTTTTAAAAGCTAACCAGAAGACCAATGCTCTACTCTTGTCTCTGCCTAGTGATTACAAAAGCACTCTCTTCCAGTATGAAACCTGCCTGGTTTAGGTACTGAGAAGAGCCAGAAAGGTGTGCATGGCTGACAGCTGCTGTGTGGTCCAAAGCAGGGCAGCTGTACTCCCATCAGGATGCTGTCAATCCTGTTCTTACAAACTTTGCTGGGGCAGAGCTGCAAACCCAGCTGAGATCAAAGCATCAGCTCCTGTGTGCCTGGTTTGGAAAGGCCACTCTTTTTCTTAATTCTCCCTATTTATGTTAGATTCCAGCTTTGCATATATTTTACTGCCATCTCCTTCTGCTGGTTTCCTATATCCATGTTTATACATTTATATTTACTTCTTTTTGTAGATTATAGATAGACTATATGGCTCACACAGAGAAAATGCATTATATAACTACCTCAAGTTTCCAGCATTTTTAATTTTTAAATTCTCTCTCTAAGTTACTCTACATTTTTACTGAAGTCATCTGATCTGAGTACATCACAGGGCACCTTCATGGTCAGATTATTGCTAAGAATACTTTGTCACAGAATGTATTTCTGTTGAAGGAAAGCACGAAAGTTTCGGATCTCATTTATTCCTTCAAACATAAAATATAAATTTTATAGCTACATACTCAGACCTGAAAAGAGTGAAGTATGAAAAAAAGCTTTCTTAAAGACATAGAACTTGCACCTTCAGGCAAGCACACAGAAAATTGATGAATGCTTACTCAAACTAGCAAAGACTACATTAAGCAGGCATTTAAATATGGCAGTGATCAGAGGAGCATAACTTCCTTTTCTCCTCCTGCCTGACACATTACTTACTTCAGCAAAAGAAAACATAAAACACTGAGAAGAAAACCATCTCCACAACAGCCTGTGGAAGATAGCCACTAGATGCTTTGGAAGCAAATAAGAGCCACATAATATGCCCATGCTTTCAGTAGAACTTATTTTCTCACACTGAGAATCATGAGATGAAGAGAGACCATAAATTTCTAAAAACAGGTCTTTGTAAAGTTATAATAGAAGCTTGTGGCAAGTATCAAAGAATATAACAAGAGACTGAAAACTTCAAGTATCAAGACTGATCTAATATTTAATTTTTAAAGGCAAGGCAGACAGCTAAGATCTCTGGGAAAGGGCATGTCATTAACAGCTGTTCCTGAATGTTAGTTTCAAGAACCTTTACCTGACACCTTTCAAAGCTCTGATGGATGCTGTACTGAATAAATGACCAGGAAATACTCTAAAGAATCAATCTGGGGCAGCATAAATATGCATTAGTCAAAACAAAAACTTTCTGTGGTTTGCTACATAAATATTAAAAATAACTGCAACTTTATATCAGAGTACCTCATTTACCAGAATTTCAATTGAAATCATTGTAATAAACTCCTTAAACAGAATCAAAGCAAAAACACCAAAGAGCAAAAATATTCCACATTCTCTTTAGTCAACACAACTGGGCACAGAAGTAGCAAATGGAGATGTCTTGTTTTAGGAGGGATTATTTACATGAAGCAGCACAGCATGTGAAAAAATGGATGGGCTGGATGGCACAGTGGGAAGATTATCACTCCTGCAAATTTACTGAACTATTCCATTATTAAGAGACCCCACACACAAGATGACTTACACTGCTGGCCTGAGCAGTGCAGCAACAGGTAATTCATTACAGAAGATTAGGACATAGATACACAAGGTCAACAGACTAATTCAACTTCTCTGCTTCTATTTTATTTTGGTCAATGTTGTCTCTAAGAACATAATTTCTTGAGTGTTGACCAGTGCAGTGTTAGGATAAATATGAAAGTTATGAGAAATTTCAATGTCCTGCAACCTGATAACTCTCAACATTGCTAAAATTGTTCTTGAGTCTGCCTAAATTCATCATTTTTTAATTTATTTCCACAAAATACATCATCTGCGGTTTTACTGGAAGCTAGTAACACTACCCTGCTTGAAGGTCAGGGAAAAGGATTCCTTCAGTTTAATTTTATATGTCCTAGAAACAGTTTCTTAGCCAGCTACAATGCTGATGGAAATTGGCAATTTTCAGAAAGATGAATTTTCACTTCTGCAGCACTCTCTGAAACACCTTTTAATATAAAGATTAATTGGAGCAGAAATAGCTCTGACTATACCATTTAATCTCATGTCCAAACTATTTTGCCAGAGAATTTGAAAGAACCCCCCCCCAAATGCATATAATTATATAATTCAGACTTAACATAGTAGTATGGGAACAGCATATATTATAAAGAACATTTCTGAACATTCCACAACTCTAAGGGAATTCATAAAAAAGAGTTAAAAAGAGGGGAAAAAAGAGGGTTTCTCTGAAAGTGAAAAGGGGGAAAAAGGTACAGTATGAGAAGCAGGAGAGGAAATGTTTCCAGGATGTTTGCAAATTTTGACGCTTTGAAGATGTCTTCAACATGACATGGTATATGGCATACAGAGAGTCAGAGAGGTGAATTTCTGGCTGAGGGTCAGTTTGCTCTTGGGTCAGCAAAGAGCAGACAATCACTGCTGACAACAAAATCTTAATGCAAAAAGAGAAAAACTCTAAGTAGTCTGGACTGTGGAGTTTGTCATACAGTGCAAACAAGCTTAATCCAAGAAAGAGAGCAGTAGCTGCTGAAAATTGTTTCATTTCTCCTCTACTGAAGAGTGATTATGTCACCTCCACATTGTACACAAAATGCTTAATCTCTACTGTCTTAACACTTATTTTCTATTCCACAGCACAGGTCCACACTATACAATTCAAGGTAATAAATATCCAGAGGAAAAGTTTTTTCTTATTGTCCTATAATTAACATGGATAACTTTTTTTTAACCTTAGAGGTTAAGCAAAAATTGCTCATGAAATTACAGAGCAGAAGCTGCTGAAAATGTATGACATATTATGAGTAGAGGAGAAAAAGCAGCTGAAGAAAGAATCAAACAGCGCCCTGTATATTCTGTGTCTGTGGAACACTTTTCAGCAAAGTGGTACACTTATTTAAAAATTACACTGAAGTGCATGTTCACTCACTTGATATAAGCTGCTCAGCAGACCTACTCTGCATCTTTCCTCCATTCTAGGTAAAAACAACAGTGCAGTTGAAGAAAAAAAATCCTTTATTAGACATTTTTCAGCACAGCTTTGAGACAGGATGAGCGGTTTCATTAACATGACCAGGGTTATATTACCCCAAATTTATTTTACATTACCCCAAGTTTATTTCCCTTCTCCATTACCACAGGTATGGAGGAGGGAAATAAACTCTAGCAGAGGCTGTCACTCAAGCACAGCCAATTTCCTTAAATGAGGGTAGACAACTAATGTGTAGATCTGAGGTAGATATCATAATTTCAGCCTATTGAAAATGGAACACAAACGGTATCCAAAAATATACCATTAGCAGTTAAATATCAATACAGGAAAATAATGTGTAAATTCTGTTCAAAGACTGGATTTTTAATTACAGACACTCTTTTAAGGTGAAATATTGTGGCAAATCACAGTGCGCAATGATTAAAATGCTAGTCTGATACTTCAAAATGCTTTATTCTTGGCTCTAGTATGTAATCAGCATGCACAGTAATTCTCTGTCCTCAAAAGTTAGAGAACACTAGAAAGATTTTTTTTAGCACCCAAGAGAATTAGGAACTTCAGTGGCTTTGAATGTAAAATACTCAAAAGTCATATAAACACATTATGAAATTCAAAACAGGGAAAAAAAATAAATAAACTTCATTTTGATGCTTCTAAAACTATCTTCCTAGAAAAATTTAACAAAACTTATTGAATTTTATTCGAATGTCACTTTGTATTTCTAGAGAAAATTGCTCTGCCAAGGGAATGCATGAATAAAGAGAAAGGATTGATTTGGGAAGGACAAAAACAAATACCCAAATAAACAAACACCTTCCTTTGTGAGTTGTTCAACTCATATTACCTCAGTTTGACTGACTATAAAACTCTTTGTATTACATGAATTACATGCAAGATGGGAATAAAATTAAATACTTCTCCTGAAGACTCTATGAAGCAATGCAGCAGCCTGCTGAACTCAAATATCATTTGCTGAGTGTCATCAGATGTGCTGTAAGTATTGGAGAAGGAGTGGACAATCAAACAAATCATAGCAGCTAAAACAATTTTATCTAAAAGGATGCACCACTTTATCATTACCCACACCACAACATATTCCACAATATACTGGAGCAAACTTGAAACACATAGTACAAACTGCCAAAAAATCAGCTGAGGACAAAAGCATAAAAGACCAAATTCAGAATCTGTTCTGTCTGTAATAAAATCTTGGTCACTTTGAAAACTGACATCCCTCAGTGGGAAACTAATACTGTACCAATTGTGACTTCAGTTTTGCAAAAACTTGTCCATCCCCATACTATGATTTCTGTAAAAGAACAGGGACAAAAAATACAGCAGAATACAATGCACAATTCAGATTTTCATCATGTTTTCTGTATAAAATATTTTTAATTTAATTTTTGTAAAGTACCAGTGAAAACTAAATAGAGTTTGGTGATATCCTTGCATGAATACAACTATTTCGTGGCGGTAAAGGGCTCAGTTTAATAAACCAATATGCATTTCAGTTCAGTGTAGAATACCTCACAGGTAATACTTCAGATATAGTTCCTTAACAGTTCAGGAGGAGAGGATAGATATTGTTTTTCAATACAGTTAGAGGAAGAGTTTTGTTGTTTCTATGGTAACAAATATATCTTTTTTTACATTCTTTTGTCATACCATACAATTGGCAGGCTATAAGCATTCAGACTGGACAACCAAGCTTCCTCTCCTCTGCATCAACCACTTGCCATAAAGAAGGTGAAAAAAAAAAGGGCTGCAATCACATCAAAATTAATTTGCTTGAAACTACGTAGATGTTAAGCTTTCACAGGGCAAACCACAATAAATGACTGGATCACAGAAGGATGTGTTTCTGCAGTCTTGAGTAAATAAAAATTGTGATCCAAATAGTCTCTAAAGAAAAATTTCCTTACCCTAAGGAAAAAAAAAAAAGTAGCACACGGTGGTGGAGAGAAAGTTGAGATATTTTCTGTGTTGCCCTTCTTTATCTTCCATTCTGAGATGTCCCATGAAATCTGAGATGAGGCAAACTGCCAAATCTGGCAGGAAGCCTTAAGACTCCACTGAGAAGCAGCGTGTCCCCAAATTGTGGGACAAAACAACTCAAAATATAGTTCTAAGAGAACTTTTACACAAAAGCCAAATTTTTAGCTTTTAATTAATGAAAACAATACTTCCTCTCTCTCAGTACACAAAAAGATAAGACTAAACAGAAGCAAATCCAGTGAAGAGCCACTGTGAGTTAGGGTTAGATTCACTTGTTCTGTGAGGACAAAGTGAGGGAGCTGGGATTGTTCAGAATAAGTAACTTGGGGGCTGGGGGGTGGCAGGGGCAGTTTCCACAGGAGGGTATCTTCACAGTGGTGTAAGGGAGGAAGACAAGAAAGAACACACAAGTTGAAACAAGAGAGGTTCTTACTTCTCTGTCACAAGAATAATCGAATAACTAAGTGAGACTCCCTACAGAAACTGCAGTCTTGGTGTCCCTGCAGATTTTCAAGACTCATCTGGGTAAGGCCAGCAGCACTCTGACCCCAAGGTGTCATGGCTGTGAGCAGGACAACCTCAACTACCCTGTAATGCTTTATACCTATGGAAATTTTCTATATTAAATATTTGATATTCACATGTGTGTATTATAACTTATACAAATCTATTCCCTTAATAGTTTAGCTGAAGCAGTCTGAGATGTTTCATTGTCCCCTTTCTGTGATCAGAAACAGGCAGATCTTAAGCTAGGATGAAGGATTCTTTTTGGAGAAAGATTACTTAGTTTTGGAGAAAGATTCATGACTTTTTTTTCTCTTATCTCTTAAAGAGTTATGCTCTAAAACATTATCCAGTTACAGTTGCATTACACATGCTTAGTGTGTGTATGAGATCACATTCTATTTTGGACTTTAAGACCTGGTAGCTGTTTCTAGGTGCAAACACTCCTCCTTCAACTTACACCTACAAGCCAACATAATTTGTTTTCCTAAAAAACCTCTTTCACTTTGATAATAGCATAAAATGAATAATCCTTTGTAGTAAATTCTCCCAATTCCTTCAACCCTATCTTTTTTTCTGAGGAGTCGTCATCTTCTCACTAAGTAGCAGTCCTACTTCTGTTGATTTAAGACATTTCTGAAAACACTTTTTTAAACTTTGTATTTTGTGCTATTAGAATATCCTGTGTATTACACTGATGTCTTCTCTTAACGAGTTCTGCTACATTATCTTCTGAATACTTCTTAAACATTGTCTTAAAAGAAAATTTAAGCTGCTGGCAAAAGACAGAAATCTTGCTACTGAAGAACTCTTTCATCTGCATTGCAAATTAGCAGCTAACATGTCTACTTGGAAATTATTCAGCATAGGTAAGAAAATCTCACAAGGTCTAGGATGAGGTTATTCTTCTATAAAATCCATGAACCTGAGACATAAGCATAGCTTTATTCCACAATAATATTCTCATTACTTTCATAGGCTTACTAAATATTATATGACATTAAAAGAACATATTTCAAGGCCCAAGTCTCCTTTCATTTTTGAAATTGTGTCCATGGTGCTTTATAACTGCAAATTAAATAGGATTTCAGTGATAAAATGGGTCTAACTATCCTGACGTATTAGAATTCACATGAAGGAATATGGGACCAAGTTCAAAAACCATCTTGGTTACATCACAGGTCATGTCAATGGTTTCTTTTTCCAGACAAAAAAAAACCCCAAACTATAATAGCTTGTTTGAATCACATTCAAACACCTATTTTTGAATTAGGAATAAATTTTTTAAATATACCTAAAATTGACTGTAACTGCTTTTGTTAAATTCTGTTCTCACCAAAAGAAAAATCAGTATATTTAGATAAAAGTTGGCCTGAACACACATCATTACTGTAAAACAAACTCAAAAGAAAATCATAAGAAAATAACTTTATTGCCCTACACTTGGTGCTTGCTTGACTAAATTAGTCACTAAACTGCCTAAAAAAAAGTTATAGTTCTGTTCTAGCTACTGAAATTAGTTTGGCGCTTCCACTGCAGTTTCTGTTGCATTAGGGTAATCAGTCTGAATGACAGCTCTGCCATTGGTAGGGTGGACAACTAATGATGACAAACAGCTATTTTTTCCACTATCATGTAGGATTCACAAAGTACAACATGATCATATCTTGTATTGGCTGTATGGGCCATGCTTCTAAATGTCATGAAAACCAAACCAGCCAGCTTCCTGCATATCTGTGTAATGGCTCACAGCAGTAATGGCTGGACAGAACAATAAGATTGCCAGCATGTCCCCATCCAATTTTTGGGGTTTTTATTTGATAAAGAAGGCTGGAGATCTAAATCTGACAAAACAAATTTGTTTGGTGGCTGCAGTTCAGACCTCATTCAGGCAGTAACAGCATCAATAAAACCACCCAAATTCATAAATGTGGTGTTTTACTTAGAAGACTGCATTAAGCAAACAGAAGAAGCATGTTCTTGCTCCCCTGCTGAGGTTTCTTCACTTCACATCATTATAATACGACAATAAATCTGTCTGAGCACCTGCCTGTTGTTATTGGCTATAAATCCCACAGTATTACAAACCACTCCAATTTCATTTTGGCAAATGTCTGTTACTGATTTAATGCTCTATGCTTCAAAGAGTTGCATCATCAGTTGAAGATGTATGGAAACAGTGAGGCTAACAAATCAGGTTCTGAAAAGGACTAGAGACAGCTGTCTTGAAATGCTACTTTACATTCAGTAGTGTTACTGATATCCACAAAACATAATAATTGTCCTAACTGGGAGACTAGAATTAGTGGGTCTTCCTCCCATGCAAAGCCTTGAGACCTTGGAGTTAACAGCACTAGTAAAGAAAGACATTGTACTGTGCTGTGTTTTATTACATGGGATTTTAAAAAAAAAAAATATTTCTAGCCTTATTTTTCTCATATATGAATGGTGAGTCCACATCTGCAACTTTGGTAAGGAATAATCTCTCCCTTAAGGACATACTTGAAAGATATTTACAGATCATCTCTCAATCAACATTTTGATAAATTTAGCAGATGGAATTTCTCAAGTCTTTCACTGGTAATATTTCCCAGATCACAGGCCTTTCTTAAAACTCTTCTCTGAATTTATCTCAGCAATTTGCATTGGCATAACAGGAGAGCCAATCTGGACATTAATATATAGAGCAGCTACATGGATGTACAGAAAAACAAATCACCTTTCATGATCTTGATGTTTGCCTTCTAACTCAAAGACATTTTTGGGATGGAGGATATTTAAATATATATTTAAATATATTTTATTTATATTTATTTATATTTCTCCTGAGAAATCAGCACAAGATCACATGAAGTAAAACATGAGGCAAACAACTTTTGACAACTTAAATATTTCTAGCAAAAATCAATAATTCAGACATTAACATGTTTTATATTTTCTGCTTCATCTAGTGCTGGAACATACAAAACTCATTTAACTATCCATTGCAGGACTTGGTGACTATTTCTACCAGAAATCATCTAACTCTACTTACATTGTCAATTAACAAAAGTACATGATGTACATTATAATCTTCTCTATTATCTTCTTGTTTAAATTTGGCAGACTTTAAAATGTCATGTCAGAAGTTTGCTATTAGAGTAAAATTGTGATCAAGCACAATGTTGCTGCCTGCCTGTTTTCAATACATTAAATATGAACAGTGGAAGACATGTTGAGATTGTCTCACAAATACTGTAATCACATGACTTTCATTAATTTCTAGTATTTTCTCAGCAATTACTGCATGTAATCATACACAGAGTGTATTTTTTATCTTAACAGAGTTTTATCTTGACCCTATTTTTTTGAAGGTATGAGTGTTTCTTCTCTTCAATTATCTTTGCTGTTTGGGCTTTATATTCATCTATGAGGTTCCAATTAAATGCCTTTCACTTGACTGCTGTTCTCCACCTCCCACCTGCATCTCTCTGGCAAATTTTTGAAATTTCCTATGGAGTATCTGACACACGTAGTGTTAATTTCCTCTACCTTCACAGAATGTATGAATGTACATTGACATCTTGATTACAATTGAATGCTTCTGTTTCCCCCTTTAAGGCCTTTATCTGATGAGGTCCCTTATGTAAAACTGAATGTAATTAACAAATGTCTCTGCAATACAAATATCTACTGAATTTCAATTCTGACCTAGCTTGACTTGCCACATTAATTGAATGAAAGTGCTTTCCTGGAAGGACACAGCTTATTGATGAGATGACCTAATCAAAGTTATCTTGGCAGGTATCCATAGTCAATATGGAGCCATATAGAATCTGGGGTGGGAAAGTAATCAGATTGAAATTTGCTTTCCTGTTCCTTCTGAAATTGGAGTATTTCAATTCTTAAAGCATTCCTAATACAGCTACACGAAGTTCTGGGAGATATTGTGCCATTTAGAAGCTGTATCTGAAAAATTTCCCCTAAAGCTACTGAATTGTTTTAGTGAATATAAACAAATTATGCACATACTGATATTGCCCGGGACTTCTCTAAGAAAACAAAAGGTGTCTATAAAGGAAAGTAGTGCTTTAAGGGTTGGCATAATCAGATTTTGGGTTTTCAGTACTTTCAGGTAAATGTACAGGGCTCAGGGAGAAACAGATGCAAAGACAATGTGTGCTTGGGCAGAAGAAGGTCCAAAAAGGCTCATC
The DNA here is from genome assembly GCF_014805655.1 of Passer montanus. NCBI lineage: Eukaryota > Metazoa > Chordata > Aves > Passeriformes > Passeridae > Passer > Passer montanus. The sequence goes on from NW_024372702.1 coordinate 1,901,506, forward strand.
TTTTGACCACCGGATATATTTAACGGCAACATAATACAGCCCAGATAGATTTAAAAATATTCTACTTACCAAATTACAGACATCTTCATGATTTCTTGGAGACACTAACAGAAACCCACAGAGACAGAAAAATTATGACTAACCCTAAAAATTTATGAAACAGAAGAATCACAGCAAGGAACAAAGGAGCAGTCATCCACTGCATGCCAAGCAGCTAAACTGATCACATGATAATTTAGGTGTTACAAAGGTATGCTGATCTACAGCAGGACTTAGTCACCTATTTCCATCATATAAATATGAAAATTAAGTAAACAGAAAGAATTCAGCCTCGTGATAATTAAGACATTTAGCTAAATAGCTGTCTATTAGGAAAAGAATATTGTGTGAAGATGATCTCTTAGCAGCATATACATTGTCCTATGACAATTTTCTGATACTTGACATGTCATTTTATAACAATATTTCTATACGGTAGTGAAACCAGAAGAGGACAAAAACTTTCTACACTTGGGAACAAAAACAGCTGAGGAGTTTTGAGGATTTTAACTAAATTTAGGTTCTCAGGAAAATGTGAGAAAAAAAAAAAAAGCCATCAAAACAATCAAATGTGTACCAACTAGAAATTTCTTTCTGCTACAAAATACAAGGTTTTATGATAGTTTCCTATACCAGCACATGAATTCGGGGTTTTGATACTACTGTATCTGATATAAATAGGAGGAAAGATACAACATAGAGGAAAACAGATTATCACCAAGGCAAAGTTGCTCAGAGAAAATTTTCGACAGGTATTGTCAATACCATTTCAACAAATGAAACAAATACATCTGTTGAAGTCTCCTCATGATTCAGGCTCACTCAGTGTTTTCATTAATGATGAGGATACTCAAAGATAAAACATAACTTTCAGTTTTAAGCTTCCAAGTAGTTGTCATTTTGACAATGTGTAACTCGGATTTAAAAACCAAGCAAAATTACCCTTAAAGGTGGACAATATTTTGAATCTAGGGTCATCACCCTCCTACACAAATAGTGTGAAAGTGTGGAAAAATGGTTTCACAGAAAAGGATTTGGAGGTTTTTATGGTCCAGGAGCTAAACCTAATTTTATGCTGTTATAAAAGCAGTAAATTGTATTTGGGATATACCTGCTAATACACAGCATTGAAAAGGCTGGAAATTATTTTCTACTGTACTTGTCAAGCATAAAGACTCACACAGACTACCTCATCAAATTTCAGGCATTTCAATGAAGATTAGGGTCAACTTCAGACAGTCCAGAGGAAACAAGAAAAATTACAAAGAGATTAAGAGCTGTGAAAAACAAGGAGGAGAGAAAAGAATAAAAGAGTAATAGGGGTTATGATGTTTCCAAATACCTACAGAGCTACGAAAAAGAGGATAGCATGAATTAATTTTCCATGCCTAGGGATTACATGACCAAGAGTAACAGATTTAAACTGCATCAAAAAGAAGAACCAAGTTAGTCCTAAGGAAAAACAGAACTCAAGCCATCTATCCATGTGGAAGATAATACAATAAAATATGATTTGGAAATTGTGATGCCGCTGTCCCTGCAATCAGTCCCTTCGGAGACACTTTGGCCTTCCACAGACATGGGCTGACAGAGACCTAATGAAGTCTGACAAGGGCAAATGCAAAGTCCTGCCGCTGGGATGGAGTAACCCATGCCAGCTGCACACAGGGCTACATCAGCAAAGTGACAGCCAGCAGATTGAGCAAAGTGATTTTTTCCCTCTACAGCATTTGTGAGCCTCAACTGCTGTCCATGGGTACTTCATGTATAAAACACAGATTACAAGACATGTTGAGGTAGTGAACTGCAGCCAGTATGAGTTAGAACCTGATGAACCCGATGGATAAGGAGGACTGAAAATTGCAGCTGGTTAGTCTTCAGAAGAGAAAGTTCATAGGCCATCTTACCTTAATGCCTAGGGAGAAGCTGTCAAGAATAGAGAGACCTGCCTTAACAGTGCCAGTGACAGATGAAAGGAGATAAACACTGCAACAAGAGTCAGCTGCTTAAACTTGCACTTAAGTTTAAAGTAAAAAAAAAAAATCACCATGATGGCTGTCAAATATTCAGCTGGCTTCTAAGAAACATGTGTAAGTCCATCTTTGGAGATAGTAAAAAGCCTGGGTGAGCAAAGTCCTCAACTACCTGATTTCATCTGGCCATACACTAAGTAGCAGCTGCACCAAACAATCTCCACAGATGCTGTCCAGGAAATCAAATCCTCCTGAAAAAGAGAAACATTCCTGAAACATCAGGAATGACAAGCATACTTGATTGTATTGAACATCGTAAAGATGACTGCATAACCATGAGCTATTCTGTCAATTCTATAACTCAAGAATTTTTCATATTGTGGGGTATTTTGAGGAAATGACACTTGACAACTGAGGATCTATCAGCAGACAATTTCACAGAATGACAGTGTAGTTGCAACTGGAGGGATCTCTGAAGATCACCCAAGTCCAAGTCAATTAGAGCAGGTGGCTCGGGAGCATGTGTATCTGGATAGAGATATTATCAAGAATACAAGACTGCTGGGGACCAATTTAGGTTCCTGTTTTGCCTGTTTGAGTTTCACAGAGTAAGTCAAGTTTGCATGGTATATATTCCTATCAGATCCACAGACATTTGAAGATGCCTTATAAAAGTGCCACTAAAAAAATGGACCTACCTGTAAATCAGAAAAATGTTTGCAACAGCCCTAATACATTTTTATTTCCTTATTTTTACCATCATCAGCATAATTTACAAGAACAGTGCAGGGAATCTGCTATCATTCCTCAGCACAGCTGGAAAATTTAACTCAATTTTGCCTTACACCACCCCTTTCCCATGTACTCTGCATGCAGTTATTTGTCATAAACAAATAAATTAGCCTTAACTGTTATGAGCAAGCAGAATGCTTTCAATTAGAGGTAGCACCTTCAGACTGTTCACTCAGCAGCAGGAGGACAGGAAAATGTGTCTGTTATTGAACTCCTTGGCACCGTCTTGCTCGAGGATATTTATTTTAATAAACACAAGGTCGTTATGCTGGCATGAGGACACCACAGGTTCTCCCTAAGTGTTACTCTCTGATTACATGTTATCTATCTTGCTGTTGTATCTCTAGCTGAATTTTGTCAGCCTCAACTGAGCAGCTCCTGTTAAAATTAGAAAAAACCTCAAGGGAGGGCAGTCTCATAAACAGAGGACTCTAATTCTAGACAGCTAGCAGACAGCTCCATATGCAGGAACAGCTCCAGCTCCTTTGTGCTGCTTGCTCCATCAAGCACCTGTCACCTCACAGTAAGCTGCAAGCATTGCATCTATCTCTGCATACTAAGGACAAGGTTGTTCATGTCTTACTTACCTGTTTTATTTTGTATGCAGTAGAGAATGTAGCAATGGAGGTGCTGATCATTAAGAAGCTTTTTTGAAAGCTGGAGATGTTTGGATATTATCCTGACTGAATCTAGAATGAACAATTGCACACTGACATTTCTATGTTGTAGACTAATTATACTGTCAGGTCAGCTAATGCCACTCAGTTTTACAGGTTTTAGTCCACTTCTGTTGCAGCAAAGCACCGCCACAAAGTACCAACTTACCACATTGCAGAACAACAAAGGCAGTATGATGAAAACTCACTCATGGCCCTGAAAAATCTTTTTAAAATGACCACTGTGCCTCCAGTGAGAGTAGTCTTATTACCACTTCTCTGGGACAATGAATGGAGAAATAAATGCTCTTGGAAAATACATGAGACCTTTGTCTGCGGTGAAATGACCAAATAGGCTTATCTTACATTTGGAATGCAAAGGGATGACAATTAAAGGGTTATTGAAGGGGGAGGGACCAAAAAACCCAAACTCTCAAGCACCCACTTCAATTAACACATCACTTAGAGACTGAGCTTTTCCTGACTCAAAATATTGAAGCCACACTCCACCCTCTATCATTATTTACATTGAAAATACAAGGAAAACACCTTGTTGGAATTCTGTTGACCTAACAGATACAACAGTGACTGGGGGTTAAGTGAATAAGGGAGGGGGGCAGAAGGAATTTATTTTTCTACTTATTCTAACCCAAGCAAAGTTTGGAAAATAAATTATTTCAAGCTAAAATAAAAAAATATAATGCAGTATATTTCTCAGTTAATGAACTAATAGAAAAAGATGCTTTTTTAAGACTTCAATTACTGAGTGTTTTTTTCTAAAATCAGAATGAAACTTCAAATCTTCATAGTAAACATATATCTTAGAAAGGTGCATCTATGACTTACTATTGCATTTCAAAATGATGTATACACAGTGTGTCCATTTTCTCAGGCTCAGAGAAGGGCAAAAACGTTCTCAACACTCATAGTAATATATAAGAGTAGAAATACTTCTGTGCTTCCTTCAAAAATGGATAAAAATTCAGTTGCTGCCAAGAGCAATTAATCTTCCTGCTAACTCTGCCATTTATAACAAAACCTGTAATTCAAGAAACATTTTTAATTATTGCTCACTTTCAGGCTGTCAGCAACTATGGTGATACGTTATATATTCTTTATTAGCAATAATTTCTAGACTATATGGTTTCTTAAGCATTTTCTAGCACTTCAGTTTCTTCGAGATATATAACTTGTTCTGTGTGTTGTTGAAGACAAGCAACCAAATTCTCATTTTCAAATCCTGTATTTTTTCCTACACACAGTCTTGAAGGAAAACCTAAGGCCTTCTACACCTGGAAGATTTAATGACAATGAACAATTCAGCCAGAAAGAATTTTTCAGAGCTCTGTGTTCAAAAGATGCTTGCAAAAAGTTTCAGAGCATTTCTTTCAATATTGAGTATGACCATTAAATTATGCTTGTCAGAATACTTTGCAATCCCAAAGCATCAGCCAGAGCAAATGCAATCCAGTCCTGTTTGCCATCAACTATTACTTCTACCTGGTACATCTGGTACGTTGATTTAACTGCCTTCCTAAACTTTAGGCAGCCTAGGTACAAATGGTCTTAGCCCCACAAATTGTTTTACACTTAGCCTTTTTAAATTTACTGTGCTGTCAATGTTCCTCTTTCTGATATTATTCATTATTAAACATCTCTTCTGACTCACTACACATGGTAAACCACAATTGCTTGAGCTGTGTCTGTGCGTGACTATTTTGCATGCACTCCATCTCTACTACATATTACTATTCACATCCAGATCCATTCAATCCATTATTGTCCTTGCAGTTCCCGCAGCAGATTCAATGTTTTGTAAAACAGGTGCCAGATTCACATAATCATAACTATTACTATTTTTATTATCGTTGCTCCTGTTACTATTATTATTATTATTATAAAGGGAAGGAGGTATTGATGCAAAAGCTGAGTTTTTAGATGCAAACATATCTTTTCTTTGGTTTGTTACAGGCTTCATTGCAAACCTTTTCCTACTCAGATGATGAACCTGGCTGGAATCAAACATCCTTCTTGCAGACTTGCTGCTTGGCAGCTTAAACTTCCCGCAATGTATTTGTCCTTCAGCAAGTAAGTGTCCTGTTTTGGGTTCTGATTACTCCTCGTGGGGAGGGGAGTCAAGAATGGAAGATCTTTATAGTAACTCTTAAAATACTGGTGGACTACAAAAAAGTAAATAAGAAACACAATTAGGATTATAAAATAGAAGAAAATGTTAAACTGTTCAATATCTATTCAGGAGAATATAATATTTTTTTAACTCATTAATAACCTATAAAAATTACCTAATGTTTGTAAAAGAGACAAAAACTCCTTGATTGATTTCAGACCATAAGATTCAAATGTGGAATTCGGACCTGACAATGCTATTATTGATGTGCATCTCTCCATGCACTGAAAATCTCCTTCTCAAAAACCAGTATTCCTCTTTTGTCCACCCTCCTATTGTACAGCCTCACTCAGTCTTAACTAATGTCCATGCTTAGTCACTGATATCATGCCTTTGCATTGAGCTGATTTGCCCCAGCGATTAATTTAACCAAATTTGGAAAATACTTTAACATCATCTAACAAAAGGTATTGCATAAAGGAAGTGGGACACCTATTGTTTAATACAAGGTAGAGATTTAATAAAGAAATCCTCTGGGTAATCACATATTCCTGTATACTGCTGTGCATTTTCATTTAATAGCTCCAAAACTAATTATTATGTAGCTACCTCAGTGTTTTGAAAAACATAACATGCAGTTATTTTGTGATTGCATGTTATTTTTTCATATCAACCTTGTCATTTCAAGAGGCCTTAAAACATAATTAAAATATCAGAGATCCTATGATTAAGCTGAAGAGAGGCTTGTGCTTTGAAAATTCATCATTCAGTTACACCATTTAATGTCTCTTCAGAAAATTTAAGCTTAAAAGACATTAAATAATACGTATTTATTCAAGCAGCAAAAAGAACTGTTCCCATTTCTTTTATAAGGTATGTCATTACATTCAGCCATCAAGAACAACCTCTTTTGGAGCTGCTCTATAAGCTGCTGTAAATGGAAATTCAATATTCTAAAAAAACAAAAACCAACCAAAAAAAAACCCTCCAAACTAAAACAAGCTGGACAATTTTGATATTTTCTGTAAGTGGGGCAGCCAAGTGCCAACCTATTCATAAAGAAAAGGAAGCAAGATTCAAGCAAACTGTCTATTCATTATGCCATTCATTGCTCTCCCACAGAAAGGACTTGCAGACACAATGCATACAAGTAGCTCAAAATTAGGATTTCACTGATAAGTCTAAATGATACATGCATGCTCTCATAATAATAAGGGATTCATTTTGTGATTCCAACCTTTTCTAAGTTATATGTTCTAACATGAAATGATAAAGGCTACATTAAAGTGATAGAACAACTATGCTAATTTTCAAAGGCACTGGCCAAGATATGCAAACAGCATGTAAAAACAAATGTGGCTTCACTTCCTTTCTTCCCAGACACACAAATCTCCAGTAAAATCTACCCTAGGCTTCTCTACTCTAATCCAAAATCAAACCAGTAACCAAAAAAATAAGATGGTTTCAAACCCAAAGTATTATTTTTTCATTAATTATCAGCAGTGTTGAAAAGAATTTCAGGACTGAACTACAGGCCTTTGGAAAACACTAAATTAATTACTCATCTCAGCACTTCATCAAGATGTAATTGTCTAATTTTCAAGTTCAGATGTTTAATGGAGCATTTTTTCAAGCTATTGCATTTTTATAACCCTAATGTTCACTTGATAGGACAGCAAGGAGGTCTTGAAGCTTCGTGTCAATAAAGACATCCCTATCATCTAATAGCATGTAATCATAGAATATCCTCAGTTGGAAGGCACCCACAAGGATCACCAACTCCACCTCCTGGCCCTGCACAGGGCAGGCCCAAAAAATCACACCCTGTGCCTGAGAAAATTGTCCAAACACTTTTTGAACTCTGTCAGGCTGGTGCTGTGACCGCTTCCCTGGGGGGCCTGTGGAAGCCTAGCCACCTCTGGGGGAAGAACCTTTTCCTGGTATCCAACCTAATAAATCTTCAAGACAGAGCTTTGTGCCACTGCCTCAGGTCCTCTCACTGATTACCAGGAAGAAGAGATCTGCCCCTCCACTTCCCCCCACGAGGATGTTGTAGACCCCAATGAGGTCTCCCCTCAGTAAAAATTATGTATAAGTTATATTAGAGAATCCCACCAAAAAAACCCCAAGATAATGATGGCCAGATTTCTAAAATTTAGGGAGTCTTAACAGCATATTGTGTGTTGAATATTAACATTCTCAGCAAGAAAGAATAAAGGCAACAATCCACTTTAAAGATCAGAGAAAAAATATGGGAAAATACATATCTAATGTCCTGAAGTTTTACATTAAGGACTTCAGTCTCTTACACCTAAAAATAGCCAGCATCTTCTATTTAAAGTAGGACTTATTTCAAAATTGTTTCCCCTCCTAGAACAACTTTATGGACATTCTCACATCTAATTTTAAACATTTCAAGTTTTCAATGGGATAAGATCATCCTAAACAGTTGGAAATTCACAGCTGAATTGAGAAGATACTGTTAATTATAGTAGAGAGAAAAGATAATCTCAATGCTCAAGATTCAAAGAGCTTGTAGATTTAAAAAATAAATACTGTAACAAAAATAATGGATAATAGAGCTTTAGATTTACTGTGTTCTTAATACAGCTGTTGGTTGAAAACACTGTCAAGGGTCAATTAGAAACTGGGAATTTACTGAATATCAGCTAGCCCATAACTATGGGCCCATTCAACTCACATTATTCAGCTTCTGAAGGTTAATTTTCTAGCCATCTTTTTTTTTTTAATTATCTGTAATAGAAAGTGAAAACACACAGCAAAAATATCTCAAATTATCAAAGACTGTAGAATCAGTACAGGAATGCAAGAAAAGACTATAAACCAATGTACTATAAACTAATGTACTCCTACTGGGAACTGGAGATTGTTAATGTCTCTCAAAAATCCAGCAGTTGCATAAAATAACTGGCACATATTCTCATTTTGAAGACTGTGTGTGACTTAAGGCATGGAGAACTTCTGGTTAGTTTGCTCAAGATATTTTTTCAGATCTAATGTTTGCTAAAATAAACACTAATGCATGAACCAAAGCTCAAGTAGCAACATCTTTAGTAACCAAAACAGTAACTGTAAGAGGGAGGAGGGAGTTTTTTGCTTTTAAGATTTCTGCCAAATGCATGGAGACATAAGTGGGGATTTCCAATTGCATGCTACAGAATCCATGGGTTTCACAAGTTCTTTTCATGATTTCCCAATGCCCAATTTGATGCACCAACATACCTTTTATCTTCCTACAGGGATAAAGACTAGGTCAGAATTTAGACCTGTTCTCCATACCCATTAGACTATTTCTATTTCCTTGACATGACTGAGTTTTTCTTGTTCTGACTGCTTTCACAAATGCATAATTTATCTCAAACAGAGGGAAAAATATTACAGATTTGTCTATTTCAAGCATATAGAAGTTAAGTGAGACCTTAAAATGACTTGAAAGTAATTTGCTGAAACAAAGGGAAAGGTAAGGTACAGGAACTTTTTGGTCAGCTTCATCTCCATTTTGTGAAAAAAGAATTCCACACATATCTGAAAGCTAAATTGGGAGGAAATGACAAACCTACCACCCAAACTGAACTGACATTAGTCAGAAGTGGGATGATAGTGCTCATAACCTTCTTATCAGCCTCCTCTAACAGGAACCAGATAAGGAGCTCAAAGTTAGAATGCTGTATAATAGTGGCAGAGGACACTTAACCATGCAAAATCCAGTGAATCAGTGTGGACATGTGAAAAGCACAAAGTAAAATCAGAAAGATATTATTCATGGAGAAGCTGACAAGCTTGAGCTGTAACTCTTGCTGTCAGCAACTGACCCTTACTTTGTGAAATGTTACTGATGTTAACTAGCAAGGCTACAAAAGAGTCTGTATGGTGTAAGGAAACACCACACTCACTTTACACTTGTAAACTCAGTAACAACAGTTTAGAGTCTGGCTACAGCAATATCAGTATGTATGCACTATAGAAATCCAGTAAAAAATTAATACATGCTCCTAAACTTAATAGAGCTACCATGGAGATTTCCAGCTGTCTGCAGAAGAGGAAAGATCATACGTTTAAAAGATGCCATGTAAAAACTGACCTGTTTCATTTGACTTATTTACAAGGTCTGAGGTAAAGGGAAAAGTAGAAATCTTCTGCAGTGAGAGGTATGAATCACTGCAAGGACAAGAGGACACCCACAGTGCTACAGACAACTTGAATGAAGGGAGCCCAGATGGCTTTGAAGTAAATACAAGTTCATTTCTGGCTACCCAAGCTTACTTATCAATAGCAAGGCATAGAGGAGTGAGCAAGCCTACTGAACATCCATCATTCACATTTCTCCATTTCATTATAGACAGAAAATGCACTTGCAGCATGTCAAGCTGAAATAGCTCTTGGCATGAGTCAGAGAAGAAAAACCATAAAAGATCAGCCAGGAGGAAATGCAAAATTGTTTAAAACTGGTGAAGTGTTTGTTTCTCTGAGTCTCTGGAAAAGGAAACTGCTTCATTTTGCAGAAAATCAACTCAATAAAAAAACTACAAAATTTCTTATTTCCTGATTATTGTTTGAAAGTATTATACTTTTTATCTTCCATTCCTCCCTATTAGCTGTTTGAGAGGAGGACAGACATAAGATGAAATAACTATAACTATTCTAGAATATATCCTCTCCTTTTTCCTTTCATAGTTTTGGGTTGTTTTTTTCCCCAGGATTATCATGGTTTACTTACACCAAAGACATTAAGGCTGAGATAATATTTTTAAAATACTGTTTAATATGTTTACTGGGTTTAGTCATACTTTACTATGTCTGAGGCTGAAGCACGTAGAGGCTTTGCCTACACTGTCTGCTAAATGTGCTCTAATATCCTGAAGTTCTGCTCCCCTAACTGTTGTGAACACCAGTGAAAAATCCTGCTGCTCTTTTTCAGTCTACACACTACTAACTCCTGATAGAAAGCCAATTCACGTCTCCTTTCACAACCAGATGGAGGTAAATTCAGTCACCTCCCCATTGCTGGAACCACATTCTGTAGTCATCAGATGATAAAACAAACCTAAAAAATCTTGATGTATTTATTTTATCCTTACTTTATCACTTCTTTTGCCTCAATAAAAGGACAGTCAAACAATGTTATAAGTGAAAAGCAATGCACCCAGTAGTTAGTAACTATGAAGCATATAATATATAGCATAAATGAAAAGCCAGAAAAATAAAGCCACAGAAACAAGAAACTACCATTTTGAGGGTAATAGGTGAATGTAAAAAGTTGAAAAATAAAACTTTCTGTGCAGTACAATTACATAACATACAGCAGCAGTTCATACTTTCTGTAATATTGCTGCTCACAGTAGATGAGGTCTCACAGGTACAAACTAATTACTCACAAATACACCCACAGCTATAGGGATCAACAGGCCAGATCAAATGGTCACATAACTGATCCACTGTTAAAAGGTACATAAACAAATACATAAAAATATATAGTAAATAATAATAATAATGAAATAATGATAATGAAGAAGGAGGAAGGGGGAAATTGACAGCAGACTGAACACGAGCCAGCAGTGTGCCCAAGTGGCCAAACAGGCCAATGGCATCCTGGTCTCAGGAACAGTGTGGCCAGCAGAACCAGGGCAGTGCTTGAGCCCTAAGGAAACCTGGTGTGGCTGTGCAGCTGTGATGGCTCCAGCTCCGCTGTGGCAAGTGTGAATGCCAGAGTGGCTCCTGGGTGATCGGGCAGACAAGTTTCCTTAACAGAGACCTTATGACTCTCTACAAGCTACTGAAAGGATGTTGTTGCAAGGTGGGGCTTGGTCTTCTCTCCCAGGTAACAAGTGGCAAGACAGGAACAAATGGCCTCAAATTTTGCTCAAAGAGAATTAGATTGCATATTAGAAAAAAAGTCTTCACTGAAAGGATTATTAAGCATTAGGACAGGCCTCCCAGGGAAGCGGTGGAACCACTGTACTTGGTAGAGTGGAAAAAATGTCTAGGTGTGGTGCTTAGGGACATGGTTTAGTAGAAGAGCTGGCAGTGTCACGTTAATGTTTGGATTATAGGGTTAATAGATGATAGATGGTCTTAGGGGTATTCTTCAACGCTAGTGATTCTATGAAATTTAATTTAAAAAAATATTCCTCGCTTATTATTATTGTGTATTTCATGCTATTGGCATATTTACACATACCATGTATAATGTCCTATATGCTTTCTTTAAGGGGTTATCCTTGGTTTTAAAGCACATCAAATAATTTGAAGATCTCATCAATACAAACATTTTTGATCTAATGTAGCAACTACTCTAACAGTCAAATGCTCATTTCTACTACCTGTTAGGAGTGTACCTACACCCAAGCCTTTCCCTATCCCTCCCATACATAAAGGAAGGGAGAATAGGCAACAATCCAGTGACTAGAAAACTAGTAAAAATATGAGTACAACATTGGCAGGCTTCTATTGAAAATTCCTCTCCACGAAAATCTCCATTAATCATTGTATGTATGTTAAACATAAAATTTTAAAAATAATCCCCAAAGTAAACCATAAAGTCTCTAGCACCCTATGTTCACAAAGTATTAGTCCAAAATTCACAAGCTATGAAACTTCCTAGCTCATAGGTGAGTCCTGAATTCTGCTTATATACAAAACCAGACAGTGAAGAAACAACCCACAAAAAAGGTTTTTTATCTTTGTCTGCTTGAAGAAGAGTGTGCCAGGCATATGTCAGATGTTAGTCACTACTGCTTACGGTATGTGTACATGGACTATGCAAATGAGGAGAGAATATACTACCAGACTAGAAAAGTCAAGTTTCTGGACTGGTCAACAAATCCCTAAACTCTCATACTGAACTCGGACAAGAAAAAAAAACAACTTTGGAAGCAAACAAACAAAAAAGTTTCAGCAGGCTTTGGAATTTTGCATTAAGGTTTTTTTTTAAAACCTTAATTTCTCACAAGCATAAGCTGGTACTCATGGTGAATCAACACACAACCATATCGCATATTTTAACAGAACTATTCATCTTCTTCATCCTTTCCTGACAGGAAAAAAAAAAGTTTTAGCATTTTATCTTAACATTGATATTTTCATTTTTTAATACACTGTTTGCTACTGCTAAGCTCTTAAAAGATTTTCCTTCCTATTCCAGGTGAACGGGCAGAGGAAGACAATAGTAACACAACCAGAAAGAAAACATATCTCCTGTATGTTTTTGGTTTTTTTGCACACACAAAATTAATCATGTGAGAAAACTACATCTCTGAAGAACATAAAGCAAAGGAAGGAACAGCATGATTTACATGCAGAAAGACAGCTCTGAAAAAATATTTTTCTATCACAAGGACTTGATCCCAAGCTCAGTAAAACCGAAAGTACAGTCACAATCATTCTGGAAGGATTAAGGATTTTGACTGGTACTTGTAGTCACAAAAAGACAACCTATAAGAGGAAGATAAATTAATAGGGTCAAATAAAACTGATACTCATCATCTGGGACCCAAGGACTGTTTGTTTTGAGGGAGTTTAAAAGGAAGTGCATATGGTGAATCTGTGGCACACTCAGGCTAGGTTCAGACACAAAGCACAGTGCTTAAAATTTTATTGCAGTTCAATAAATGACCCACTTGCAATCAATCTTATCACAGTGAAAAGTAATTTTACTTAATGAGGGGATAACTATTTTAATATTTCAGATGAATCTGGGGAAGTGAGAATCCACCTAATTTTCCCTACTCTTTCCCCTAACCTCAGCCACATTCAACCAAGTATGTTTTTTATGCAAGGGCAAAAAAATGAAAACTACAACCAATTACAAATTTAAAATGTAGTGCTGCATGTGTTCAGGGAAAAGTTCTTGTACTCCATGTAGTCCAAATTATGGATGTGTATGAGACCAATACTTTCCTGTAAGGATTGGTGAAAACTAGGAAAACAGTTTTCCATGAGAAAATGCAGCATTTTGCAGGAATATTGTGGACAGAATTTCATAGAGAGCAACGTCAAAATTAATCACTATACATTTTCATTTAATTTCAATAATGTTACAATATTGCTTTGGTGAAGCAAATATTAATCCCTAATATAACCTTTGTTTTGAACTATGATGTAATCAATATGATTTGAAATGTATGCACTAACATCCTTTGACATTATCAAACAATTTTTTAAGAAACAAGATACTCAGTTTTCGAAGTGGAAATGATAGAAAACAATGCCAATTTGCTGGGATTTCCCATTGGAAAAATAATTCAACATTGTTTGTAACTTCAAAGTATTGTTTGTGGCTAAATTTATTTCACACTGAGAAACCTAAGAAAATTCTGATTTTGAGCATCTATTAATATAAAATGTGGGTGGTCCCACTATTTTTGTATCACTAATAAAACCTTTGCAGTTCCAATGCTAGTCAGTATTCAAAGAAGTTAAGATTATATGATCACTGAGAAATGTTATAAATTGTAGAGCAAAATGAGTTGCTTTTTTAAATGTGTTGTTTTTACATTATTGACATACATAGCTTACTGTTTTCATATTTCAAAGTCCTAGTCATTTATGTATACAAATGGTCATTGCCAAAGCTCGCTCTTGTAAGAAACTCAAATTCTGGATTTTCAGGAGGACAGAAGAGTACACTAACATTGCCTAATATTCGATAATAAAGTTGGGAGACTGGTCTCCCTCAGGGGCTAAATAATCCACAGTGAGCAAGAGAATCTTCAGAGAACAACTCAGACCTCTCCATTAGACTTTTGCTCATGGTCACCTGATAAAAATATGTTATTTCCTTCCTAACAGTTTAAACAATGCTCAAATCAGTACTTGTAAAAGAAAAAGATTGGTACAAGAATTAGAAGCCAAGACTCAAATATCAGAATTCAAGTTAAGAAACTCTCATCTTGTATAAAAGTATCAGGGGTTCACTACCAAGTCGAATCCCTAAATTGGTCATTGATTAGCTATCACATGAAAAACAACTCCTTTGAATTATTTGAATGTGATTTCAGACATACCAAAACAACTCCTTTTGGTTTGTTTCTCCATCTGTAAATGAACATCTTCAGGTTTAGGTTATATCTGTCACTACAACATACATATAAAGGGATACAACTACACCCAAGTGGTGTTCGCACTAATTGCTTAATAATTGAAAAGCACCATCAGAACATGAAGTGTGTATTAAGTATTGCAAGATCCTGCCTCTTTTCAAAAGAAAGTTACTAGTGCTTGCAAAAGCAAAAATGACTGCATGTAATTAAACAACCAAGACCCCTGCCAACTCTGCAATGTACAAGCCCGTACCCCAGTCAGAAGCCAGCACACTCTGGACCAATCCTGCTGAGCTGTCCTCATTACAACAGGGCAAACAAAGATGTTTTCTTTATGTTCTCTCAATAATTACATTTGATCTGCCTCAGTGAGGATCTCCTGCTAGCAGTGAAAAGTATCAAGTGTTTCAATGGGTCAGTCTCTAGCTGTTTTATTTTCATTTCAAACGTAGCAGACACTTCCCATTTATAATTTCCAAGGCAATAACCAGTGTACTTTCCCGTCTTAAGCCTTTCCAGTGACGATGAGCCAATTACACAGCAACTGCAAGCTCAGCTAGCAATTTATCCTAATTTGCCAATGAGCACAAAGTAAAATGGTCTTTTTCTAAGACTTCAGATGTTCTGTGACCACAGGCACTTTGAAGGTTCATCAAAGTTACCTCAATGATTTTTTTTTCCTTGCTCAATTTTCAATATACTTTTGCTTCACAAACTGGCTGATTGAAAAGATTAAGGTGTATCTTAACATGGATGCAAAAATAAATCCTTAACATGGGTTTATATGAACTTAAAACAACATTCCTTAACTTTATCAAGCACTGTGACCAGTTACTCACTTTGAAAAATTGGAATAAATTGTCACTGAATGGACAATACTTTCAAGTACAGAATTGATCAAAGAAATTTTCATACAGCAAAAGCAGGTAAAAGAACAAATAATCCATCTTAAACTCACACAGAGGGTCTGGATTGGAGCAAAACTCAAGTTTGTGATGACCTGGAATTTGTTCCACATGTGATATCTGATATAATTATGCAACTCTTCTATGAAACAAACCACAAATATGGTAAAAAACAAAAAACATATATTAGGACAGAAACCACTTTCTGAAATGAAAACTTTTGCCCCAGTTCATTACTTTTTAATTCCTCAGAGAAGGAGGGTACTGACATTTCAAAACGAAGCATTTTTAGTAAAAAAAACTAAAAACCAGGGAGAAAACTTGTAAATTGCATTGCTTGGTATTGCATAAAAACATATAATACAGTTCATGTAGATTCTGATGTCCAAATCCCCTTCAAAAAAAAAAGGAACAAAAAGGAAGTTTGAGGAAATTATGTTGGAAAAAAAAGAAATTAACAGAATTTTAATTTTACACCAAATTTTAGATCACACAACAATAATCACTGTTGTCTTTGCACAAGTGGGAAGGCAAAATAATTCACAGCATTTAATTATTTGAAACTGCAAATTTCAAGTGAAAATAGATAAATCTCACATTTCAATACTCTGTCTGAGCTCCCTGTTAACAGTGTGCTGAATCCTTCCAGCAGAGATCTCTAGCTGAAGAAAGTTCATTGCAAGATAAAACATAAAACTTGAGGCCAGAAGAAAACAAGCAGGATTTTCCAAAGCATATTCAAAGACAAGAGAAATTGATTAGGGAGATCATTTCATTGCTTCCTGTAAGAATTACTGAAGACTCATAGAGCTTGTTTAAGCTATATCTAAACAATTATTTCATAGTCTTTCAGTACAGCTTCCAGCTTAATATGACCCAGCCTGCTTGAATCCTTGCCTGTTCAATGTCTTCCCTAGACAGTTCCAGGAACTCAGCCTTAGCTTAGATTCCAGTGATCATATTTCAGCAATGGGATGAGCATCCCCGAGTGTATGCAGAGTCAAAAGTACTGTCATAAATGGACTTTCCCTACCAGCATGAATCTCTTAAGGCCCATCTTGTGCCCTTACAGCCACTGAAGGCTGGCTTTGAAAAGTGATAAGGCAATACATCTCAGAGTAAATGTTGCCTAAGCAGCTATGCACAGAATAATACCTTTGTTCCCCCACCACAGGCAGAGACAGATTGCAAGGCATGGTAAAAACATCTCTACCCACCAAGCCTTTGGCATCATGTCAGCAAAGAAAGTTACCACCACCGCAAGAGCGTGTTTGACCTTGAGAAAAGCTTAGTGTTAACTGGTACCAGAGGGATTAGTAAATGAACAATTTTTCCAACACAGTTTTCAATTACTTTGATGTGCAATTAAAAAGTTAATTAAAAAACAATCCAAAACTTGGTACTCAGAAGGTTATGAAATAATAAGCTCTTGTACATTTGCTGCATTGGAAGCACTAAGGTTACAATGCAGCTGAAGCAGAGAGGTGTAAAAGAGAGGGAATGTATTATATTTGGGGTTGTTTGTTTATTTAAAGAGAAAAAAGATGCCTTAAGTGCAGCTGGCATTGTGTTTTCTGAGTTAGACCAAAGAATTACATAAACAGTGACTTGGCAGATAGTGGCTTCAGGCAGAAACCATCACTCACCTAGTACAGGAAAAGTACCTGCACTCTGCTGTCATCTCAAGAAGTTCAGAGTTCATCAGTCAAGTTCTAAAATAACCATAAATTCTTTAATGATTTTTTTTTTAATGGCTAAAATTTGGACTTACTTCCTTTCATCTATCAATCTCAGATCTGCCATCAACAGAATTAGAAACTGGCTTCTATTTCAACTTCCTTCTGTGATTCTCATACCACTGTAGAAATTTAGAACTTTGCATCTGAAACAAACCCCCAGTTACTGTGAGTAATCAAAAAAAAAATATTTTGAAAGCTAGTAGTACTGCCCCCTTAGTTATGTAGCAGTTAAGACCTGTTCAGGAGGGTGAAATGGCTCACCTGTTCTTCCAAAGCTACCAATTGAGATCTTGGGCATTTACCAAGTCGTGTTTTCCATGCTAGTAAAATACCCCAAAATGAACAAAAACACATTTAAAAAAACTCACACATGAAAAACCAACCAACCAAAAAAACAAAACAAAACAAAAAAAAAAAAAAACCCAAAAAAAACCAAACCACCCCAAACTAACCAAAAAACCTCAATATTTTGTCAATTTTGTTTTTTGGCTGGTTTTTTTTCATTATTTTTTGGGTTTTTTAACACTGCCAAGCTGCATTTAATTCAAGCTAGGAAACCAATCTCCTTCTCACTACGCATTGCGTCTATGCTGCTACGAAGTGATTCTCCCCTAGTCTCAATGACACAAAAGTGCATTATCATTAAAATTAAAACAAAGTAGTAAGGTAATCTCAGCCTTCTAGCATCCTCACAGAGCCACTGTGATTCACTAAAAGCAAACAAAAATTTCTTCCTAGAAAAACATAGGTTCTTGCCATCTATTCAATATGTGGTGAGTCATGTGATTGTTACCTAAAATTTGAGGTTAAAGATGGAAATTTTTTTGCATTCTTGGAAAAAACTGTAGTGGTTCTCCTATGAAGCAGTATTAATTTGTTTCTCTATCCTATAAAATCATTGTTATGGAAACATGCAGAATAAATTGTCCATGTCTTAGAGATCGGTTTAACCATCAGTATTTAAAAACAAATAAAATAGTAGAGAAAATACTATCAGAGAGTCAAACAGCAGAAGGAACAAGAAAAAGATTGAAAATCATGTCACAAAATATGACTTAGACTTTGTTTCAGAAGTTAAATTCTTGTTCTAGAAATACAGCTCTGGAAACTGCATTGGAACACTGCATGGTTACGCAGACCCAGATACGAGGCCAGAAAAATTATTTCATAAGTACTCTCACTGAAGTAAGTCATATACTAAATTGTAAAACCAGTTCAATTTAACCCCACTGCCTACAGCATGTTTGTAAAAAAATGCCAGAATTTGCCTTACAGGCTGAAAACCATAATCAGTTATATTACTGAAAGTTTTATTTTTTTCCTATTAATAACATTAATCTACAAAATAATCTGAAAATTAAGATTTAAATCCTTGAATTACACCTTCCACTTCAGTACAGTACTAATATTCTTTCTGATTAATAAATCTCCAGGGCTGTACCTGACAGCTGTAAAGGGACTCTAGTAATGCTGAAGGAAAGAAATAAAACAATTGTCTTCATTGAAATCTGCCAGGTGAAACTTGATCTGCTAACTGTAATTAACATGAGTGGATTTTGGCCAAGACCTTGCAAAGATTAACACTTCAAATTGTGCTATAGATCAAATTAACATTTCAAAGAAACATTACTATAAGCAGACCATTAATTTTACTTGAATATATCTGCTGAAAAAAAAATCTACTTTTCAACATTATTAAAAGTATTTTGCTAAACACTGAAATGTTCAAATGAGTGGTATTAACAAAAAAACCAGCATGGCTGCAATGATTTTTAGGGGGAGGAAAGTCCCTAAGGTGTTAGCTTTCCCTTTATTTCATTATTAATCCCCTTAAGTCTGCTAATCCAACTTCATTTCTCCAGCATTATTTACGTATTGCATGTGAATTTTCATGCAGGTTCTGGCAGTTCCAGGTATTTTACTTAACAGTGTCAGAAGATCCTCACATTTTCTCTATGCCACAAAATCCTTGTAATGCCACTTAAATAGCATTGTGGTATGTGCTAGAAAGATCACATTTCTTAGCTGACAAAGTGGACACAGTCACACTAATGCAAGAGAATCAAATATAAAAAAATATATTTTTAGCATATATAAGGAAGGTTGGTGGTTTCACCAACTTTGACTTAGAGTGACTCCCTAATGCTAATACCAATAAAGAGCATAGATAAAAGTCATTCAAGGAACTGACCAACATTCACATTTTTAATTTATGTTTTCATTACATATATTAAGGAATGAGAGCCCTGAAGATAAAGAGGTGAGTGAAACATCTCCCCTTTTCCTACAAGCAAAGTCTTAGAGAAATGGGGTTCTTAAGACTGGAGAACAGAAGATTCAGAGAAGAACCTACAGCATTCTTCCAGTACTTAAACAGCACCCACAATAAGGCTGGAGAGGGTCTTTTTATGAGGGCATGTAGTGATAAGACAAGGAGGAATGACTTTAAACTGCAAGATGTTTCGTTTAGATATTAGGAAGGAATTCTTTACTGTTTGGATGGTGAGGCACTGGTACAGATTGCCCAGAGATGTGGAGGGCCATGTTGGATGGGGTCCTGAGCAATCTGCTCTAATGGAAGGTTTCTGCCCATGGCAGGGGTGTCAGAACTTGATGATGTTCAAGGGCCCTTCCAACCCAAACCATTATTTTTCTACCACTTTATTCAAGGCAGCAATCGTTGATGGCACTGGGGAAGAATACTGAATAGAAACTGCTTGACAGTACTAAGTATTGAACCAATTTCACTGCCCCGTATAACTTCAGCTAAACAAGGAACAGTACCAATAGCTTTCAGTAGTTTAATACCTAAAATCTGCAATGAACAGTTTGTGTTTCTAAAAAGTCAAGGGCAGTTTCTGCCCAAATTTGGTTAACTACAGTTTATTTAGGTTTCCATTAAATATGAAAACACTATGCTATTTCTCTTAAGATCCACAGTTGGTTTAAGGGTGCTGCAAATGTGTTCACCTTTTCTCTAGCTTTCTCTACCTTTTCTACATACTTAAATGGAATTAGTTGTCCCTTTCAATTTTCATCCCAGTACCATATAAAACTGTTAATGTGTATATTCTAACAAAGTGCATCTCTCCACCTAGGCCCACAGTTTCAAGCACATGTACTTCATCTGAAACAGGACAAGAATCATGAAAGGGGAGAGGAACAATCACAACACAAATAGAAAGCATAGTTATGGAACCCATAAATTTGTTTTATGAAATTCTGTTCCATATTGTTTTATGAAATTTCTGTTCTGAAAACCTTCTGAAAGCTTTTCAGAACAGACTATAAAACAGCAGATATCAGAGAAGAGGAACACAGGGGTTAAACTGTACCTGTTTACTCTTAGAGATGGGTTCAAATTGACTTTTCTGTAGTCTGAGACTAATATTTTTTAGTTCCTTTGTGCTACAGTAAAGAAAACATTTCTGATATAGTTGCTATTTAATCTTGATTTTAGATATAGACCATAATTTATCCTGCAAACTATATCTATATGGGCTATATGGCTGAAATTCAGAGTTCTGATGCTGAGGTTTGAAGCCTACAGTTGCCGTGTGGATTAATGTTACAATATGATCATTATTATACATTAATGTTACATAGTGTTCTTCTCTCCTTTTTTTTTTTCCCCTACTACCATTAATATCCCAAAGGTTCTGCTGAGATACCCTGAACACAAAATTACAGTTTGGTTGGGGTTGTTTGCATAAAAAAGCAGGAGAGGAGTCACAGCAGAGACGTCATGACCCATTTACCTCCAGAGAAAAGATAAGAGGAAAAACTAGTTGGAGATGGGAAAAAAAAAGGAAGCTTGACAGTATGGTTTCAGTAATTCACCTTTCTTTCTTCCTTTTTACTGTCGAAAAATAAGTGGCAAATAAAATATAAGCATTTCTATCTGCTGTGGCAGATTTACTTTCCTGCTCTATTCACTTCAGCTGATTGCTGTTCTCATTCAAAATTGCTTCATTCTGGGAATACATAACTTGTGACTCCTTTCCTCCATGTGCCGTTTAGTTTGTGTTCCTTTGATTTTTCTCTTCTCCCCTCCCCAAGAAATTTCTTTTTCTTTCCTTCCTAACATTCTCCTCAATATCATTCTGTTTCATCTGCTGATATTTTTATATTCGGTTCTGTGAGCCAGACCATAGTTTTATAGCCAAAATATTTCAGTTAACAGTATAAAAGACAGATGGCAGAATTTGCAGTGTTTTAGTACTGATGGTCTTTTTCTAACATTCAGTACAAGGAGGAAAAAAAAGGTTGCTTCAACTTTTTCCCACAAACTTTTGGAAATATGTGGAAACACTGGGAAACCCTGGCAAATGTTTGGAAACCCCCATGTTAAAAAACTCAGAGATGCAGATAGAGTACTCCATATTGCACATTCATGAAAGGAAGTCAATAAGTCTCCTTTAGGGGGTAAAACCTGCCTCCATTACAGTTACTGGCAGTAGCACCAGAATCCACTTCTTTTCTCCAAGAGAGAGTCTTGCTAAAAAGTTGTTCTTTGTTTACCTCTTGGAGGCCATTTGTTCATGTTTTTACCACTTTACTACCATTTCCGATTAAGTGGATAAATAAGGGAAATAAAATTTATCTATGTTTTTTAGGACATAAATAAAAAGGTGCAATGCTCAAGGGCAGAAGGATTTGAAAGTTAACCTTCTACCCAAATTGTTTGCACGAACTACATCTTGCAGAGGACAGCCCGACAAATTGGTTTTTTTACAGTTTCATCCTCCCAGACACTCCTCCTCTCAAGAAAGTATGAAGGCCAAAAAAAATTAGGATGATAGCCACATGGTATCAGCATAAGGAAAGTAGGTGGAAATATTAAAATGGACATATTTATTTTATAATATGTATTTCCCCACTGCACCTCCCAGATTCACCCATCTTTTCATTCTAATATTTCTGCATAGTCACCACCTGATTGCTGTGTTTTTCAACGCATAAACGAAGCCTCCAGTTTGCAAACGAAGAACACAATTGTATCAGAAATTGCATGCTGACCCATAATTTAATGTGAATCTGCACATAACAAATAGTAAACTTTGCTGCTGTTACTGCCTCTTTTGGAGCTTCCCAAGCTTTAAAAAAAACCAAACAACACAATTAAAGAAAACCACCCTCTTGTGCTAATTTAGCGTGGATTGCTAATTTTCAGTAAGCTTGACACAATTATTTATAAACTACATATAGTGGGGTTGAACCTTTTGCATTGCAATGAGCTTCTGCCACCTGTCTCAGGGTCCTCAGTACAAACACATTGGAAGTCACAGCACAGCAGTTCCAATGAAAACACACACATTAAAAAAAAAAACCAAAAAAAAACCCAAAAAAGCCCCCCGAAAAATAAAGGAAAGGATTAGCGCTGAGTTTTCTGTTTGATCCAGTAGTGTTCTTCCTTCACCCTTCCCAGGACTAAGCAACATGCCAACACCCAGCCAAAGACGTGAGAAGGCTCACAGTTATTTTTGTGAGTTAGCACATGGCTCCAGGTCTAACAGGGAGAAGGAGACCCCTCATTCCACATTTCGGTAGAAAAGTGGAAGCTCACTTCCCAGCTAATCCCAGATTCACAGTTATAACATGGAACATTTCAAGAGAAGTAGCAGAAGGGTTTGTCACATCTCTGCATATGGTTTCCTCTCCACAAGCCAAAGGTCTGTACAAGTCTCCAGCAAATGTCATTATGCATAAACTCCTCTTGTTATCAGAAATATTCTCTCTAAATTAGACCTATTTTAATTTTAACAATAGCCTTCTGCTATTTGATCGCACTTGCCAGTTTCAATTAACATCTGAAAATCTTCTCTATTCACATTCCAGAGCTTTAAAATGGCTTAATATCCCATTAGCTTTTGCACACATAAATTTAACATTAAAATAAAAAAAAAATAGATTGCTGGGATGCTTGAAAAGGAGACAAAAGTACAAGACTGCTTCAAATGCAAATGAAATCTCACTAAGACATTCACCTTTAACATCACTATCTATCAAAATAATAGGAATATGGATGAAAAATGCCGATCAAAGCAACCTTTCAAAATTGTCGATTAACACGGCTATTGCAGGACATCAATTTTTATGCTTCTTTGGGCTGCCTATAAATTATGTATCGTTACTGCTTGCATAGCGGTAATTTTATTTAGACCTCATTTCCTTAGTTTGCCTCTAAATGTAATGCGGTTTTGTTCCTTTAATTTTTTGTTCACTTACTGATTTTTTCTCAAAAGGCATCTGATGATGCTATCCTGATCTCTATTTGCTATCTTTCCTTCACAGCAGACAAGGAATCATTTAACATTTTGCCTTTAAGATAATGTCTCTCAAATCACCAAAAAGTTCTAAAGCTCTTATGCTGTAAGTTAGTTTTTCACGAGGCCTGTAGAAGTGGTGCTCTCTGTTATACACCTTAGGGCCAGCAGAAGAAAAGAAAAAAAATCTCTTCCCATTTCTAAATCCAACAGATATTCTACCAAATCTTTCATTTATAATATTCCAGACAAGTAAATTAGCAGATTCAGTAAACAAGCAACTGGTAAGTCTAACCCTCATTTTTTTCAACACACGTATGGTAAATGACAGCATCATGAGAAAACATAGCGAAGGTAGAAGAAAAGATCAAGCACATCATTTTATACAGATTCTTGGAATGATTTAGCAGCATTGCAGGGACTAGTGCACATCCACTAGACATAAAATACAAACTGAGATATTAAAGTAAATCCCCATGGTCCAAAACATGAGTTCATATCATTGTGAAGGACTCCCTTGGTGGAAGGGCTGCCCTACACACACTTGTCCCAGTCATACCTCCTTGCCTTCTCAGAAGTGATACTCCACACCACTTATCTGCCACTGTAGAACTGTGCACCTCCGGGCTTTTTTACATTTGCATTTAAACTGGATAACTTCAAGAATTTTATCTTAACAAAAATAAGTGAAAAATGCTAGAAATCAGAAGAAGAGTAAACTCTATATCACCATTCCCTAAATTAAAAATTAATTAATTTAAATATTAAAAAAATTTCAGTCATTTATGATAAAATAATAACATATCATGTACAGACCAGCTATACCCCAAGTGGTGAAAAATAAACCACCAAAGTAAATAAATCACTCATTCTTAATGGTTCGTTTCATGCCATTAGTTGTTGAAAATCATTTGCTAAAAATAGTTGATATTTAGGAATAACTATAACAATCACAGAAACAGGGATGTATTAAAAGGTAAGGAGAAGAGACTACATATGTAATTAATAGCACTGATAATTAATGCTTTAACAAGTCTGATCTGTCATGCATTTCATTCCAAGTGACCAGAATTGCTGAGTCTGAAATTATGATTTCATGCCTTACAGTATGAAATGAAAACAGATCAGGAAACAGCAGCTTTTACAGGGCATGCGGAAGGTTCTAGTGTTTGCAGCCATCTAACAGGAAAGGAGTGCTGAGGTGACAGATGGGTGTCGGTCCTGTTGGTATCCACGTTATACCTGACTGCTTCACTCCTTTGTTCACACACACAAAGTGCAGCTAAGGAAAAATGTTGTTGTTCTGAACCTGATGTTATTGCTAGGTGTTATTTTCTTGATGCCTATGAGCAGACGAGCTGTACATTGGATCAAAAAGCTCCTTCTGGAAAAGCAACCATTTTTTTGGTCAGTACTCTTCAGTTTCATAGGCAGATCTCAGCAGATACCTGATGAAACTTCTGACCTTCCCTCCTATGGTGCTTTCAAAGTGCTGAGCACTTCAAAGGATGTTTTCTCTTAGTGCAATAGAGATACCAAGAGCATGATGCTAAAAACAATGCAAAAACCAAGGAAATAGGGAAAAAAACCAAGTTTTTTAATTTTTTTGCATGGCCACAAACCAGAATAAAATACTTCTAGATTTGATGCAAAATTTGTTGAGTAAAACATAATCAATTTTTAGGCATGACCATTTGTTAGAAAAGTTCCAAAATCCAAGATATTAAATGCTATTGTGCATGAATGTGAAGTGCTAAAGAACAGACAAAGCACATATGCTAAAGAGAAACTAATTTTCTCCTGGGCTGCAGAAAAATACGTCAGATGATATTTTATTTATTCTACTGTGCCATAAGAGAAAATACTAAGATTTGTCATACTGCTTTATCCCAAATGTTGCATCTGAGTTCAGGTAATAGCCAAAAGTTGGTTCCATCAGAATGCACGTCATGAGCAAACCTGTCATATCTCCCAACCTCTAGGTACTAATATCTATATGTGACAATATTAAAGATTTAAGTGATTAGGGGATAAAATAACTAAGATAAGGGCAAACCTTGGATTTACACAGTGACCCAAGTTATCTGCTTTCTAATAATTTTTTTTCAGTTAGTTTGTTTCTCTATTTCTTTTATTTGCTACCAGATACTAATTTGATACCTTTATGGACTTTTTCATGCATAGCATCAACATTTCATATATAGGATCAAAATTTATATTTTTCATGTGGAAAATTTAGCCCTAACCTACACCAAATTTCCTTTGCCACTTTATTATGCAGCGAGTGAATGGTGTAAGATTCAGTTCTTCAACGTAACTGTAGTATTTCTATTTACAGCCATCAAGAAGCTTTCTTACTACCAGCTGAACATTGTTCCATATGATAGGTAGCCCTTGTCCCAGCACAAAAATCTTTCAGTTCCTCTGGTGACTTCAGCAGCTAATCATTTGCTCCTTCCCTGTGTTTGCCATGTTTAAATCACTGATTCACCCATTCAAGGAGTTCCTTTCTTATTCCCCTGCTCATTGCTTTGTATAGAGGGATTAATTTTACAGAAGTTATGCTGCCCTTTCCTCCATGTATTTATCTACAAGGCCTTTTGCTTTTTGTACAGATTTTATCAATTTGCCACATCCAAATCTTCCTGATCCCTGTTTGGAATATATATTTTGCATCTTGCAGCCTTGAAGTATCCGGGGAGCAGAAAACAAGACACAAATTACATTTATTGGTTATGCATATTGTAGTCTTATTAATTCATCTTCACTTTCCTTCTGAATTCTTTTCTGGTCCTGGCCTATTCATCTCATCTCTTGGTTGCACTGTCTCTACTGCTGACAATGCTTAGTCTCTGAAATGACTTTGATCCAGTATAAGACCTTAAAAGCTGTCATTAACATGGGCAAATCAAGCAACAAAATATTGCCTGTCCTCTGTAACCCCATTTTTAGATTGTTTTATCATAAGTGTTTTAAACTGATCACATCATGCCCTGAAACATGAACAAAAGCTTCTCCACAGGGACAGAGTATCAGTAATTGGTGCTTGTCTTTTCAAATTCAAATGCCAAAGTTTTGCAATTATGTTTTGTACAGACTATACAGTTGCTAATGAAGCCAGAAAGATCCAGAAGGACACTCATCCTCAGCAAATTTGTATAGAGAAAACAAAAAGAAATGAAAGAAAAAAACACCAAAACCAAAATCTCTTATTCATCTGTACTTCTTCCATAATATTTTAACTACTAATTTTAATATTCAGTATGATAACTTAGTTTTTATGTCCATTAGTTTTAACATTTCATATATTGCAAATGTGTGACTCAGTCTTAGACATGCATTCTTCAGAACTGGAAAAAAAGCCCAACCTAATAAAAGAGAGGCCTCAGACACCCAAGATGATATTTCATTAGTCTGGATAGCTGCTGCAACTGTTTTGATCTACAGGAAATTCAGGCACAGAATATAAAGCTGATTTTCTGGAACTGAACTTCCTTTGAGGTGGATGCATAAGGGTGTTCTAAAATACACTGAACAACCTGCTTCAAAGGACTAACAAAATATCACATTCACAATTATACCTATCCCTTTACAGATCACATTTCCAGACTGGAAATAGGATAAACCTTAAAAAAAAAAAAATCTAAGCTGAATCATTAGCAGAACTAGCAAAATAGCTTTGCAGATAGGAAAAGCCAAGATGTTACATGGACAAACTCACAGTAAGGCAGTTCCTGTTACTACTCCGATGCTCTCAGGTCTGTTGGATATCAGCTGCTTAATCTACATGCTTTATCTCACCTCCCTCCACTCCTGATTTTCTGTTATCTCTTGAAATTCAAAGTACGGCACAGAATAAATGTACTCTCACACATTATTACCCTCTTTCATGCAAAAGGACACATTTTGGCAAATATTAGCAGACCTTCCAATATTCCACTCCTCCTACTCAGTGGCTCAATAAATACCTCACATTAATACTCAATATAATATAAGCTGTTTGAATGGTTTATGGCCTTGGAGCCAGGACATAGATTTCACATTGAAAATAAAATGCTGACCCAAGAGGGAAGACTACAGATTTCACGTTGTGGGAAAGGAGGAAATCAAGGAAAAGAAAAGGACATAATTTCACAAGCTAGATGACTAAATCCATCCCTAAAATAGCTCTACTGAAAGCAAAGAGGCTATTTCCAGCAAGGATGAATTCATGCCAGAAATATCAGTTATTGGATTGCATTAGCAAACAGAGTTTTACAGCAGTGAAAATTCCTTGGATCCATAGCACTGAAAAGAAATTAAGTAAATGTCTTCCAGGGCCACTGCATCAGCCTTCTGTGATGAACTTGAGATATATTATGCCTACAGCGTTCCGGCCGGAATTACTCCCATCACCTTTCTGGGTAAATAAAGCAAGGGAAGGGACAAAATGTACTGTAAAGAAATTAGGTGATAGAATTAAGAGAGATGTAGGAAAAAATTGACAACTCCTAGCTAGACAATCCAA
Source organism: Passer montanus (assembly GCF_014805655.1). Classification (NCBI taxonomy): domain Eukaryota; kingdom Metazoa; phylum Chordata; class Aves; order Passeriformes; family Passeridae; genus Passer; species Passer montanus. Next base: position 1,929,570 of record NW_024372702.1, read on the forward strand.
GATACAGCAGATTAGTTAAAAATTCAGGTAAACACATTGCCCTTCTCCCTGGTTACACCAAGACGCAGTGAGAAACAGACAAGTCACCACATTTAAAGAATGATAAAGTGTTAAAAAAAATCACAAAAACTCAGCATGCATTACGTAACTCTTCATTGCAGTATCGCAGTAAGTCCAACAGTAACTGCATCACCTCTGTGAATATATGAAGTTCAACTACAAAGTAGGAATATATCTCAAATAAATCCCCTAGTAAAACCATATTGAAAAGTATGATTTATCATTACCATTTTAAGGACCTAAGGACACTTGTTGCATAAAACACTTGATGAATAGATGTTCTAAACTGACAACCTTGAAAGCATATAGACATTAGACAGTGATTTGAGTGGAATAAAATCTCAAAGAAATATTTACATATAGGAACAGTAAGTCAATAGCCACCAACTCCTACATAAAGTCAAATTAGAGTAAGATCTAATTATTTTGGACATCAGCTCTTCAATTAATAACCAGAGATCGAAATAGATAACTCCTCTTTGATAAAAATCTAAAAACTCACAAATTAGAGACATTTTACACTAAAAGATAAAGCCCTAAAAGACAGAAGGTAACTGTTTCTAATAACACTACTAGCTAGAAACAGCAGGCAGGAGGAAGTCCTAAGTAGCATTAAAAATATTATACTTTCATTTAGTAATTAAAGTTATATGTCCTTTTTGACTGCACTACATAGAAATACTTTGTAAACAAGACAATTAGCATTTCAAATATTTGCTGTTTGTGACCTTCACTGATATCCACAGCCTTATACTGCATAATCTGTGCACAATTTGTAATCCCAATGTGAAATATACTACCGATATACATAAACAATATCAATAATAAGAGCTACTCACTGTATTGACAAAATGCAGGTATTGAGCATAAAGTGCCTTGACATACAATTCAGTGCACAGCTATCATTCTTCAGAGCATGCCACTTTTTTTTTTTGTTCCATGAAGCTTGTAACAATTACTTGTAAATCTATGCATCTTCCTGCATCCCTCTGTTCTTCTACTGAAACCTCTGGAAAGTATCTCTTAGAATTCTAATGTTAAATTGAGTCAACCCCACTACATTCAGACAAGGTAACACTTGTATATGAGAAAACAAGGACACAAAATTGCCCTTTAAATTTAGACAACACTTTAGTGCCTTTAGGGCCTCTTACAGACTAAAGCACAGAAATGGAGCTGTAGGGTTTTATTCCAAAATCAGCTTTCCAATTGTACATTTGCACTTGTACACTTTACATCACACTGCAGCTGGTAGTCTGCTCCTTTGAGCCTGACTGGTTTGCATGTTGTGACTCAATGAACTGCCCAAGGACAGGCCTGAGGACAAACTCATGGAAGCAATTGGACTGTATCCTCCCAGTTCAGTCTTCTCGCCAGACCTCACCAGATTTCATACAGGCAGGCTCAGCTAATCATTCTCTTGGGTGTATTTACTGTAAACAGACACCTCAGCACAGGTCCCCACTGAACATGTGATCTAGGGGGGCTTTCAGCTCCTACAGCAGGTGAGGCATCCTGGCCACAGGGAATCAGGACATGGATGCATTGCGATACCAACATTACTGGGTTGAGCCAGTTAGACCACTGGGTAACTGAAGGAACTCTGATTTAGGAGGAAAAGCAAAATGAACCCTTGTAGCTGGTACTTTGAGCACACTATAAGACTTTACCCTACAAAAGCAGGCTGCTTATTTAGTGCCTAAACCAGAGTAATAATCCAACACTAATGGTTGTTACTAATTAGACTTTTAAAGAGCTCACAGGGAATTTGTAGCTAAATATTACTGTGCCAAACCCCATAGAACTGGCCATATTTTTACTGCTTGACTGGGGCTGAAGCAGACAGAAATAGTCTTAAAATGTGGCATAATTATTCAGCTGTGTTACTAGCGAGTAGTCAATGTTAATTATGCATTAAAAACTAAGAAAGTTATTTATGACTGTCCAGGGTAATATTTATTTATAATGTGTACTCAGGATTTTTGACAGAAGGCTGTCTTATATGTTCTCCATGATTTAAGAGCAGAAGCAGGAAAGAGGGTCCCAGATTTCATTTTTTATATATGGCACTCATCTCTTCCTGTATGGTAAATGTAAGCAGCCACCTAAACTCATTTTTGGGTATAAAAAACATAATCAACAACCAATTAAAAAAACAAGTTGACACATAAATCTGCTATGCAGTTGAAATAAGCTATAAATGTTCCTAAGAAAAGAGTATTTATCAAATATCTCCAACACCTTCCCCCTCACTGAGTTACACAGAAAGTCACATGATGCTCTGTAATGAATTCAATGCAGCAATAAGTCAACATATCTTCTCATAAGGTGGTTTCACAAAAGACAGGGCTGTAATAAACCAAAATAAATAAGTTTAATTTTTTTTTTTTTTTTTAAACCAAGAATTATTCTGGTTCACCATGATCCATAGCTAAATATCTTTCTCGTGGATTTTGGAAGTTCTGTTGACTGTACACCACATAGGTTTTGCTACAATGAGGACCTGCTAAGAACTGCTTTCCAGCCCACATTAGCACATTAAGAGACAGTAATACCAATTAAGTAGCACAAATTCTATATGATGCTTGCTCTTATGAGCTAAGGTCAGGAAGAAGTATCATGGCTTAACATGTTGCAAAGTCTATTGGCTACTTTTGAAATTATATTTAACACAATGGCATTCCAGGGGGCTCTTTGGGAGAGACAGCAGAGAAGGGGAGAATCTAAAGATGGCAAAGATTAACAGATATGAACATTTGAGAGCAAATATGTTCAATGTTACATTCAAGGGTACTGCATCAAAATTATCAATGCACTGTAATCCAGAAGCAAAAAAGTTTGGGCAGGAAGTATGAAATCTAGAATTATATAAAATGCAGTTGTTAATTGGCCAAACTGTACTTACTGCCGAATTTCTATACATCCTTTCAAGACCAGATAGCTTATAAATAATTTAGAATAAATGCAAATTAACTAAAAATAGATATTTAAATTTTTTTTCTGCATAGGAAAGGCAAAGATTTAAATCAGAATTCAAATGGCTTCAGATTTATTCAGGCCACTACTTTTGAGCTTCAGAAATCGAATAAACAGACTTTCAAAAGATAACAACAAACCCCTGTTTCTTTTTGTTTTGCCATAAACCCACCCAACACAGAATTGAGAGAAAGACTCCTGATTTTCAACCAGTTCTCAGTTACAAGTGTTCCTGGTCATTTCGCCATTATTCAGCCATGCTTATCTTTGTCTTCTCCTACAGAACACATACACTTGCAGGCATAACTACTGTTTGTGTAGTTCCTGATACAAAATCAGTAGAGAAAAGGACAGCACATTCCTCCCTCCCTTCTCTTCAAAACAGAACTCTGCACTTCAATATTCTTAAAATCTGTTCATATATTAATGACTCTACCTATGGTTACCTTCCACTGTCAGAATGGGTTAATGGCTGTCAAAGGGCAACGAACTCCATGTTCTAGTTCTCCAGACATTACTGAGAATACAGAGATTTCGGTTTGCTAAGGTTATTCTGAAAGGATATGGACAAATTTATATGCTAATCTTTTATTTTTCCCTCTCAAGTGGCTGTTTCCATGTTTAATATAGCCCTTGCCTCTATCTTATTGTGAAACCTTCTAAGCAGACCTCTCTAACCTCAATTTCTTTTCATGGATAGGCAAAGTAGCTGTGATAGGACAGCTAAGACAGCATTCTTTTATTTTCTCATGCCAAAACATAAATTGTAAGGACTCAAACTGAGCAGTTTGCAATGCATAAAGAAGGTATATTATTGCATCAAACCCTATAATGAACTAAGCAGATTAGGAATGCTGGAAAACAAGCCAACTTGAAATCCTTGCTGGCTGTTCCATTTCCCAGAGGATTTTAGAGGCAGTTCAGATGAAGCTGCCATCCTTGCAGTCTCCAAAACCTCTCCCTATAATAACTTTCTTCTTATGAAGATTAGCAGGTTTTTACTAATAATTATGTAAACCTCCCTTAAGAATCACAGGCTCTCATCTATCACAGCCTGCCCTGCATTTACTGCATGTCTACCCTCTTTTTCATGTTTATATGAAATACTCTTTTACTCCATGCACAGAATCACAGCAAAGATATCAGTGTCATTTGCATACTACAAAAAAGGAGTGACACCACCTCCAAATAAGATATTGTGAACTTACAGAAAATAAAGATGCAAAAAATGTGAATCTGGATGGTATGATAAATGCAACCTGCATTTCCAGTTGAGAACCTGGCTTTGAATAAGGGCTACAAATGCAACACACATTAAGTAGGGCTGGAACATTGAGTGGTCAGCCTCATAAAACAAACTCACACATGTTTAAAAAGAAGAGCCACTAAAATGTCAATAGAAAAGTGCTATCCAAGTTCCTGATCCTAACAGAGATGGGTAACTGACAGTACCATACACATCACTGACATCAGGTAATATATGAACAAGAAGTCATTCAATAAACCTTCCAAGTGTACTCTTTTAAAAGTAGGCTTCCAAACAAAAAGCATCTGCCATGGGGAAGTTATTGTTTCATTTTGCAAGATGCAAAGCATGCAAATCATTAAGATTAAAATATTTGTGCACTTGGATTGTGTCTCCCTACTCTTTCAGATTGCAAATGTTGTCAAAAGGCACAAAACACGAGTCCACCACCAGCCTTATTAGACTTTTATGGTAGCAATAATCTATAAATCATTACATTAATATGATCACAGATTTCTGTAATTTACAACTGTGCTTTACCAGACATTCAAATTCTAATTCACAAACATAGGTGGATTTCATTTTATCCCATGGCTAATTCTCCTGCTCAGACTTGAATTTTTCCAAGGCCGGACATCACTAAAAACCCAACAAATAGGACAGCAAGCATACACAAGCATAGGATAAATGGCATCTTCACATCAAAGCAGCAGTGAAACACACTAACTGTGCATCACTTATAATAAATCGATTATTGCTCAAAAATTATATACTTGACAAACCTTTTCAGAGAAATTAAACATTCAGCATTTCTGAAAGCCATGTTCATTTAACACACAGTGGTCCCTTGCCACGCTCCCTGCTATCCCAGCACTTCTGCTCTCTGTCCTGATCTTTTCCATGTCAAAAGCCACAGAAGCTCCCTTCTCAAGTGATACAGGATAAGCAATATAGGCCCTTAAGAAAAAATCAAAGGGCCCTAACTCTGTCCATACAATCATTAGTTTCCTTTTCCTGTGTTCTGTGTTTTTATAACACCTGTGTAACTAATAGTTATCATAATGCTCTAGTCTTTTGTTTATGATGGAAGAAGCCCCCATTTCTGTAAGCCCCATTTCTCTGCAGATATCCTGTTCTCCAGACTCTTGAGAGCCTATTTATTTTTATCCTTAGTCATCATAGTACTGGTGATGCCACTAATGTTCCTTTTCCCCAAAACCAGAATAACCTTTATCCCCAAAAATGCAAGCAGATCTATCAGTTTCTCAGTTTGTTCTCTATTTCACTTCTAACTTCCTTTTTTCATTCCCCACCACATAATCTTCATACTGTTCATTTCTGAATCATCACAGTCTTCATCTTTGTTCTCCCATTATCACAGTCCCTAATAGGGTCCCTGTGGTTTCCTTTTCCCTTCAGTACCATTATGGTCTCTTAAGTATCAGAACAGCAGAGTCTGTATTACCCATGGCAGATTCATCATTGGTCTGCAAGGCTTTCTGAGCACAATACCAGTTTTCTCTTTATTAGCTGTCAGAAAGCTAAATCATTCAGCTGTCTAACAAAACTTTCAGAGAATATGCAGCAACAATTAATGGGAATGCCATAATGGTAACTGAGAACTCTCCAACTGCAAGCAAACGCTAAGGCGATTTAGCAGATAACTTCAATGATGACAGCAATTTCTCTCCTATGTTCTCTGACTTTTTTTTCTGGGTTTTCGTGTTTCCTTATATACAAGACTTAAAACATTAAGTTATTTTAAGTCTTGTATATAAGAAAACACAAATTTTTTATTTTTCTGACATGGTAAAAGACTACAAAAATATATGAAACTGCTCTAAAGATCAATCTAGATATTAACACTCAATGAACTTAACGGAGGAAGAGTAGGTAAGGCAATTTTCTATAAAAGAGACAAAGGTTTATTTTACAATTATCTCCAAAGGTATGATGAAAATCAAGATGCTGAAGGAACCTGGAAAAGTTCTTAGGGGTTAACAAGAAGTCATTGCAGGGGGGCACAGGTTGATTGAAACTCCATTGATCTACCCACTACAGTCATCACTACTATAACCCTAAGCCTAACCTCATCACCAGGGGTGGTCCAGATCAGATAAAATGTAGGAGCAGCAATGCTGGGCCTTGCCAGGATGGCCTTGGCATGACTTTTCCAGCCCCAGAGTTCCTGAGCTGTAGGCTCTTGGGCTCTCAACCCTAACCACTACCAACATTTAAAATGCAAATGAGTCACTCTGAAAAAAGGGAAAAGTTACAGTCCGCTGACAAAAGATGTATTTCCTCTTCCTTCACAGTAGAAAACCTAACTGTTACTAAGCACATTCTCGTGTAAAGGAAAGTTAATCAAAAGAGCAACAACAAGGGGACTAGAGGGTAATGTAACAGCAGAAGAACACAGTTTACAGCACAGGACTTATAACAGCTGTTTTTCCTGTGGGAATTCAGAAACATATTAACCATGTATTTTAATGTTTAATAGACAAGCTTTTATAGAGCTGGCTTGTTAAATGTTCACTCCCAATGTCTCACCACCAGCTGTCTTCACTTGTTATCATATTAAACCTGTTCAAATTTATTAAATTAACAGCAATAAAGAAATGTAATTATTTTTCATCTAATGCATGAATCTCTTCAATCCTATTTTAACAGAGTAGCCCTCTCATTCATGTTGGGATTCTATTCCCCATTGCAATGTATTGCTTCTCTATAAAACTGAAACTCTAACTTGCAAAATGCTGACTTCAATGAGCAGAAGGTCTCCAGGCCCTACCCCAGACCTCTTAAGCCCTAAATCCTGGTAGTGACAGATACCATTTCCACTGAATCTGTTCTAGAAAACTCCCAGATTCTAGTACTGGCCTTGAAACTTTGTGAATTATGACAAAGGGGGTATATGTATGAGGGGTTTTTTTGCTCAATTACATCCTTTAAATTCAGGCAAAAAGATGAACTTAGCAAGGCAGGGCAAAAAAAAAAACCAAATTCATTTGAATTAAATTTCTATAGGGACAGTGAGAGAAGAGTATATTGGGACACTCAGCTAGGCCAATCCTTAATTTTTTCTTTTTCCTTCAGAATTTCAGTACTCATCTAAACAATATTATTTCTGTACATCTCCAATGTGGTCCTGACAGTCCTTCTACTGATGGGTTTTGGGATTTTTTTTTTTAAGCACGAAGTTGGTCCTTACTTCTTGATCAGTTTTCCAAAACTAATGCACAGATTAAACAGACTTCAGAAACACAAAAAGCAAGAACAGACTGATTTTTATCATAGCAATTGTGGTTATGATTCTAACAGGAGCAGCCTTTTTCCTAAACACAGTCATTACCATATTAATGACAAGCAAGATAGGACACAAATGAATGTTTTTTGTCCTACCTAGGGAAATAACTACCAATTCAGCCATTAATTCCAGGTAACTACCATGTTATTGAGGATTACTGCTGTACCAATCTTTTGTCATGAAGCACATAGCAGTTAGACATAGCACTACACTTTTGCTATGATGACATGTTTATATGATGACACTAACAACACCTTGCTTTTACCAATCCTTGCACAGGGAAAGAACACAGACACCATGGTATGTGTTGCCATTGGCATCTCCTCACACACATGCTGTTTCATTCCATTCACGCACATAGGTTCATCACCTCAGGACAGCAACAAATTTCTGCCAACACATGTAAGTGGTTATGATTAGGTATCTGAAAAAACAATGGGAAACCAATGATTTAGTATTGTTATTAAAATAAAAAATTAAAATACGCCAAATTGGTCACTTGCAGAGGGAGAACAAAAATGTTTAAAAATGTTTCAGGGCTCAATTTGAGTCAAATAATAGAAAAATAATTTTTCCAAAGGCACAACATAAATCACAGAGATTGAAATTCACACACCACCTTCACTGCAGTTTTTCTGTCCTTGACCTTTGCTCTTTAGCATAAAAAAAGTCAAGCACAGGCACGTTTCTAGAGAAAGACACATTACAAGAGCAATCAAAAGTACTTACAGGTCCTTTGTGACAGAAGAGGATACAGTGCCACAGCTTTCATTAAACTGCCTGGGTCAAATAATCCAATAGTTCTTGATGTTCAGGAGAAGCTGTAATGTGGAATTTTCTATGCTGTCTCTTCCCACATCCTCTAAAAATCTAATGAGTATTTTGTCATTGGTTGTTTTATAAAAAATGTATTGATAAAGAGAGAGGAAAAAAAGACAGCCTATAGTGTCTTGCATGAGTCTGACTTGCAATAACAAAGAAAGTAAAGTGCTGAAAATTCTTCAGAAAAAAAATGACAAAGCAGAGTTTATTCTGAAGGGCAATCCCTAAATGTAACCCAAATAAACAAAATGAAAACAACAGGCCACATAATACAGACAAAATACAATCCAAATCAGGTAGGCTGTGCGAGACACTGAGCTTTCCATGTGAGTTAAAAAAGCAGCACGTACCTTCTGGGAGCACTGCTAAGCAGTCAGAGAGCTGGTGTATTTTGGCCAGCAAAGAGATAGGTGCTGACAGGGAAGCCAGATGGCATCCACCTTGTCCAAGTGGCTGGCTGCCTCTTGGCTGGCCACTTCATGGTGCTTCTATCCCTGCAGCAGATATGCCGGCCTGCAGGTTAGTTCCAAGATTCTGTCTTGGAGCCTTGTTTCATTTAGTGGGGAGTCAATGGCAGACAGCATGTCAAGACAAAAGGAAAAAAACTGGTCTTTGGAGACACAATCTGATACAAGGAACAAGGCAAGAAGAATGGAGAGGAGCATGTGCTACAGGAGAACGGTACACCTGTCACCTAGATCAGCTGGAGTATTTAGCAGCTCACCTCTGCATTTGAGATGGAAACTTTGACAAAAGAGGCTATATTGACATTCGAGCTCTAAATGGCTCTACCAAGTGCATTTAGAGTATGACACTTGACAAGGAAACACGTAATTCTCTCTCCTGTCCTTTCCCTGAAACTGCTAGAACTAAAGCTGTCATTCCTAAGCAGTCAGTACAACAATACCTTTTTAAAAGGTTTTCTAGTATCAGATAAGGACACAACTATTTTTTACTTTTTCCAGTTCACATTTGCAGTTTTTTTCCAGTACTCAGTGGGGAATCAAAAGACTAGCTAGCCGTAGAGACAAACTTAAGGACCTGTGATTAGTACAAAATGTACTCTGGTGGCTTGCAAAAGAAGTGCGAAAAATAGATACTGGGAAGGAAAATCTTACCCTGTCTACTAATTCACCTAAGATCACAAGCAACTGTAGCCATGGTATTCTTGTTTTAAACATGATGATGATTAAATCCTTAAAATAGTCTTTGCTTTCATTTTTAGGCTTAGTGATATTAAATATTAGTTCTTACTTTTAAGAAGCCACCCCATTTCCCAATACACTGTAAAAGCGAACTGGTAGCACTGCTTGCAGGTCTCCCATGAGGATAAGCCAGCAGAAATTGCCTCACCATCACCACTTGAGCTCATAACACTCACCTGTGGCAGATTATATTCTGTAAGGACCACCAGCCCTACTGCCTCTGAAAGAAGTTTTCTGGTTTAACTTAGATCATCAACACCATACACCACAGCCTATCAAAAAATAGTTCTGCCAGCTCAGCTGAGGAACTACTGAGCAACCACTACAGAAACCAGAGCTACACTGAGGAATAACACTGGCATTTGCTTCCTTGAGTGACCATCACAAGAGTATAGAGCAAAGTAAGATGAAAAACATAGTGCTTCCTTTCTTCCCTCAAGTAGTAATGTCAGGCAGTTTTGGAATTCAAATCTAGCTAAACTCTCACACAGATATATACAGAGTACCCTCACAATAGTGAGTATGAAAATGCCACTTCTTGCCCTAACCTCAGCAGACTTTTATTTATCCTGCAGCCTGGATATCTTTTCTTCTCCACCTGCTAAGAAGACACAGCCTCTGGCTTTTCATGTGAAAAACTTGAATCTAGAGTACATGAAAATTTCTCTTCATTATAGCTCCTTTCCCAGATCAGTATATTGTATACTGCATGAGTTTTTCTCATTCAGTTAAAGAGACCAGAAGTACTTCTAGCATTTCACCCATCTCAATTCATGCAGTGAATATTGACACAATGGTGGTTTCATATTTTATACTTCATTGTTCTAAGTTTCTGAAGTAATGGTTTTTATCACAGCTGATGAGGACCTGCAAAGTTCTCCCACTCAAGATTTGCCTCAGCACTATGCAACTCTCTGTGACTCAGTTTATTGGCTTCATATCTGGGTTGCTCTGGTTTAACCATCCTGATCAGGTTCCCATATGGAGTATCTTCCACTGACCTAGTGTAGCACCTCTAATATTCTTTGGTGTTCCTACAATAACTCTATAAATACACAGTTTAATACTCAGATTTATGTTTTTATTTAAAACAAATCTATTTAAAATGCTTTACCTTCTTATGCTGTGCACACAAAACAAAAACCATAGCTTCCATTCCATACTTGATCAAGATTTAATCATTTGAACAGTAATGGAAAAATAAACAGAAAACACTTCCACAAAATTAAAATTTATCCACAAATACTCATCTGAAACACTGTTATTCTGTTTTTAAAAGTTTGTCCTAAATTGTTCTCAAACCCTTTCTCTCTGGCAAAACTGCATGATTCCAATTCCATTAAAGCCAAACCCTATATGGCTGTAGGAGGTGTCGGGATGGGATTAAAAAAAGGAATGAAGTACTTTAGTGGCATATATGACAACCACTTCAAAGCCATAAATCCTACAAAAGTACCTCAGAGAATAATGATCAGTCAAGACTTTAATCATCAGCAAAAGCGAGTTGAGAGAATAAGGAGGGCCCTAAGGGTAATAGCTGTAAAATGAAAGTGTCCACCAAGCGCATTTTTTTCATTACAGACAATTGAGCCATTTCTCAACCTTGTTTATCTTTAGCTTTTCCTGTTAGACCAGAGGGAGAGTAAGGGATATTATGCCCAGCTTCTTCCAGTGAAGTAGAAAGAAAAAAGGCAGAAATGCTTTAAGACAAACAATGCTACTTTCACAGATCTAGTTATGTGCCCCTTTTGGGGGCAGGCCTTCAGGCTGAGTTCCAACCCGCAGCCCCTTGAACATCTAGCATCTGGCTGAAATCCAGATTCTGTTCTAGGCCCAGGATACACAGCATACTTTGGGTATCCTAGCATGAATTTCTGAGTACTGAGACACATAATCCCATTATTCACATTATCCCCAACCATCCTATTGTCTCTTGAGCCTTCATCAGATCCTTCATGCAGTCTTCTGGCTTAAACTCACCCAGTCCCCAAAGATGTAGGAGATGTGACAGACGCATAGACTTCTATAATATGGATCATTTTTGCCCCAACTTTGAAAATTTTATTAATCTTTATTTAGTACTAGGTAGAGATAAAAAAATGGGAAAAGATAATCTGGAGATTTACTTTTCACTGGAGTCTCAAATTTTATCTGAAACAACTGAGCAGCATTTGGTTTCCTCTTCATTTTTCCTGACAGTTTCTGCATCATAAATACCCTTGAATTTTTTCTCTAAATTATGCAAAAGTGAAACAGCTGACATTACAATATACACATCTTTAACAAAATTATCAGAACCACAAATACAAGCAAAGTTTTTATAAACCAAGAGACTAAAGTTTTCATTTAACTTGCTTCACTATTAGTTTTTAATTTTAAATTGAATTAGTGTCAAGAAGACAAATTCAACACAGTTCAATTCATTTAAACTCTGTCCATTTATTGCTTGCAAACTGACGAAAGCTGATCAACAACCTGGAAGTATATGTTACCAACATTTTGCAGAATCTCAGAATATTCTGAGTTGGAATGGATCTACAAGGATCATTTGATTTGTTACAGTTTAATAGCAGCTGAAAAGATCCCTATACAGCATACAGTCTATTGTTACACTGTAGCTGTATCCCTAGGATGTTTCTTAATCCCATTTGTTTATTTTAGAGATAAAGAAACACCAAGCGTGAAACAAAATCGTATTATTATATCTCTCTAATATTCTTACTCAAAAAAAAATTAAATACACTATAAACTCTTTCTGGATGAATATAGGACTTCTTTTAGTGTTTTAAGTAAATTGCAAAGCCAAATGCCAATATAAATTTAAGCTACTCTTGTGACAGGTGAACTCAAATACAACAAATGACTGAAACATACCCAAAAAGCTAACATTAAAATAGACACCTACTTAAGCAACCCTGGTTAATGCAAAATAACTTAGGAACAGCCATAATTTTTCAATCAACTTAGTGTACTACTGATATGTGAAGTTGTTGAAAAGTGCACACTTAGATCAGACTCCAGGTTAGTTTTGCGCACTTGTGAGTTAGGACACAAAGGGAGTTGGTACTCAATCTTAAAGGAACAGAAATCATTGTATAAACTACTGTTCTACTGTCTATCAAACTTGACCAAAGCACACTGTTCTCACTTGGAAAAATGGGGACTCTGTTATTGTATCTTCCATTTCAGCCCAAATTAATCAAAGAAAAAATTGGCGCTTTTTTTTCCCCTTTAGGAACCATAATCTGATGTTATATGTGCCCAATAAGATGACTTAGGTCAATTCCATCCATCAGGAAGGATAAGAGAAAAATTATTGTACATACTGAATTTCTTAGGGACAAAAGTAGACCACCTCATTTTGTGAGGGGAAAAAAACACCACAAAAGATTAGTTATTAATAATGAACCAAAAAGCCAGATGGAAAATAGAAGCAAATTGGTTTAATTTCAACATTTTATTTTTATTTATTTTCCCCCAAGTTTCAAGGTTTTTTAGTGTAAATTCATTTAAGCTACAGGATAGAAGATCATGCCTTTTAAAAAACATGCAATGTTAAGAATAGGATACTTGCATAACAAATCATTTCATTATTAATTTTTCCAGCAAAATAAATATTGATTGAAAAACCCATAAGTCCTGATTATAGTCTTATGTCTTCTGAAAATATAATTTGCAATATTAGAAAATGTTAATTTACTGCTATAACACACATCAGTTAGTTTTGCAGCAATGAAGTCTCAGTGGAGTTATAACCTTCTCAGCATCATAGAAAAATAAGAGAGGAAGAAGAAAAAACCAAACCAAAATATTAATACAGCTTTTTAACCACAGCTTTTTAGTCTATCAACAAGGGGGTCACTATAGAAAGCTCCTTTTCCTACCAACCTGTTGCATATCCCTATTATGCTCCTTCAAAGCTTTCCATGTCTTAAGGTGCGCAAAGCAATCAGTTTACAAGATTGCAACCTATTAGAACATAGAAAACCATGTGGTAGAAACCTCACCTGCAGCAGTATATATGAGTAAGTTGCTGAAAAAAAATCAAGGGAGCTGTAGGGCTCTTTCAAATTATAAACCAGTTATATTTGGTAAAATGGCAGATCACAAGTCCTCTACTTTTTAATATTCCATTAAAAAGTAGCCACTGGGCAATCATCTTGCCCAAAGAGTACTCTTTTAATCCTTAGAAAATCTAAAGAATTAAATCTTCCAAGAAGAGAGACAAATTGGTAATTTTTTTTAAAGACTCAATTAGTCTTTAGGCTAAGGCTCATAGGCTCTCCACTTTCTTTTGCTCTTTTCCCTTGTACAACACAAAAAACTCAATTCTCTGATAAAATATTGCAGTTTATAAAATATTAGGTAAACAGCAACAGAAGTGTAAGAGCGCTCAAAGTAATTTAGATGTAAGAAATAATTTGGAAAGGGCTTGAGAAGTGGTTTTTCAGATGTGAGAATCGCAGCAGGAGAAACATTTCACAACCACCCTGATTTTGACATGTGATAGAAATCTTCAGGGATCATCCCTCTCAGATCATATTCTGCCATCTAGCAAGACTTCTGATATATCTAGGTCACACACAACACTCTGTCCACCCCCCATACACCTCAGCTGGCCTGACAACTGTAAATATTTTATCACAGAGCTGGCCTATTTCTTCAGGATATTTAGAATGTTAAACAATCATTTGGCAGTAAACAACTTATTATAAATGTTTTTCCCCCTCATTCTAGTACTGTTGGCTTTTTCAGGGCAGAATATTGGATCTTCTTCCTGTCTCTGGGCCAAATGGAGGATTTCCTAATTTCAAAAGGTCTGTTTCCTCCCTGCTACTAAGCAAGCTATTGAAACGTATTGACAAATCCCACTGGCTACCAAATATTCTCTTAGCAGCATTAATTTGCTTTTTCCTTTCCCAGTATTCAGTGTAAAACACCTTCAACCACTGGTCCATCAGGTTGTTCATTTGGCCACATGCCCCACTGGAGCAGTGCACTTGCAGCACATCACTCCCTTTTATGTGCCAGCCAGGGAAGCTGCAGGTAACCCTGCCATGGCAGAGCCACACAGGGAAAAGACACTGTAAACCAGAGTGTAGAGGTGAAGAGCACAAATCCAAACCCTCTCCTCTAGCAATTAGTCACAGAAAGAGCAAGCCAAACAATTCAGTTGTATGTATTCTCAAGAGATTTGGAGTATAATTTTTGGTCAGTTATGCTTGTGGATGTGAGAATTCACCTTTATGAGAGTAGAAAAAGCGTTCCAAGAACCCAATGGAAACATTTAAGATACAATTCACATGGTAGATGGAGGATTTCCTATAAATGAAGTGACCTTCAGATTATTCATATTATCATTAATATATAAATTGAAGCAGCAAATTTTCTTCCAAGACCCTGGTGTACACATAATGCCTATTTAAGGAACAGTTAAAAATTCCTATGCAACTGTTTACAAATTCAACACATTCCCTTGTGTCTCAGCTGATGGGTACACATTACACCAAGATGATGGATTTACTTATTTCTGTAGTGCAACATACCTATCAAACATTCAAGATGACAAGATCACAAGTTGTTCCCTATGCGGGGGGAAAAAAAAAACCCACTGGGCTACAAGAAAAAACTCATCATAGTGAGTGATGTTTTATTCCTTATTTCTTGTTTATTTTCTCTTCTTTCCCTCTTCATGTCCAAATAAAGTACCAGATGCACATGATGTAACAAATTATGATCACAAGCTGCATAAAATAAACTTGAAAAAATAGGGTTTTTTTCTCCCTTCCTTCATGAACTGGGTGATATTTTAGGCAAGATGAAAAACTCCGTAAGGTTATGTGCAAAATAAATGAATCAAGCATGTTGCTGCTCTAACCAGAGAGTCACATCACTGTCTTGGAGCAACAAGAGACTGAAATGTCTCCCTCTACTGCTTCATCAGATAGATGACTAACGGGAATCTCAAGGGGCAGTCATAACAAGCAGCACCCTAGGTAGATCCTGTCTGTCACCTGAACAGGCATGAAAGCAGTCACACTGTCCCTTTCTGATGTCCCAGACTTATTTTGCCTGCAGGGCAAAGCTGAGAGAAAACTGAGAAATCTGAGTGTTGTGATACTCACAGGATAGAGATGAGCTCAGAAATAGACTTTCAGCTTCTATAACTCTTCACATAACTTGAAGCACAATATAACACAGAACCACCAAAATTTAGAAAATTTTCTGTCAACATGTTTATATAAGTGAGTTTTAAAGTAAAGGGAACCTGAAAGAAAGAGAAATTCATTTTAATGTTGAGAAATTCATTGTGATGTTGCAAGCCCCTCCTGCTCCTCTCCCTCCCAGGGCACCCTCTTCTCTCACCAGAAGGTTGTGTCAGTGAAAGCTGTGAAAGCTTTGAAACTATGGATGAGGCTCAAATAAGGGCTCAGAAATGCTGCCTATACTTTCTCACAGCCTGGAATAGCTTTCTACAAGGAACTAAATGCATGGCTGCTATGGCAATGCTTCCCTAACATGCAAACATCCATAGAAGAAGAAATTATTAGAGTCTGAGAAATATTTAGTCAGTGAGTCTTATATTGTACTCCTAGTTTATAACAAAACAGACAACATAGAAGCCAGGTTCACTGCTTTGTATAAAATCAGATACAGATGCACATAATGATTATAGCATATGTTTCATTTCTAACATCTGTATTCCAGAGATTCTCTTGAACTTCTGAAGATGGCCTGTTTTGAAAGAAAAATTTCTCCCTCAAAGGAAAAATAATATGATGTCACATTTTTCACTAGATTACATGTAGTATAGATTGAATTGTCCTTCCTTGGTGATGCAAGGGAAACAAGATTAAATAAAAAAGAACCTCTTAAAGGAAGGAAAACCTTGGTCAATGCAAAATCACTTGACAAATATGAATATAGTTTTTACTGCTATCAGAATGGATGGGGTGGGAGGGACAGAATGGTAAGGGTATTTGGGTTTTTTTGAGAGTTTTTTGGTTCTTTGGAGGGGGGGAATGGGTCTTTATGACGTTGGTTTGGGTTTGTTTTTTTTTTAATTCCACTGCTGTTACACAGAGAGATTGACAGTCTAATAAGATCTGCCTAGAACTGGATTGTAAGTTTACATTACACAGCATGTGTTCTGTCATTATTACACTATATGGTAGGATAATGGTCTTAATACACAGTGCCAGAGGCAGAAGAGGCTTCTGAAAATCACTTAGGAATCAACATTGTAGAAAATAATCTGATTTTTTTTTTTTACTATTACTACTTATGAAAATACAGATTCAAATTAGTTATTATACAATGAGAGAAGCTATAACCAGCAGCACCCTGATCCAGGAATATCTGGAAATGAGTCAGTGTAACAAGATGCTGCTTCAAAAACACAGCATATGAGTCCCTTAAGAAGGGATTACATTTAATGAAAAAAAAAAAAAAGAGTCAAAGCTCATATCCATTATCTAGAGGTGGTGACATAATACTCCTTAGGCCTCAAAGTGAAACCATTTTATGATGAGAAAACTGTGTGAAAAAAATTCCAGCACAAAAACTAGAACAGAACGAATGAAACCAGGACTTATAAAGGATAAACCAAAAAAGTACCTGAAATAAGGGGTTAAAAAAAGATTCACTTGCTTTTAAGAAGGGAATTTGTTCTAACAAGGCCAAACTTTTAAAATACATGACACTAATAAAAAAATGTATTATGTTAAATATCTGATTTCTGCTAATGAAAAAAGAAACATTGAAAAGGGAGGGACTATGGAGGGAATTTCTACAAAATTATTTCTCTTTAATTTTTTAACCACAAGTCATACTCAGCACCACAAAATCAAATTATTAAACATAGCACACCTATTTTAAGAATTGGTCACCTAAAAGAAAAGAAAGCATGTGTTCATTCAAAAAGTACATTGATGCCATAGAGGTGACATGACTCAGCTTTAGGGAAGAACAACAATTACTAGGTATTGATAAGCCTAGGAACAGGAAAAGTCCAGCTCTCTTTACTCTAGCGCCCCAAACTCTTAAATTAGGGGCAAGTAGAGGAGTAAGGGCTACTGCAAGCATCCAGGTTTGGGAGTGCTCTCCCCCTCCCCAGGGCTCTCGTGAACCCTTTCAGTTACAGAATATTAGGCTAGATTGACCATTATGATTCTTCCATAACTAGCTTTTACCTTCCATCTCAGGCAATTGCAGAAAAGTCTCCCAGGCACAAGAAAAAGAGAATATATAACTTATGAAACACTTGCCCGGTTTCTGTGATACAATGCAGCTTGTCTTGTCTGACTGTTGGCTTCAAGCTAACAAGGTGACTTCTGTAGGTCCTGTATTTTCCTTGTGCACTTCCACATCAAAAACATTGGTGCTTACAGCAGAGGCAAGGGAGAAATAGTTACTCTAACCTTCCTCAGGTGTGCTGTAAATTTAATTTCAACAGCCTACCCACTCAATCTTCTTGAAAACCTAATGCAGCTGGAAGCTACTCAGTCACTGAGGAAGATGACAACATTGACCTCTCATCATCATAAAGTCTAGCATAAGATTCATATCAAATTCCAGTCAAGTCTTCAAAAATAAGGTTACATGTCATCCTAATGTTCAACCAGAGTGTGAGTTTTCAGTACTGCATTTGATATTGCTTTTCATAAATTTCTTAGCTTGATGTCATTAAACAAATCCACTTTGTTTGAATAGCTTACTCTCAGGAAAACACAAAACAACGTTTACTAGCAAAATTACACTATTTGGTTTATATTGGGCTCTGCCAGTAAGAACGTACTTTGCTATTTCCTCTTCCGAAATAATCACTGTTAGAAAGCCTCAGACAGCAGCTCTCATTTAATTTGTAATATCCGGCTTGATCCCAGACATTATATTGTTTAAAGGGCACATACTGGAAATTACATGTAATTGATTATGGCTGACTGTAATCAAGTTAAATGCTTTGATAAAACCAAAGATGTCATCATTGTTCTGCACCAGACTTGGCATTGCATTTTCCTCCCCCTAACATCAGAATAATAAAAAGAACTAATCATTCAGGGGAAAACACATCCAAAACTTCTGAAAAGGAAGCAACAGTCATAAATGTTGTTCTGAAGATGGAAATATTTAGCATCTGTTGGCTCTGGAATTTAGATCCCTTCAAAACAAGCAAGCATGTGGAGGACTGTAATGCATTTAATACGACATAGAAGTGGTGTGTGCAAGGTGCGATGAATTACTGTGAATTAATGTTGCAATTTTCAAGGTAAGAACTAATTATATCAGGGATATATCACAGAATGCAGAATGCAACACTACTGTAACCTTTCCTAATAAGCCTGTTTGACTGAGCTACCTGCCTTTTCCTTTCCATTTGTAGTAAAGCATAAAGTTTGAAAATTTTCATTAGAAAAAAGAGGCTAAAAAGTAGCTCTTTAGGTCCCAGTTCATTTTTTGGGTAAGAATGAAGGGCAAAGCTTACAAGGAGCTAAAACTTATCTAATACAAAAAAAACCAAAACAACCCTACAACTTCAGCCAAACATTCATTAAAAAATCAATATGGATACACTGATGCATAGCAGTGAATCACTAATCTGAGAACTTGTTATATGTGGTTCAAGGCTTTTGGATTCAGAACATTAAACAACTGGACAGTTTCCCATAGTTTATCAAAGTAACACACACAACTTCTCTTGTCTAAGAAAAGGTTGGATAGTGCAAGGACAGCGTAGCATTAAGATTCTGAAGAGAGATAATGGACATTGTGTTACCATCTTACCTTCCTTACATCACGGTAGCTTCAGGGCTTCCTGAATCACTAATTCCTGTTAATAGTCAGTCTGCTGTTACTGTACTGAAACTAGTACTGCCATCAAATCGAGTTTTACTGCAACATATTATCATGTTCTCACACTCAGTGTCATTGATCTGCTCTTTAGATTGACACAACCCAGAGCAGAAATCAGTTCTGCCCTGTTCAAGTAGCACATGGCAGAGTTGGGTTAACATTTCTGCCATCTTACAGTTGATAAATGCAGTTTTATGAGTTTTTAACTCAACTGCAATGTAAACTCTTAGACAGGTATTCATTTCTGAAATTACAATAAAAAAATGAAAGTAAAAATATGCAAAATTTTGGGGGAATGGCAATGAGAGACTGCACCACAGCAGAATTCAACTGAATTTGCCAATACAGAAACAAACTCTGTGATTCTGGTGTACTACTATTGTTCTAATAAAAATAAATCAGGAAAATTCCAAATGCAGTAGAAATTGCAAGTGACAGCACATATGAGCAAATAATGTTAATTACAAACAAGGCCCCGCTCCAATTCAAAAACAACAGACACAAGGCTCATATTCCACACATTTCTTTCCAGCTAGGTATTCTGCTGAATGGCTTTGTTCCTGAAAACTTTTGCCAAGATTATGTTTGAACTCATTTAATTAAAGTTTGTAAAGTGCTCTATGATCTATCAGCAGAGTCATGTTACAGCATTAAAGTATTATGTCAGACCTGCAAAATATGAACTTACCCATTCATCAACTGAATTAGGTTTTTCTCACCAATTGCTTTGAATATGATCTAATTTCCCACAAGTATAATATTTTGCTTAGAAATCACATAAGTAAACACTATTCTACCCTATATCTACCCTATATCTACCACTAACTTAACTGCAATGCCAGCTGAGGAATCCTCCTTTTGTATGTGGATTTAAAGATCTCTGTTGTTTTCATATACAAGTCAAAGTTCACCTTCAAAGTATTAAGACTTCAACCAAGCTTAAGACTCTGTTATCTTAGCTGAGATAATTGATTTTCTTACTTCCTTTTACAGAAAGAATTCGGTATGATAACGAATTCCCAAGGAATGCCCCTGCCAAAGTCAGAAATACTGAAAAATAATTGGAAAGATGACTTATTTTTCTGGAACACAGTGCTATAATTTAGAGTTCAGTGGGCCTTTCTAAATGCATACAGAAAATGTGACATGGCTTGAATTGAAAGCATCAAAGGCTAATAGAAAGAGCTGCTAGACTAAAAAGGAGCATGCAACTACACTCCAAAGATGAGTGGACTCAATTCTCTGGAATTACAGATCTCAACTGCTACTAGATTGGTAAGTACTAGAGAAGTCATGTGCTGAGGCTGTTCATCCCTCTGTCCATTTGGATTTGAACCTCAAGGTATTTGAAGAGCATAGCCTGCTTATGAAATAAGAAGGATTGGTTTTTTCTTTCCTTACTTCTTAGGAGCCTTTCAAAGGGCTGTGTTTACACCCCACAAATAAATCTATCCTTTAATCCTGAATTTCTGCCTCATATAGGACTTCCTTAACCTATTTCAAACCTAACATCTTTGTTGCTCAGCCCTCATTATCATTATTCCTTGTCCTTTCCTCTAATCTCTGTGACTGCACACACAATTTCCATTTTCTTCTCATGTTCTTGCTAGCAATTTCACCTCCAATTTGACATTTTACCAAGTCTACCTCTGTACTGTATTTAATACCACCTCATTTCTGTACTTGATTTGCTTACCTTCACATTTAATATTGGACTAAATATATAATAAACCATCTTCATGGCTGTATAAACCGTCCTTTGAAATTGTTTCTCAACAATGAGGCAAAAAGAAAGAAATGGCAAATACTTTACAGAAGGAGAAAAAGAGAGGGAACACAAAACAGAGCTACAATATAGCTAGTTTTAAAAATCTAAAAGTTTAAATATTTTTAAGCTATTTGCACTAATTCAACATGAAATTTTAACAAGCATGTAAAGTACATAATACTTTATAAACACATTACTACCTGTTCTCTATGTGCACTAAAATTTAGTTCTCTCTTTCAGTCCTGAATATATGTAAAATATACATTCATCTACAGAACTTCCTTTCTCCAACTTCAACTATTCTGTGATTCTGTGAAATGCTATTATTTAAAAGTTCCTTAAGGGCCGTATTTTACACAGTAAGCACTATTAAAAATATATGCTATTTGCCTTCATATCAAATGATTTAAACCCTCACCACATACAAAATGTTTCATGGAATCATAGAATATCCTGAGTTGGAAGAGACCCATCAGGATCATCGAGCCCAACCCCTGGTCCTGCACAGGACACCCCAAGAGTCACACCATGTCCCTGGCAGCATTGTCCAAACACTTCCTGAACTCTGGAAGGCTTGGTACTGTGACCTCTTCCCTGGGGAGCCTGTTCAGTGCCTGACAACCCTCTGGAGAAAACACCTTTTCCTGATGCCCAGCCTAAACCTCCTCTGACAACTTAAGACAATTCCCTTGTGTCCTGTCAGTGGCTACGAGAGAGATCAGTGTCTGCCTCTCCTCTTCCTCTCAAGAGGAAGTTTTAACTGCAATGAGGTCTCCCCTCAGACTCCTCCAGTCTGATCAGAGCAAGTGACCTCAGCTGCTCATCAGATGGCTTCCCCTCCAGACCCTTCACCATCCTCATGGCCTTTCCCTGATCCCTTAATGTCTTTCTTATATTGGAGCCCAACCCCTGGTCCTGCACAGGACACCCCAAGAGTCACACCATGTACCTGGCAGCATTGTCCAAACACTTCCTGAACTCTGGAAGGCTTGGTACTGTGACCTCTTCCCTGGGGAGCCTGTTCAGTGCCTGACAACCCTCTGGAGAAAACACCTTTTCCTGATGCCCAGCCTAAACCTCCTCTGACAACTTAAGACAATTCCCTTGTGTCCTGTCAGTGGCTACGAGAGAGATCAGTGTCTGCCTCTCCTCTTCCTCTCAAGAGGAAGTTTTAACTGCAATGAGGTCTCCCCTCAGACTCCTCCAGTCTGATCAGAGCAAGTGACCTCAGCTGCTCATCAGATGGCTTCCCCTCCAGACCCTTCACCATCCTCATGGCCTTTCCCTGATCCCTTAATGTCTTTCTTATATTGTGGCACCCTGCAGACAATATTGAAGGTGAGGCTGCCCCAGTGCACAGAGTGGGACAATCCCCTCCCTTGCCTGGCAGGTGATGCTGTCCTTGATGCCCTCAGGACAGGGCTGGTCCTCCTGGCTGCCAGGGCCCTGCTGACTCAGATCCAACTTTCCATAGACCAGGAGCCCCAGAGCTCCCCTTTCCTCAGTGCTTCTCTCCAGCATCTCATTCCCAAGTCTACACACAATCACATCTGAACTTAAATAATTTGTTTTATGCTCTTAAGTAGTCACTAGGGAGATTTGAAAACACCTGAGGTTTAGCTCTCAGTAGGCAAGGCACTTCTTCAAAAGGGTTTACTTTCTTATAATTGGAAATTTTATTATAAGACTCAATACAGAATTTTACCTTCAAATAAAAATCCTACTCTTGGGATCACATTTATACACCTGGATCAGCAAGTAATGGTATTCTGTGTGTGGGAGAGGTTGGAATTTTTTAAAAAATACAAGGTAATTAATCACTGAAAATTAAACAGATGAAATTACTCTTTTACTTGGAAATTGCACCAATAGAAAATTGCAGGGTGGCGGCATTTTTTGTTGTTTCCTGGGTTTCAGAGACATGTATATATTGTGTGACCCAGATAAAACCATTACTATGTAGACCATGGCAATAAACAGAAAAAATTGTTTCACCAACAGTACTAGACAAGTATATTCCTTTTTTTATGATGACCAAGTTACTAAAGTGAGGAGACCTTGTTCCAGAAAAGCAAGGTAAACTGAATACATTTCAGAAACACGGAATTATAATAAAGTTTCATTTCTCCACCCTGTATACAATTTCTAATTTTCCACTGCAAGTCCAATCAAGATTTCTAATCCTTTTGTACACCCTTCAGCAATTCCATGATTTATTATAAACACCAAAAACCATTTATCTTAACCAGTAAAAGGAAAAGTACAAAGGCTTCAAGGTTTTTTTTTTATTTTTTGTTAGTATCTTGCAAAGTATTTTCCCCCTGGAGAAAATTGTAATTGTGTATTCACTTATCCATTTAATGATCCACAATGATTTTTCACTTGGTAGGTGTAGTACCCATAAAACAAATGTCCACAGAAAATCCTCAAGTTAAAAGTATAACCCACTAAGCAGACCAAAAGATAAAGAGTTCTTCAGATAGTGCTGAATTGGGATGCAGGAGGTAATTTGTATGTCCTTAAGCAGCCACTTGTACATAAGAATGTGAGAATAAACACATTCTTTTTAATAGGTAAATTACACTGAGAACATAGTTTTGCAGACTCCTTTGAACAAACACTTCATTGTCCAGAAACTGACAAAGTTTTATGCACTTTTGAAGCACCTCTGGCAAGTGGCATAAAAATATAGACTCCATTCATGATCTTTAATAAAAGTGTAACTTCACAGGACTACAGAATAGTCATTCAAAAAAAATGAATTTGTCTCAGATCCAAAAATAAAAATGTACTTTCATTTTTTTCATAATTCATTTTTTCATAATCAAAATAAACCATTTGTATGTTTTCAGGGCAACAGCATGACCTTACCTTACAGAATAAGAGTGAGAAAACTGAGAAAAATAAAGTTAATTTCTATCAAAAAAAAATTAAAAAGGAAGGACCTTCTCAAAATCATAATCAGTTTCTCTTTAAAACTTGAATGTCTGTTATGATTATCCTCTCACGTATCTTTCAGGTTGGACAAAAAAAGCAAAATACACAATAACATCACAGAAGTATATTGCATTCTTGTCCACATTCTGACAGGAGTTGTGGTTACTGCTTTCATTCACAGAGAAATGCCACAGCATCCACTCTGAACTACCTTGGCCTTAGCATTTACCTTGTTTTCAGAGATCAGATTCCCCTGAAGGTTGAAGCTAAGTATCAAGTGATGATCAACAAATTTACCATTCAATTTTTTGATCTGTTCGTTGTTTTCCAGAGCACAGGTGATTAGAGATGCACTGAAGTATTGACTGCTTTGTTAAATCTTTCAGATTCAGTCTTTTTTAACATTATTGATCCAAGGCTGAGAATAGTACATAGACCTTGGCAACATGGCCAAAAATAGGGACTACAGGCTACTGAGCACAAAATGATCAGCTACTGCCTGAACTGCTTCTCATGGTGAACTGATACAAGATTTCACCATGAGGATAATTGATGTCTCCAAGTGGATCTGAAAATAATACTATTTCCAATTTCCTGAGGTTTATAGTACATACACAGAAGCTCTGCCTTTCCAGAGGAATAAAGACACTACACAGTGTGGAATAGGTAACAGTTGTTGCTACCAAGTGCAAAGAATATTGAACAAAAAATATGAAGGGTAACTACTAAACTTCCATTCATTGCATTTTTAATGCATACAAGAACTCTGAAGACAGCAAAAAAATAATTACTAACAATACATTTGAAACATGCTAATCAACTACAGATGTACAAAAAAAGGGAAAAGAAGTCCTCTCTTATCTCTTGAGGGCAATCAAGGAACACAAAATGTAAATATTCAATTGTAACAGATGTCAAACCTGATGAATATATCAATTTTCATCCCTGAACAGATATTTTTAACAGCCTAGAGGGAGTGTACACATTTCAATAAATATCCACATGTTCCAAAACTAAGAACATTTTTTATTTGTAAGAGGACCACTACATTAGAAAGATTATTACAAGAAAATACTCATGGGAGAAGTCAAGCTTTCTTTTGTAATTAAACTTTATTGAAACTGAAACAAAAGACTTCCTAAAAGAGATACTTGCAAAGCTTTCAAAACAGTTTTCACTCCTAACAGCCATGCAAGATTCAGAAAACATAATATTTGACATTTTTCAAAAGCAGAGAACTTTTTTGGTTATTCCTTTCCAGACCAAAAAAAAAAAAAAATCAGTGTAATAAGCCAAACAAAAGCAAAAAAAATCTCCATGTTAGAAATGGTTTGGGCTTTTGCTCTCACTCACATGAGCTGCCATATTACCATCTTTCTTCCCTTAAGCTGTTCACAAAGAATTTTTTTAAGAAAAGGTAAAAATTCTTTTTTGTGTTGTATTAATGAGGTTGACAGCAAAAAACAGTGATACATCAGATTTCTCTTTGTTCTACACAGAGGTTTTCATAAACTTGTTCTCAAAAAGATATTACTTGTAAGACTACTCTTCCTATAAACTCATAATTGTTTGTGTGCAGCATGCAAATTCGTAAAATTCTCACAGTTCTAACACTGCAAATTCTTTTTCCTAAATTTATTACAACTTGTCCTGAACTTGTTTTGGAGGGGTGAAAAGTATTTCTGGAATTTTTCAATTTTTTCCCCCACTATTTTCAAGTGACAAATATTCGAAAAGTTGTTACAAAGCAAGACTTAAGAATTCTTTTTATGGATGAACTAACTCGCTGCTCAAGGGAAAACTGACGGAGGAACAATCAAATGAAACACATGAAAAGAAAGCTCAGACCTAGTGGGACAAATGTAGAGAAGACCTTTTTCAAACTTATGGATAAAATGTTAAAAAGTAAAAAAGATTAACCTAAAGGAGAAAAAGCAAGCACAATCTCAGTCTCAGTACTTGAACTTCAGCCAGATGTGAGGGATAGTAAATTGCCAAAACAGAGCAAAAAAGAAAGCACTTGCTATAGTTACCATTTCACTTCTGAAGACCTCATCAGGGAATCAGAACTGCTTTAAATGAGCAATAATTAAAAGGAGAAAGATTTGTGGATGAAAGATTTGTGATCTAGTTAAGAAGAAATACGAAAAATGTGATGCCAAGGACTTCTGTTCTAATTTCCTGCTAAGGACTAGCCAAAGTGAACAAACTTTTATTTTTTACTCACACTGTGAAGTCAGCAGAAAAAAAATTACCCAAGAAACAAAGGAAAAGCAGTGAGAGACAAAATAATTTCTCATTAGCAGATGAAAATGCAATTAAACAAAATTAACATTACAAAGCAAGACAATTATTCATATATTAACATTCTCAAAGAGAAAAAAGAAAATGCTTAAAACCAAATATTTTGCCTTCAAACTGACTCAACATAAGCACAAAACTTGGAACAAAAATGTCAGTTGTGAGGTTTTATTTCAAGATAGTCTGGAGACCTGCCCAGATAGGTAATAAGGATTAGATTCGGTTTGGTCATGATATGGAAAGAAAAAAAAAAACCATCTGACACATAGTGCAATACTGGAAGTCCTTTCTAGATTCATCTGTCATCTTTGAAAATTTCACCCTAAATCTTCCATTCCCTGCTAAGTGAGACTTCATTAACTTGATTTTAGCAATGTGTACATGCATAAAAGTATCCCACAGCTACACACATGAGAAATCATGGGCTAGATATATCCAGCTGCCATCCCAAACAATGCTCTTCAAGAACCACACAAATATCCAAATAGCTACATTTACTCAATTGAAAATTTGAAATTTAGCAACTCAAGTGAAATACAGCAGGCAGACAAACAGTAATAAACAAAGGTAATTTCTACTGTCCTTACTACAACAAGTCAAAACTTTCAATGTCAAAAATTACAAAAAAATATTAACTGAATTTAAATTTTATATATAGAATTCAAACACTTAGAATTTCCTTTTGTGAGACAAATAGTGACCTACAGAATCAAAAATACTTCCTACAGGAGCCAAGACCTAATTTACATCCTTTAAAAACTGTAAGATCGTAAAGTTAAAGAGCAAAAGTTCCCTTATAAGTCACTATCTACTCCCACACTGGCAACATGATTACTGTAAGCAAGAACAATATATTATCACCTTCCAGTGCAATTTAAAGTGTAAGAATTCCTTAAGAAGAAAAATCACCTCACACAGGAAAAATATTTTGGGAAATGGACTGCACTGTAAAAAGAGACAGTGTGCAAATGAAAGAGAGACTAGTGAGGACTTTGGGATTTAACTTGAAATTGCTTGCAGCTGAAATAAATTTAAAAAGCCTGTTAGGAGATTATTTTTTTTCTGAATCTGAAGAAACAATAAAGAATAGAAAATGACAGAAGGAAGAATAAGGATTTTATAGATATACTGGAAACATTTTTTCATATTCAACTCTCTTCTTCCAGCCATACACAAAAAGAACTAACCATTTCAGCAGAAGAAACTCAAGCAAAACAAAATTTTCTCTTACAGACTGCAGAAACACTCAAAAATTGGCAGTTTCAGTGAATCTTCTTTACTGCTTCTCCAGCAAAAATATGGGGCAAAAGGGAAGTAACTTCTCTGAAAACAAAGTCAAACTTTTGTTCTGACAGAGGACTAGAGACAAAAATATATCATTCTCAAAACCAAAATTCAGTTATAGAAGTTTCCTAAAATTTGTACCTTTTTTTCCCCACAGCCCAAAAGTTCCAGAATTAGCATTTTAAATGGATCACTTTGGTTTACTGCAAAGCATGTCAGACCTTTGGCTGAAATAGTGCCTGTGTACACCCATCCCTTTTGAGCTCACCTGGTTTGTCTTAACATAATTCTAAGCCTCATGAACACCAAAAATGGCTTTACATTTTAAACCAATCTGACTGATGGAAAAATGCATGATAAAAGCTTGAAGTAAATGTCAGACATCGGGATTTATTCCACTCAGAAATTTTTTAAAAATTCTGAATTGGTTTTAACATATTCAATTTTATTTTCAATATTTACTTTAATTTATGTTAATGCCATTCAATACTGATTCAGCTGCTATTAATTACAGAAATGCAAGAGAAAAAGATAACTTTGCAGTAGTCACAGACATGAGCGGTGGAACACAGATGCATGTACCACTTTTCTTATCAAGATATGGCTGTCTTTACAGCAGTGTTTTCTTACAGCAATACACAAAGACCATTAACCAGAATGCAAGAACAGCTCAGTGATTTATTTTTTTTTTTACGAACCATGTACCAACATAGATTTATCCAAATGTGCAGATGCAGAAATGCACACATGTAAGAAGTCAAACACATAGTGAGAATCCTTCTGTTCTTCAGAACAGCATTTCTGGCATATGAATGGGGAAAAAATATTTTATAAGATCATATTTTCCATATATTTGGAAGAAATGCAAAAAGAATAATTAAACTTAGTAAGCATCAAAACAAAAGCCATGATTAAAATGCAGATATCTACAATCCCACAATGATCCAATATATTAATTTGTCAATGCTGTTCTGACTCCTGAGCTTTTTTTTGTTTTCCCTATAGCCTTAGGTTATGTCATGCACCTGTGCAACAGATGGCAAAGCTGTGGGCCACTGCCTTAAATACCAGCACAGGGACCTGCAGCCTTCTCCAGACATCTGTATAACAACCAAGGGAATTTCCACCAAAAACCTAGTAACTGATTGTCTAACTCTCTGAAAAGGGGCATTGTTTTAGCATGTTTTCAGTGGAAGATGAAGGAAAAATGGTAGACTCACTGACCGTATTAGAAAATAAATTGGGATACTTTAAAAGTGAAGCATTTTCTGGGGCTACTTTGGCAAGAGTAGTTTCCCAAGGGAAAACAATTGGAAGCAAATGATACAAGATGAACAAGGGCAGGTCCAGATCACACAAGAGATAAGTAAAGAAACACTGTAAATCTTATACTGGCCTCAACCCATCTTTTAATACACTTCTATTTATTTGAATGTTCTTATAATTCATGCAACTTTGAATTATTCTGATTCATTTAGAAAAGAAAACAGAAATGCATGTATAATTTTCCATTTTCCATTCTGCTCCACAGAACAGACCTACCCCTCTGCTGGGTCTCACCTGTCAAAGTAGCCGTGTTTCAGCAACAGCTCAATCATCACTATGATGCCACATACTGGTTCTGTACCACATTTTTTGCCAAAATGAAAAAATGCTTACAGGCTGACAACTTTGTGTTTCTATACTTATAACAGGTGAAAAGGCAGAACAACAAAAAGCTGTTCAAAGAGAAAGACACATAGACAGGGTTTGGCTTGCATATGGTATTTACCAGGAGGTCTCTTAATAAAATGTAATAAACCCAACAGGCCCATTTTTTATTTCTACAACTTGTGAGGTTAAAGGATTGCTTACTCCTTTGCATCTTCTAACACCTTCAAAGGATCAGTGTTTTGGGAACCCAGACCTGTTCTGTCAAGAATAGAGCAGTGCTATTAGAAAGCCAAAATCTATCATACTGAGCATTATAAACCAATGCGTTGTAGCATTCAAAATAAGCATTTATCCCAAAAATCCATTGACTGTTTCTCATTAGAACAACATAACATTTCTGACTATTTAAATTTTCCTTCATATGTTTCTTCTCTCTGTTTAGTGTTCTACATCACATGAAAAAATGTGAAAAAGAAGAAAGAGGCCAGATGAAAAGAAACTGCAGTGGTAGGAAAAGGAGCAAACATAGCAGAAAATCTCTCTATTTTTAAAAATGTCCTTCTCATTAAGAGAAAATCCATGGAAAATTAGAGGAAAATTAAATTCAGTTCATATTTTGTAGCTTAAAATACTATTTGTATAAGCATTACTGCAGGCAATAGTAACAAGTTAAACCAATTCGAACTGTACTGAAACACCAGTAGAGAACTAAACAAGCGTCAGAAAAACTGTACAATAATCATCATTATTTTGAGATTTAATACTCAAAAGAAGACCTACCTTTTCCTCAGTGTTGCTTAGAACTAGAGACAGAACACGAGACAAAGCTTGTAACATTATTAATGACTAAATAGCTGAAAGGGGACCCTTTGAAATCAGTGACACAGACCTCCAAAAGGATCTTTGTAAAAAGAAAGCCTCAAATTAATTGACCAGTATGTTAAATAATTTTTGTAGAATATCTCAGGATTCATGATTTTGCATAACAACATGATTACATCTGGGCAAGGTGTAAGAAAAAAATGAAACAAAGTGTAGAAAGAAGCTTCTTTTATACCATGCATTGATATATAATTGATATCAGACATTGTCTGATACAGACAGAAAAAACTGCGTACTGCAAAATTGAATACAGAAAAGATACAGAATTTCTCCCACAATCAGTATTTTCTCACATAATCAGATGCTCAAGTTCCCAAAACTGAGCACCAGTAAGGTTTTTCTTTATTATTTGCACAAATAATTAAATAATTAAGTAACTTCACCTACATTCTAGAAATACAGTATTTTGACATCACATCCAAAATAAAATATTCTACAGGAATGTACCATCCAATGCCCATACCTACTTATACTGTCTACAATCAAGGCTATCCAAATACATTTGGTATTAAAAATTTGCTTAGTGATTCAACAAGCTGGGAGAAGGTGAAGTTGTCTGCGTCACAGAAAAGATTCAACACTGTGCAGGCAGATTTTGTTTTATTAAATAGAACTGTGTAGGATTTAATGATCTGAATGAATCCTCTCTTTATGAAATGAACTCAAAATCTTCCTAGTGAGATCATACACACATCTGTCAGATATAATCAGGAGAGTACATGTACTGCACATATGCACATGGTGTCTGTATTCTGACAAGAAACAAAAAATCCAAAAGCTATATACACAGATTCATGGGGTAGAAGATCCAGTTGTGCACTCACTCTTGCTTGAGGTACATCAAACCACAAAAAACAGCATAAAGAGAGCGTACTAAAAAGAAAATAGTGTTTAGAGGGGATGTCCACAAGAAGATGCTTGCAATCACTTTGACATCACTGGATTGAAGAAGGTAAAGAGGATGATGGTTTCACTGAAGAGTCACAATTCAAGACATTTTAAGAAGAGTAGTTTGTATTCTTCATGGATATAATTTCAATGACCTGGGGGACTTGGGAAATCCTAAGGCTAAGTGCCAGAATTATTTTTCTGTGCTAATTGAGAAGATCTTAAAAACAAGTCCACTTATTTCTAAACCGGACAAAGTCCACACAGCTACATGCAGGGTCTTCTCGCCTCCCTAAACAAAGCATTTTTCTTTCTGAGAAAGACATAATATAACTAATTTGACTGTTTTAATCAATTAAACAGTTACAGCAATCACTTAAAATTACAGTTCTAAACTTGAGGTTGATGTCAAATTTATGATTTACTGATGAAAGTATATAGAGGACTGCTGCAACTTTCTTATAAAATCTTAACAATAAACTGCACCTCTTTCCCAAAGAGAAGTTACTCGTAATGCAAACACAGCAAAGATACTATGATTTGACATGGAAAGTTGCAGGAACAGGGCAGGAAAACTCATTACCACAAAAAAGACAGTCTTCAAATCATTATGCTGGACTGAGTCTCAAATTACTTCACACGTAAGCTACAGAATTTATTACCTACACCCCTGTCCTCTGTCTTCAACAGTTGCTCTGTGTTTGTTCCTAACCAAGGAGAAAGAGTAATACTTCGCCCACTAATCTCTCTAACTCACAAGACCTTCTTGGAAAAAGTGGTCGAAAATAGAATAGAATTTTTGAGTACAGTCATAACCTCTTGTGCCTCAATGCATCAGAGAAATGAGACTTCTTTTAACATAGTGTAGCCTAGTACCATAGAAATCATTCCTTCAGTCCTTTTCACAAGAAAACAAAGCATTAAATCCTACCTAATATTTCACACTTAATTGCAGAGCAATTCCCACAATGAGGGACAGTGAACTCCCATAATAAAGGCTACATCAGCTGGGAAAATGAAAGTTTACCTACATTTCTTCAGATTCCCTAACAGGCTAATTATTGCTGGGCTAACTCCAACCATATTACAGCCACTCAGAGTTTGTTATTACTTAACTTTTGCCTAAACTGCCAACAACTTTTTGCATAAAACTTCTGTCACTTCTGAGAGACCTGTGAGGAAGTAAGCACTTTTAATCCACCCATATTAAACAAACGATGCAAGAACAAACAGCAAAAATAAAATTATGGTTATGTTAAAATACGTTTAAAAAGACTTCTTACATTATCATAATGTTCAGTAGCTTAACATTTCCAAAGACAATTTATATAAAATCAATAAAAGTCAAAAGACAGATACAAAATATTATTAAAGATATGGCAAATCTCTTAAATGAAAATATAATTTAAAAGTATGGATCAAAGAGATTATTAATCTTCTTCTTCCAGGTCAAAGATTAATAACGAGCAATAACACTAGCAGCCTTCCTCCCTCCAAATTACTCTTGCACTAGCAATAGATCTAATCCAGGTTGATTAGATCATTTAAACAAGGTAGATACTACCCTGGGAAGTCCTGCCACTCTGAGTTGTGTGAATACCAGCAATTTTGGTAAATAAATCAGCCTGGATAATGTGCCAGGAAATATGTAAATCAGCACTACTTCTACTTACTACATTACAATAGCCATAAGTATACAAGCAGACACACACCATACATTTATCTGATGGTATAATTTTCTTTCTTAGTGCAGATAGCTAATCCAAGTCCCACACAATCACAGCACTCATTAGCATTTTATGGTGCTAATTTTTTTTTTTAATTTTGCACATAGAGCAAGTAATAGCAGTGAGAGCCTTTTTCCTATCAGAGTAAAAAAAAATGTAATGTGAGTATGCACCCATTTTTGTTTAGGGAAAAAGTTACTATTTATATTGGAGAAGTATTGCAGCCTAGAAGGTCTTTTGCACCTCAGAGAAAGAGAACCATGTTGTAAAAAAAAAAAAAAAAACAACTTTGCTAAAGCTTCTCTGCAAAACAAACAAACAAGTCCTTTGTGCTCCACAGGTGGCATGTTAATCACCTGCTGCAAGCTCAGGCTGAGCAGCTCTGATCCATGCCCCTGGAGAGCACACTCCCAAGCATAGACAGCACTATAAAATGTGTTATAGCATTGCTCATTTGTTGCTCCAAGGCACATTTTTAACTCAAAATCCCAACTATTTATCTTGATGAGACTGGTTTACAATAAATGAAATAGAAAAACTATAATGGCAGAACAATGGATGAATGAGAGCAATTATTACTAAGCAAAAAATGATGACTCAGATTAACTTTTTGATGAATGACACAAGCTTGATAACTGTGTCTTCAGTTGGTTCAGTGATTTTGTAGCAGTTATGGGGCTGTTCAGCCCAAATCGATTTGTTAGGAAATGAACTTTAATTATTTGTTTAAAATCAATGCAACTTCAATGCTGATTCTAACAGCTTTTCAGTATGCTAGTCAGAAAAAGTTGAAAATCTCTGCACTGCTAATAGGTCTACTAACTCCCAAATCACAAATATAAAGAGAGATTTAAAATGTATGTATTTCTGGATGCCCCCAGACAACCTTTGTGTGAGACACTGGGATATGCAAGAGAATTACACAAGCATCCACAACACAAGGTATCATTAATAGAAACAATACATTGTCAAGTCCAGGATCAAGCATAACTTGTCAAAGCCTATTATCTGCCAATAAAAGGCTCAATCAGAAAATTTTGGAGAAGTAGCCCTTAAAAATGTAACTCTAGCAGGTCAACCAAGACACAAGGCAGAATCCATTTCAAAAAGTATCAGTAACCCGCTGAAAACGTCCCTTGAAAAGAGTGAGACTTGCAACAGGTGCTGAGAGGAAATTGTAGCCACCCCAAAACCACACCAAGTCATGAAACAGCACGCAATAACCTACTCTTTTTTTTTCCTACCAATTTATGTCTGTTAACCAAGGAGGGTCTTAAAACCCATTTTGTAAACACATTATATTTCTGTACTCTGGATCCTACATAACATCCATCTTTCACTTTGTCCTCTGTTTCACCTAAAAACTCCTACTTGTAATAACTCTAAGCTTCATCTCTGAAGTAATACTTAACTTTCTAAAGGACAGCAGCTTTGGAAATGGGTACTGCAGAGGTTGCAAAAAAGTTGAGCTGAAACATAAAAGACTAAGGATCTTTTTCTTGTGCTTCTTGGCACTAATGAAAAATTAATATATAGTTCTCTTCCTGGGAATATGAATAATAAAAGTTAAAGAACACAAAATTTTTGCCAAAACATCCTCTCAATTTAACCTCTCTTCAAGTTTATAATGGAAGCAAGTTTGCTAAAAAAAAACCCATCCTCCAAATTACTAGAGTTTTTGGGAAGCCTCCACGCATCACACTGAAGGAAAAAGGCATTGCAAAGAAACCAGTGAAAATCTTTTCTTTACCTTCCTACAATAACAATTTGCTATTGTTATTTTCCAATAACAATAACCTCTTCATTACAAAACCTTTTCTAGATATCAACTGAAAAATATCCATCTTCCTCTCCCATCCTGCCTCTGTCATTTTCTTTACCTCATAATGCAGTTATTCTACATGATTCATAGCTATCCTGTGATTACTTTAAGATATATGAAAACTGAGCTGTACTGAGAAGCAGTCCACTTAAGAGAACTGGTTTTTTGCTGTCTACTACTTCCTGTGCAATTTTGTCTTTCACAGAATTAGGACTGCACAATTAGATCATGAATGTATAAGTAGATTTGAAATAAGTAGTTAATTATCATGCCTCTACCCATGCAGAGTCATTGCTCTTTTTATATCGCTCCTTTCCCTGCACATATAGAGGAAAATGGGTGTTGAAAGATTTACTGTTGTCAGATATCATTGTGTGTCTTTGTCCTCTGTTGAATTTTGCTTATCAGGCTCTTGCTCTGTCAAAGATTGGTAGATAGCACATAACATATCAATGGGCAAGAGGTTTGTGACTAAGAAACTGACAGTACTTTAAAAGTATTCATCAGATTTTATGAATTCATCAGAATTTCACAGGGTTTGGATTATTTGCCACCTGTTCATTTATGCATTATTTCAAAGGGAAAATCAAAAACAATCGAAATGACTAATTTTGTGATTTGAGAGCTCTGTAGGACATCTATCTCTGAAGATGTAAGATACTTTGGCTATAGTAACTACCACCTTTTTATTATCAAATACACAATACAAGGAAATTTTATTTTCAATACAAAGCTTCAAATACTAAGAACCACAAACACTTTGTGCTAAATATCTGCAGCTCCCACTGATTTCACAGGAGAAGTGGGTAGCCGAAATCTGATTTTTTAGAAAGATTAAAGTAACAGCAAGAAATCAAACAACAGTCTAGTAAACCAACAATCTGATCTGCTCAGGATTTTGTGAGGATACTACTATGTATTTTTCAGAATTTTACCTGCCCACTTATTTACTTCATTTATTACCTGATTCTAGGACATGATATTTTTGCTATCGGCATTATTCAGAGAGGCGTAAAAACAAGAAAATAAGTGATAAATATATTCCATTTACTCTACTCTCTGATGTTATGTTCTTTCACTCTTTCTTAATGAGTTAGAAAAGTAACTTTTTTGAAAGGAAGAAATGAAACGGATACTATTTGAAAAAGTTTTCTGAAAAAGGACACTGCTTGAGAGTATTCAAATAGTATAGACAGTCCAGCACATATTGATTCTGACTTTATGATTAATGGGAGCTCTGAAACTTAATAGCAGTAGTTAGAGAACAGTAGGATGGCATTATTCTCATGGACACTGCCACCATTTGTGTGTCATGATTCTAACAGCATTCTAACCCTTCTATATTAGGGTATGAAATATTACACATTTATGGATACCTTTTGGTTCATCAATCCATTATGAACAAGAGATGTAGAAGTGAGACTTATTCAGTAACCACTACAACCTGAAATAAAGTTACTGACCAAAGGGAAATTTAGACTTGGGAGGAAAATCCCTTAACTTTCAGTCCTAGTTCTCTAGAACCAAGTATTCTTTAGATAAAAGGGCCCGAAGAAATATGGAAACATTACAAAAGTACTTCCAGCGCCAATATTTTGGTCTGCCTATAGGAAATTAAAATAAAGGAGTCATAAACCAAGGATTTAATCTTGAACTGATCAACACAGCAGCAGTTAGGATGCCTCACTTTGTTTTTTTTCAAAATTTAGTTTCAGAAATTAAGTGGCAATCAAGAATTTAGCAGAAGAAGAGAAATCTAATTACTGTGTTAGGAAAAAAGAAAGACATTATGTAAAGGTATTTGGAATTCCATTTGATCAAAGAATTCGTTGTGACTTCCAGAACTGGTATAAAATGGAGGGAATTTGTAATTCTAACCACTTTGACAATTAGCTCACGTTGGTGGAAGTGTACTTTTGTATCTGAATGTCAGGACCCTGTGTGACTCGGCATACTGAGCTAAGCTTGCTATTCTGGAAAAGGCAGCCACCTAAACATCACAATGGAAATTGCTTCCTTAGTTGGCATATTAGTATGCTAAAGCTGAAGCATGCCACACAACCAGTCTGTCATACAGGTTTTGGAAATAAGCTAGGCTATTCAGAGTTCAATCATGCTGCCCAGAAGCTGAAATTCAGACATGTCTAGATGTGATATAATTCGGAGCTAACCCTGCTCAAAAAATCAGAGCTTAT
Source organism: Passer montanus (assembly GCF_014805655.1). NCBI lineage: Eukaryota > Metazoa > Chordata > Aves > Passeriformes > Passeridae > Passer > Passer montanus. The sequence goes on from NW_024372702.1 coordinate 1,966,495, forward strand.
ATAGAAATAAATTCTGGAAATCAATTGGCAATTAAGGTAAAATTGAAAAGGCATGCAGGCAGGTACATTTCATGGAGAGAGTGAAGGGTTATCTTGTTCAACAGTGTTTCTGTTTTTCTTTTACCTTAGAAGTCTAACCTAGAAGCTGACTGAACAACTCATTATATTTTCACTTTATTATTATAGACAGACATCTTTGACCATTAAAAAACATTTATCATTATGAATTTTGAAATGATGCAAAACTAAGAAATAATCCATTTCCAACTTGATAACCAGAACAGCTGAAAGAAGTAATGATAATCAGACTGCTGTTCAAATGTCTGAGTCTTTCATGCTCAAAGAGGAATGTTATTCCTTCTAACTGGGCTTTCTTTTATTCTCTTTGGGTAGTTAAGGATGAGCACTCAACAGTGCATTGGATTCGCTTGTAAAATGTAAAGCAGCCAAAACATGAAGTTGCTACTTTGTCCTACTCTTCATCATACATTCTGTTACCTCCCTGCTTTTCTTTGAGAAACAGAACAAAAGCAAAAGTACAGTTTTTTTCAGTTCTTTGATACTTAAACTTATTTATAAAATTAAAATGTGTGTGTCAGGCTTCATACATTCAAATGGAGAAAAGCAAAGGAAGCTCCCTTCTTCAGAGAAAGAAATGTGTTCAAAGATAGATTCCAATTGTGACACACCTCCCAGCATTCAAAGTACTGCGGAGAAACTGTGCATTCCCTAAACTGCTTTTTAACATGAGCTTTCCTATGTACTATATTGCTTTTTAACATGAGCTTTCCCTCATCCTCATCTATCTCTGTCTTTTTCTTCTACCCTCTCAAATCAGTAACCAGATCCATATAAAAAAAAAAAAAAAAACCCAAAAAAACCCTATTATGTAACTATTTTAACTAGGCGGGCTTTTTTTTTTTTTTTAATCAATCACCCTAGATATATTTTACAAGACAGTGAGAACAAACTGAAATAAGCACTCACTTTCCATTCTTCTTATGTGTGTACAAGAGTAGGTTATCTTCCCCACATTCATTCTAATTCTAATTAAGTCCTCTCAAAGTCCCTGATTCCTAATCATTCATTTCATTTCCAAGCTTCCTAAGCAGAGCACTTAATTCAAGTGAAACCCATGTGTCTCAGTTGTTTTGATTTTTACTGGTTTTTGACACAAACAGTACTGGATTATAAATGTATAAAGCTACATAAAGGCATAGAACATCATATTTCTGTTGCTTGCATATTTTATCTGCATTTCATTTAAAGCTATGGAGCATTAGCATCTACATTAATTTTCAATGAATGTAAAGTTATTGCCAAGAAAGTAGCATTTCTGGCAACTCAACAGGACATGCTTTTCTCAATATCCAAAAAGTTTCTACTCAGGGAAACATTTTTAGCATTTATCAGTATATTAGAGATTTTTCCTCTACATTTTTCTTTTAAGACCATGCTGCACTCATCATCACCTGTGACATATCACCTCAAAGCATAAATCTCTAGCAAAATTGAAGTAACATTGTAAAGAGTGAACAAACTTCCAAATGACGTTCCTTACACTAGCATCTATCTAGGGTGTTTTTTACAAGGCGTCATCCTGTAGGAAGGCAGCCACTAGAAATTTTGCTAGTTAAATGAAAAATGTACTATTTGCAGTTCATAGAGAAAAGAATGTACATGCTTTTGTGCTTCTTCTTAACATTATAAAATACGCCAGGGAGGGTTGGAGTTATTTTGTCAAGGACACACCACAACTCATCTTTTCACAAACCTCAAACATTATGTCCCAGATCAATTGATAGCATTTCCAGGCTAGGGATGGGAAATTCTTCCCAGGATGAGACTTCTAGAACTACCAAGCAATCCAAACAGGATTGCCTATCTTGACTAGAGACTACTACTTGGTCAGCATAGACAGTTTGTAAAAGAAATCCTGATACAATTCCTTGGTCTCTGATAGGAGACCACAAGGGGGATACTCTAAAAGAAACCTTCCTGAAATAAAACAGATTGAAGAAACTGATAAAAATAGTTTTTTCTTCAGATACAGTCTAAGTTAAGACTACTCTAAACTTACTATATGATGCCCTTTTCTCATGTCAAGGGCATCATATAGTAAGTTTAGAGTAGTCTTAACTTAGGAAAACAATATATAAGACATCAAACTGCAAGATCTACAAAAATTACTTGAGAACATGTTTTTTTCCAAAATGCTTATTCAAAGATCTTATTCCACCTACTCAAAGAACAAGATGTGGAGACTGCATTCTGCAGATGCAGTATTTCCTTACTTGATTATGCATTTATTTCTAAGCTAGTGATGGTTTTCACTTTTCACCTTCTACCTCCTCAAAAAAATGCCCCACATTTTAATAACTATGCTCATTGACAAGGAACTTCCAGAATACCTCATCCAATATGATTTTTTTTTTTTTTTTGGTCAAGTCACGGGTGCTCTTCAGGACAGATTATGATAGGGTCACTGAAACACTGATGGTGTTACCAGGGATGGTAACTCAACCACTTCCCTGAGCAGCCTGTTTTCTGGCAGCAGCAGCTCCAGCCAGTCTCAGCACCCCTGAGGTCTTCCCAGCTGAGGAAATCTCCCCACAGGCATGTGATCCACCACTCAGTTTCAGGACAGGCTGGTGCTGATGCAGTTTAACTGGGTGAATGAAGGTATTGGCAAAGGATCTTTCTGAACCAGCAAATACTTAGGCATCTTCTAGTTTTTAATGTAAGATGCCATGATAATATACTAATGAACACACAAGGGGAATATTATTTGCTTGACTTAAAGAATTTCAAAATAATCTTCAAACCCCAGTTATTGAGGCAACTTAAAAATAAAAACATCAGCTTTTTAATTTAAACTTCTATATGTGATATTTGTATTCCTCATTTGTGAGGAAAGAATCCACCCAAAACTGGTATCCAAAACAACTTCTGTCAGTCATTAGAAATAGAGCAGACACTTTGCTTGCTGGCAAAGAAAGTCTTTCAACTTTCATGGCAAAGACAAAATATTGGACTGTTGTCACTTTATGTTATTTCTTTCCAATGATTCAAACTAGTTTATAAGCTCCTTAGATCAGGATTTGTAGTTTTAATACCAAATGTCACACAGATTTATAGTCTGACATACAAATGTTAATATAACAACAACTGACCCTGTAGGCATCTACAAATTCTGATCTATCAATAGCTGTCAACACGAGTCAGTACTAACAGGAGACTTGGCATCAGTAATATTTTTCCAGCAGGTGAAAAAATATTGCTTTTCCCCATTGTCTTATTTTTTTGGCTCTAGGTTCCCTCATGCTATTTACACCTAATTTTAGAAAGCACCTGCAGGGATTTCTTCTAGAATTTCTAAGCCTCCTTATTCCCATGAGTTTCATCCAGCTTTGCACTAAAGTCTGCCTATGAGTTGTTCTGTACTGAGGTCTTATGTAGCCACACATCTCTATGGCAATGCTCACAAACAGAAAGCAAATTCTTCCCAACAAGTACAGGTGACAGTTTAAACAAATGACTAAAATACTTGCCAAACTAAAGTACCAGCCTTACTGGATTAAAACCAGAAAAAATTAAGGGTAATGAATTTGCCCAACAGAATTTAAAAGGTCATGTTTATGAGCACGTCACAATGTCTGTAAGCTTTCTGCAAGTCTTATCCAATTGTTTAAACTGTGTATTTTCCCCTCCATCCAAAAAGACAGTAGGAATTCCTCATCAAGTTGAAAAATCAGCTTGAGGCTTTCCTGTGTGAAGAACAAAATAGCTTTGAAAATGACCAGAGAGTGTTTCAATCAAAATAAATTCTTCAAAAGCCAGACTAGCAGATATGGTTGATAAACCCCTTATATTTCAATAGGAGAAAACCTTTGCTGTGAGTATTTCAGACCAAAAAGTGCAATTATTCTTGGAGATGGTTTTGCATTAGTTTTATATTTAAGAATAAAAAATTACTTGAGAGGACTGGTAGCATCAGAAAAACAAAGCTATCTCAAGTGCAAAGTTTTTATAGGATAATATACTTCTACTGCACTTTATACTACATTTATTTTACTTTCTGGATGTATAGAAAAGTTTACTTTTTCCATTAAATACATTCTCTCTCAGTGACAAAATGTTAGGAATGAAGAATGAATTTTTCATGAGGAAACATGCTTAGGCTATGACAGGGTCAAACTCTTCCCCTTGAGCTCTGCCAATGTACCTTAAAATTTTCTTCGAAGCTCTATCCCTTGGAGTCACATTGTGCAGAAATATTCAGTCTGCTCCTCAAATATTCTTCCCTGATGAATGTTGAGAATTTTCTAGTTGTAGGTGCAGGAACAGAATCAAACATCTTTAAATGCTCTGCAATAGCTATCAAAAAATCACTTGTTCTGTCATTGTTTTTTTACTGATATGTTCTGAAAGCCTCAAAAAAGGTTCAACTATCCCAACGAGTATCTAATTTTCTTAAAAGCATCTGAAGGGAAAAAAAATCATAAACCTTTTATCTAAATCACTGGGGTTCTTTCAATGCCAAAGATCCAGAGGAGATATTTAGATATGCCAGACACAAAAAGATAAACATATCTTGCTTCAGGCTTTTGGACAGCTTACAATTTTTTTTTTTTGCACTCTAATATATATATTTTTAAATATATTTGAAGTTAAGCCTGCCTCCTAGCAAGACCTATTTATGATTTATATTACTTATTAAAGACATTGCAATTACTAAAGACTATCTAAGAGGTGAATGATGGGCTTTAAACCATTTCATAAAATGCAAATACATTCTCCACTGGTGATTTCAGCAGGGAGCGCAAGAACTCCATTTACCACTGACCTGGGTACCAGTTCTTTTCCAGGTTAGCAGAAAATGTCTCTTTCTAGCATAGATAAAGGAATTTTTCCAGCTGTGTTTCTAGACAATCTTCTCCTGCTCAAAACTTAGGACAAGGTTTTCATCCTCATGCTGCTTAGTTTGCCAGCTTCTTAAAGTTGTTTTGTCCAAACTTTTTCATCCATCTTTTTTTTTTTTAGCCCTATTGATTCAGAATTCTTGCCCTCCTTTTATAGCTTTCAATTCATATCTTTTGCAAGTTGTCATTCACCTACACAGTGTTCACCTGACTCTACCCTCAGTGACAGCAGCCACTCCTGCAAAAAGACCAGTTTTCTTGACTGCAGCCTCCAGTGCTGGTTTCACATGGCCTTCCCAGCTGTCCTGTCAAGTCCATCCTGTGACTACAACAGTGATGAAAGAGTCAAGAATATAATTCTCAAAGTCATCTGTTACTTTATCATTGACAGTGCTTGACAAAGTGCACAGAAATGACCATTTTGTGGAGTTGTTGGGAAGTACTTAACTATTCTGGCTCAGCACAGAAATGACCATTTTGTGGAGTTGTTGGGAAGTACTTAACTATTCTGGCTCAGCACCATCATTTCAGTATCTACTTTCTTTCTTTGACATTTTGAATTCTTTTGCTTCTACCTTCAGCTCCAGAAAAAGAAAATTCATTTCAGACTCTCTAGAACCAAGTGAAAGGCTTTCACAGCTTAATACCCTTCCAACCAGTAGAGACAAGTAGTATTATCTCATTTGTTATACATTAATTCAAATTTTGGATTTATCAGGTAATAATGCAAACCTCAGAAAACACAGAGAAGAGGAAACAAAGAAAAAACAAAACGAAAATTATTGATAGCTTTCATCCAGGTGCCAGAGCATTTCATGGTTCAATCTAATTCAGCAGAACTTTTGAAAAATCAGCACTTTAAAAGGTAATAAAATATTTAATGGTAATTGAAAACTTGTCTACCTCTGTGTGGCCAGCACAGATGGATTCCTAAGCAGTTTACTAAACTCAATCACTTGTAAGGGTAAGTACAAAAATCTTTTTACACTTTTTGTAAATTTATGTAAGGAAAAAAAGCTTTGTACAAAGCATTGTAAGGACATATCAATTACTTTTAATTATACTTCTGTCTGTGCTGTGGATTGAGTGCATAACCCTTAGTAACACGCATAAAATTTTTAAAACTTTGGCATGAAGGTACACAGCAGGTCCTCTTGTACACAATAACAGTTATGATGTTCAAGAATTCAGAATCCCAGACTCCATTCTGTTCCTAATAAGATCTGACACAGTCTAGTGAGAAAGGTCATAGGAAAGTCTGCATCTAGAAGAAGTGAAAAGGAAAGACAAGTTTTGGACTTTTAGTAGACAATACTCTGAAATAGAAATTCAACCTATGGGAAGAAATAGTCTTGAGCCAAGATGAGGCAAAAAAGAGAAACAGTGGAAAAAAAATAAGGAGAAAGGATGACTTTTGGAAGTAAGATAATTGTAGAAGTTGAATAGATTAACTTCTGTCATTAGTACACCAAAAGTGCATAGAGAAAACTGAATTCCTTCTAGTGAACTGGGAAGGGGGTCAAATGTGTAAATGAAATCACTCAGCCTGTACAGCACAAGTTGCAGCAGTTTTAAACACCAGTTGTAAATAAATAAGTTTTCCTACTGGTTTAGTGACAATTACAGGTACTAGGTTAGCAGCATGAAGAAACTGAATAACCTGTGATAGGCTCAGCCTGGGTAATGGCAGGGAAATTCTGAAATGTCAGGAAACAATATGTTGCGTATTCCAACAATTTAAACACCGTGAGGTAGTACATTCACTGCTGTTGAAAACAATTTTCATAGATGTAATTCCTCTGTCTTCCACTTGATTTGTAAAGAAATTCTGACATGAAAAATTGATTCTTTTTAATTCTCTCCATAGGAGAGATTCCCTTCCTGCCCTCCTTTTTTTGGTTCTCATTATCATCCTGTATGATAGAGATTTGCTGATATGCAGCATAACTATTTAAAAAAGTCTTGGAGAAAAAAACATTACTCTGAATTCAACTTATAAGTATTCAATTCAAAAGCCAATATTTTGAGATAAAAGGGAACATTTCAAATACCAATTAATGTCTTCTTTACAAAAGAAACTTTCAGACACCATATTATTTTGCATTAATAAGTTTCTGGCATTTTTAAATAATCTTTTTCATTCAAAACATAACTTTTTTTCAAAATTACCCAATTTAAAAGGAAAATGAAATTAAATTGAGTCGTTAAAAATACTTTAAAGAATGAATTGACACATTATGTCTCAATTCAGGTGTGAGGGAAGACCTGTTTTTGCTGACCCTGAAACAATCTTTTCCTTTCCATTAGTTTTCAGTTCTGCCTTCAAACTGAATGTCTTTTTCCTTCTTCTTGCACTATATTGTGCTTATCTAATTTTTATAAATATCTAGTTTATCAAACTGCAGAATGGGAGCTATCCAGAGAATATTTATTTGAACAAGTTATTACACAAAGAGAACGGCAAAAAGCTGAAATAACACCAGACATAACAAAATTATATTGTTATTCCTGCCCAGGGATTTTTAAATTTCATATCAATACTTTCTTAAATGTAGTAATTATCTCTCTCAGATAATGATGGGAATGCTAAATCTAAATAAATTTAAAAATCTGCTTCTGTTGTATCAAAGCATGGTAGCAGATGCCCTTTACTTCAGACATCAGATTTCCTGACCAGAAAGTGAGTGGTTCCACCATGTTTCTCATGCACATTTCCTGTACAGAAGAGTTTTAACAGGCTTGACATTTCATCAGTGCATTGCAATCACTGTGCACTCATGGTAGAGTCAATTTGCATACATACACAGTTCTGAAATTATTTTCAGAAAAAGTAGCAGACTATTATACATGAAACCTGCAGACCTGATATAGTTGCTTGCAAGGAATCACACTTTTAGTGGGATTTGTTAAAAGTCATCCACAATGATTGTGGTAGACATGTTCTACAGCACAGTCTATTGGAACCAAAGTTGTACCCCTTGGTTGTTCTCATTACTGAACCATAATACCAAGAGAAAAAAATACTGCCTGAAAGAAGGGCTGGAGGGGTTGGTAGTCCTGACAGATGATAAAGCTTCTTTATGGCCAGGGCAGCCGAAGAACATTAAACAGTGTTAAAGCCAGGCAAGGAGGACTGTGAAACCAACTGTGAATAGTGCACCTAATGCAAAAATGAGAAAGGGAATGTGGGATTTATATGAGAGAACAAAAAATATAGCCATTTATAAACTATATAAGGACCAATCTTACCGTTTTCAAAAACCGAGATTAATTTAACATACTACATGGTCACTGTGATCTGAGATAAAAATTCAGGAAGAAACTGTTGAAAAAGTACTGAATAAGCCATCAACAAACCAATAGCATTCAGCTAAGCAGAGAAAGTCACCCAGTTCCAACTGTAACTCACACTGTACAGATTACAATCTGTCATGGTATAGAATTCAAAATTATGCTAAAAAAATACCTACACAGAAAATTTGTGAAACCCAGAAGTCAAAGTCCATACAAAGAGGACATGGAACTGCACACACTATGACAATGCCAACAAAAGCAATGCTTTTCTGTGCAAAAGCAGACAACCAACCCACTCACCTTGTGCTTGATAAACATTATTCCCACCCCCATCACTTAGACATGAGAGCCCTAAACCAGCATGTGTCATCAAACCTCTTTTCATTGATCTTCCAAGGAATATCTACCTCCTCCTCTAAATCTGTTTTCTCATCTCTCAGTCTTACCAACAGTCACACAAAAAATATTTCTTATCTACTTCATGAATCTCAATAGTTTTATGGTAAATATATGGTAAATATACCATTTTCTTTTAAATTCCGTCTTTTCAGTAATTTTAAGTTGTATAATTTCCAACAAATGGAACCTTTTTTTGTATTATGGTTATTTTGGTAATTGTAACTGCACAAGGACCAAAAGCCTGTCAGCCCAATGCACAGGAGAAACTTTTATTGTGCTTATAGTTAAAATTATGCAATCAAGATCTATTTTGTAATAGGTCATTACCATGCCTATCACTTTTATAACTAAAGTGAGGCACAGCTCCAGTAACACTCAAAAACATTGAGCCAAGTCATAAAAACCAATCAGCTTGAGAGAGCAGGAAGAAATTAATAATTTGCCAAATACTGCTCTCCAGCTTGGAAACATCCACGTGAATAACTGATAATGTTTTTAAGGAAAAAAATCCCAACCCTGTTGTACACCTTTACGATGTCTGTCATAAAGGTGACATAAAATATTGAGGATGGAATACATAAGGAAAGAGTGCTTGCTCCAAGGGTAAAACACATCACTGAATGCTTTCTGGACATGGAGAAAAATCCTTTTCTGGAGCCTTGCACAAAAACCTTATCCACTTGATCCCACAAGTACTGAAAGTCTTAAAGTGAAAATATTTTGACTTACAATTTCTTTATATAAACACATTATTTTAAAACAATGTAGCAGTCTGTGGTTTTTCATTGTGTTTACCTTCATGATAAAACAATCTCGCAGTCTCAGGAGACAGAGCAAACTGTCCTAAAATCCTTAATATTTTTCTACATAGCAATCTACTCAATAGGGCAAACATTTTTATGATGTTCCCAAGCTTCTCTTAAGCATTACTTGTCCCCAGCCCAAAACAACTTTAATTCCTAAGGATACTTAAGATAATATGAATCATTCCCTTCCTCTTTTATTTCTATTTCTTTACTTTAAAAAAGAGAAAAATATTTTTAAAAATAATTTGTTTCTTTTTTCCATGAGGAATATATTCATCTTTTTAGGCCACTATCAAAGTATTAAAGCAAACAGAATCCTCCAAAATAATTGTACAGTCATGAGTGGAAGAGGGGTAAGATTAGAGTTCATTATCTCTCCCTTCAGTCCCCACTGCAACTTTACTGCAATATCCTGCCAAAAGTATCATATTCTGTGTCACTTCAGTTTCTGTATATATACACCAGAGAAAATTGCAATGATAGACATAAATTCCTTCAATCAGACTAGGCATGTTGAAAAATAGAACTCCAAGCACATAACACATAGTAATTTCATATAAATATAGTTCATGTAAAATCACACACAAAATCCATCTGTAATTAAAATTCTTCAAAATAGTCTAATGTCTCCTATGGTACACTTATAGCAAAAAAAAAAAAAAAAAAAAAAAAAAAGTCCTGTTTGAGAATCTTTAAAATAGATTACCCTCTTTGAGAGAAGGAAACATAAGCCATACTTACTACATGCCCGAATCAAAAACCAATGTACTTTTTCTTTACCTGTATTTGGGTTTCATGCCTTATCATTTGCAGGTGTACCAAATTTTAAGTTACAGAAATCACTATTTCTCTACTTTTCCTACCATTACTCTGTTATTCTTGTCCTAGTTCAGCAACTCATAAAAACAACTGTCATTTTCCAGGTTGAGATTCTATTTCTAATATTTTCCTTCCTAAAGACCCAAAGAAAATCAGAAATATACTAATTCTGTTCAAAAGGTTGACTTCTAAATCAAAACTGAAGGAAGGCAGCAAATTTTCTAGTAGGTACTAACACCTTAAGAAGGAATAAGTTATTACTGTTTCCTCAGACTTAGTGAAACAATTCAGTCCATAACTGAAATTCCAATGGTCTCAGTGAGGACCATGTGATTATGGGCAAGTCCCATGGCTGCAAAAGGTTTAGCAAGGAAAACACAAGAACCCTGGTTCTAAACATGTTATAAGATACACACGTCATACATACAGTGTGACGTATGTGTGAGACCAGTGGTGTTTTTTCCCTTATAGTACAAAGAACATTATGATCATTCCACTTCCTCCAGATCAACAAAATGCTGACAGACAAGCAAACTTCTACTAACTGGCTTTACAGGTAATCACCCTTAGATATTTGCAGCACATAGCCTATAATAAAACTCATTAATTCCATTCAGTGAAGACATGCTCTGTGAAACAAGGACACACCAATGACAAAAAATCCCCAAGAAAAAGACTTTTAAAATATAGGTTCTAACACTCTTTTCTGAGTAAACATCTAGCAGAAGATAAGCCTCTGAAGAGATGATTACTGTGACAAGATTCAGAGAAATGTGACATTTGAATGTCTTCTCAAAGTTCATTCAGACTATGCAAACTCCTTCTATTTAAACAGTTTGTTCCAAAGCGAACTTCACCACAGACAAGGTGTCTGGCAAACAAGACCTTCCATTTTCTTTGCCTACAATTAATTAGATTTTAGTAGCAAATAAATTACAGTGAGTGCTTTCAAAATGCAGGGGACTTGTACTAATCATGGAATCCTGAATAAAAAATATTAAAGAAAAAAGAAAATTTCTCTCTTGAAAGATTTATGGGCTAGTTTTTTTCCAACTGGAAGTCTAGGGTACATGTCTAAAAGCAGTTGCGTTGCTCAGTTGAATAAAACAACCTGTAGTTTTTGGTAAAGAGGATTAAGACCTTGAGGCATGTCAGTATTATATATTAGTATCTGTGACTAGCAATAGCTAAAAATAACTCTTCTAACTGAACACTGACTCTGACAGAAATAAATTCAATTGTCTTTCCAACTCATTTTTACCTGTACCTGGAGAGGCACCCAAATCAGAACTGTGAAATAATCTGTTGTCAGGGTTTTTGTTTTTTAATAAAATATCATATCTGTTCTGGTTGCAGCTAGGATAGAGTCAATTTTTTTCCTAGTGGCAGGGGGAGTTTGGGGGTTTTGCACTTAGCATGAGAATAATGTTGAAAACACAGATGTTTTAGTTGTTGCTTAAGAGCATTCACCTAAAGTCAAGGACTTTTCAGTCTCCTAACACAAAAAACTGGGAGGGAGAATAGTGGGGCAGCTGACTCAAATTACCCAAAGGGCTAAGCCCATAGAACATCACGCCTGGTAATACCAGCTTGGAGGAGCTGGCTGGAAGGTGCTTGGGAACAAGCTGAGCATCAGTCAGTGAGTGGTGGGCAATTGTATTGTGCATCACTTGTCTTTCTTGGGTTTTATTTTTCTCTTATTTTTTGTTGTTTCTCTTTTCATTACTAGAATTAATATAATTATATTTTATCATAGCTTGATTACTCAAATGTTTCTTATCCCACAGGTTTTATAATTCTCCTCCCTATCCCAACAGGGGGCTGGGGCTTGAGCAAGGAGCTGTATGGTGTGCAGTCACCAGCTGGGGTTCAGCCAGGACTGATAGTGAAGAGTAAATTTTTGGCAGAGGTTAGTAGCTAGGAACAAGCAGGTAGAGAAAGCAGCAGCAAATAAAGGTTTGATTGACTGCTGAAGGTCCACGCAAACATCATCCAATGTGGCTGAATAAAAGATTACAAGACACACACAGACTGGGACTCAATTGATTATATTAGTATTTCTTTAACAGAAATGCAATGTTTGATTTTTGTATGTTTTAGAAATTTTATGATAGAATCACAGAACAATTTGTGTTGGAAAGAAACTTCAATTATCATCTACTCTATTACCCTGGAAGCCCAAGAGCAAGGAATGTTTGGTACTGCCTTTATTTAAAGAGAGAAGGCCACAGTCAACACCATATCTTTATTCAATATTATGGAAAACAAATCCATGAAATTATAAATTATTCATAATGGTTTTCCATTTCCCGACTTTTTTCTCTTTCAGAAGGCTGAAGCTGCATTTATAGATATCCTTTACCTCTTATAAAACTTGCTTCCAGTTTGTTAGGATAAATCACAAACAGCCAAAATATGAGATAAGACCTTTCCAACAACCAACAGCTAAAAAGTTAGTTAATAGAAAAGAAGTTAAGTGAATCATTATTCAGTCTGTTTCTACATTCTTTAAGCTAAGACAGAACATGCTGATAAGCAGCTTTTCTTCTCTCCTATAATATGGATAATGGTACAATATTTAACTTTTCATTAGTCCAATACTGTATTTGTGTAATAGGACCTACAGTATAAATCAGATTTGCCATGCTATATGTTTATGATTTTGTTTTGGGTTTTGGTTTTTTTCTTAAGCAAGTTAAATTCTATGGTGAAAAAATTTTACACAGGTGCTTTTAAAGGAGAAACACCTTATACTGTGCTCCTAAAGCAGCAGTTACTAAGTTTCAGATGCTAGATCAAATGCTCACCTGTCCAAAAAGTGATTCCAGGCACCTATTTCTAAAATCTGTCACATTGCAATACCATTAATTACTACTCATTTGCATAAATATTCCTCATTAAACTAGAAAATGCATTCACTGTATTTGCCCATCATTAATCATCTGTGCAAAGGAAGATGATTACAAATCCCATATCATCATCTAACTGAAGAATACAAACTGTATGGATGTATGCCTAAGTGTCAATGCCCATCCTCACTAACATGAGAAGGAACAAACAAGTAACAGTTCAAGGCATTATCAAGCATACAATCCTATATATACACTCTTGGGGAGAGGGAAATGGGTTTTTTCCCCACTAAGGTAAAATTTCAAAGGTGGAACAGTCCTTACCAATTATTAATCAGGCAGTATAAAAATAGTCTAGGTGAAAAAAGCCTTATTCACGTCACCACATTAAATTTCAAATTTATTAATATCTAATAGATTTATTTTTTTTAAATGAGAACTCTCTACAACAGGCAAGACTCAAAGGAATGGAAACACAGGCTGGCGGACACCTAGTGATCTAGAAAAGCGTCCAGTCACCAAACTACTCAAGAAGCTGTCCTTTTATCTCAATATATTGACATATTGTTGGAACTAAAAATAGTCTTAAGTGGTGGTAATTGCCAATTTTTGGAGAAGTTTGTTTTCATTGTCTCTCAGTATTTTCGTATAGACAGAATTATAATGTACTGTATAACACTGTTTCTGCAGCTACATTCTTGTCCTATATCAAGAAAGAACTGTGCAAATCTCCATTTTAAATCATTAACTTTATTGGAATGAAAATATCTCAAAGCCTTAATCTCACTCATTTTCCATACAGGCATAACTCTTCCTTCCTTATCTCCAAGACACCATTAATATGCTTGGATCTGAGTTCTTTATATTTTAAACACAGTCCTCTCAAGTTGCCTACATCTCTTCACTCTCCTGCCAAACAAGTGGATTTAATAGGAAATAATCCATGATTGGCCCCATTCCCATCACTGCCAGACAAAGCCCAACCACCCCATAATTCTTCCATAAACACCAACAGATTTTACTATCCTGCAGTAGCAAAATATTACTTGTTTTTCTATAAAATCTTTTTTTCCTGAAACTCCCCATGTACTTCTGAATGCTGCACTGCCTAATCTCTTATTTATTTTTACCTATGTGTGTGCTTTCCTTTACTTATACCACTTTGAATTTATCTTCACACAGTTTTGTATATTTTCTTTTTAGGTCATTTCTCCCCAGGAGCCACAAAAATGTTACGTTCAAACACTATCTTCCCAAGTATCCAACAGTCCCTCCCAAGATGCTGTCATGCAGAAATATATTCATTATTACTTCATACACATTCTTAATGAAAATACCAAATCAAATGAATAAGAAAACCTTCTTCTTTAATTGCCAGAAATAAACTTTTCACCACCATGTTGACTAGGCACAAAGAACACAAATTAGTGTCTCACTGTGCTAAACACTATGCAACAAACCAGCAGCCCTTGGAAAAAAGCATTTGATGATAGATGTATGCCAAGACAACAAATGGATACAGTTCAACAGGCAAAAAAGATATTTGAAAGTATAACTAATTTTTTTTTTGTATCCTAGCACATCTGAGATAACAGAATTCACACGTACAGAACAGAAACCCAGGAGAGCCCATTGTGTGAGCTTGCAGCATGTGTTGTCACACCACATTGGCCTATATATGCTATCTTTTTTTGGTGGAAGAACTTCTAAGGAAATCTGCTTCATATTCATAAATGAAGAATTCAGGTGGGAGACTGAGACCCAGCAGTTATGTAACAGAAATTAAAACATATTTTGTGTGACAGAGGGCTCACCTTTGAGCCTGTGAGGCACAAACTTCACACTGATGGACAGATACTGCATAATATGTTATCCTGGAAGTGGCTACACACCCTTTTGACCTCTGATCAGCTCAAGCTTTCCCTAGTAAGGCTGTTGTTCATGACACCAGAAATGTCAGAGGAAAGTTTGTGTGCATGGTGATGTTTATATACACACCCAAGTTGTACTTCAATTTCCAGCACAGAAACTGCTGCTGAAGGGAGAAGTGCCATAAATCAGCTTCAGAACAGTGAGAAATTATTCCCAGTACCTGAGCATACATATTTCAGCCATGTACAAGCTAGGAACAAAATACTAGCATCTTTATAACCTATTAGACTTATAGCATATGATGCAAAGAAAGAGGGACTTTTTTCCCTTTGTGGGAGAAATAAACACAAACCAAAAAACCCTATTCAAACTTCTTTGCTATCTGGCAATTAATGCCTATGACCACAATGTTTAAAATCATGTATTACAGTTTTATTTCTTATGATTTTGTTTGGTGGGGGTTTTTTTGCAGGTGTTTGCATTTTTTGGTTGGTCGGGTTTTTTCTCTTGTTTTGTGGGGTTGGGTTTTTTTGCTTGTTTTTTAAGTACTCCCAGTGATGACTCAATAGGCAGACTGAAAACACCCAGAAGCACAGAATGGTTGAGGCTGGAAGTTACCTCTGGAGATCACCTAAATTCAACTGCCCTGCTCAAGGGGATTCATACCCAGGTGGTTTTCCAGTATCCCTAAGGATATTGTACAACCTCTCTGAGCGTAATGTTGGGGAATCAATCACTGCAGAGTTCAAAGTTTTTCCTTTCGCAAACCTAGAAATTCCAATTTTTCAAATTTGTGCCCATTTCCTCTTCTCCTTTTATCAAGCATCTGATTAATCTGTTTTCCCTCCTATCAAGTATTTACACATATTGGTACAACGTCAGTGTTAGGGAACTGTTAAGAAATGTGACAATTTTGATTGAGTGCAGGAGTCAAGTACAGAAAAAAACACAGCACAGCAGGCTTATTAAATACAACAAAACCAAACATTGCCCTCATAATGATTTTGTATTCTCAATTACATATTATAAAACTAATTTCAATAAATAGAAAGTTCAGTGTTTGACATTGTGTTCTGTGCTTACGAAACCAAAATCTTCCTTCAAGGGCCCTTCTTTATAACAAGCTGCATTATGTTCAGGTTGCTGGTTGT
Source organism: Passer montanus (assembly GCF_014805655.1). Classification (NCBI taxonomy): domain Eukaryota; kingdom Metazoa; phylum Chordata; class Aves; order Passeriformes; family Passeridae; genus Passer; species Passer montanus. The sequence goes on from NW_024372702.1 coordinate 1,982,607, forward strand.
TTGGGTGTTCTTCTCTTTTTTTTGGCTCATTTGAGCTTTATATGATAGAAACACTGGAGGAGGATTAAAAAAAAATCATATGTTTTTTCCCCATAATTACCAAGTTCGCCCACATGAAGCAATTTTAACACATTTTCCTAAGCAGGTGTGTGTGACTTGAGGATGTCTGTGAGAGCTCTGATCAGATGAAAGGAAATGTCCAGCAACTGTGTTGGCTTTAGGTTGTGTAGCACCGACCCCTCTCACACGATGAGATGTGTGAACACTCCAGATAAAAGGGGTGGGCACAGGGCCATCACAGCCTGCAACATCAGCCATTTTCGATACCGAAATACATACAGGAGATCCCATTCCTTCATCCCGTACCTCTAATAATCTCATGCTCTGAGAGATGATCCCAGCGTGACACCTAGTGGCAGCAGCATTTTTAACCCCGTCAGTGACTTTTCAGAGGGTTCCTTACTGCATCCAAGAGACTCACACCTATTTTTTAGTTTGTTCTAACGTGCCTAAAGCATCTTGCATTCACAAAATAAGTAAAAGCCAGAGTGTTCTCAAAATCATGAAATTGCTTTGTTTCCTCACCTCCAAGCCAGAGTTTACTAAGACACATCAGGACCCTTTGTAAAGAACTGAGACAATCAAATATCCAGTCACTATTTATTTCTTCATAATTTTTTAAAATTCTGCTTCTGTTAAAACTCTTGGGAACAGGAATTGCTCAACTAAATGGTCTTAATGAGGTTGCAATACTCTTTTCATTTTGTGGTTTAATAGTACAAAGTTACTGCTTTATTCCCATAGCTAAACATAAGATCTATGAAAATATTTAAGCAACTAATTTCCCTGCCTCGCTAAATCAGGAGACCCTGACATGCATCCTGAAATATATCACACTGTTGTATGCATATAAAGTATAATTTATAAAGATGGGTTTTATAGGTGTTATGTGTAGCATAATATGTATCAGAGAGATTAATGATAATGGCCAGATTATGCACACACTCTCAAGGTTGTAACCTTTTAAACAACAATAACAATATTGCCTCACATGGTCCAATAACACCTCTGTTCCCCAACTGGTATTTTAATATTCATGTTTAATCCTCTCATTGAAAATTAATTGATAGAACTAATATCATGGTGCTCATCTCTGAGATTAGTATCAATTTGGAATGACCACAAACTATAAGGGAAATCAAGTTTTACCCAAAAAAGCAAGGCTGCTATTATTTGACATAAAGTAAGAGTTGTGCTGCCTAATTGTGTTGCCTGTTTTATTGGATTTACATAGCAAGGTTTTAGTAGTGAGGGGGCTAAAGGGATGGCTTCTGTGAGAAGCTGCCAGCAGCTTTGCCCGTGCCTGATAGAGCTGACTCCAGCCAGATCCAAGCTGGACTTGTTGCTGGCCAAGGCTGAGCCCATCAGTAACTGTGGAAGCACCAATGTGATAACACATTTAAAGGAGAAAAAAGAGCAGAGAGAGAAGGGAATATATGTGAGACAAAGAGCTCTGCAGACACCCAGGGCAGTGGTTAAGGAGGGACAGGAGGTGCTCCAGGCAGTGGAGCAGAGACTCCCCTGGCAGAACTTGTGACCTGCAGCAAACCCATGCTGGAGCAGTAGGACTGCACCCCTTGGAAAGAATCCACACTGGAGCAGCTCATGAAGAGCTGCAGCCTGTTGGAAGGACCACAGCACAGCCCCTATTCCCTGCATCCCTGCACTGCTCATGGTGAGGAAGCACAGCATTTGAGAATAACCTTAAGCCCGGGAGAAAGTGATAGGTGGGGACAAGGTATTTTAAGATTTAATTTCATTTCTCATTACCCCACTCTGAATTTGATGGGCAATAAATTCAATTAAAGTCCCCAAGTCAAGTCTGTTCTGTTCTTAACAGTAATTTGTCATTTGATCCTTAACTCAACCCATGAGCCTTTCATTATGTTTTCTCTCCCCTGTCTAGCTGAAGAGGGAAGTGACACCAAAGAGGGATGTGACAGAGTGGCTTTGAGAGCATCCAGTGTCCAGTCAGTCAATGTCTCACACCTATGATCAAAGAAATGGTGCTCCCCTCAGCCATATGGACAAGCAAAAAGCTATTGGAGACAATTTCCTTGTACTTTAAATAAAAACTTTAAAAATTTTAAAAAGGACAACAATACAAAAAAACCCAACAAACCAGAGCAGCACTTAAGCAAGACTCATTAATTTCATTAAATTTCCAGGTGGGAAGAGGATCTCATAACATCACTCTCTCTACTGCAGGCCAAAACTTAATAAAGAAAAACAATTTGAAACAACACATTTTTGAATTTGGAGAAATGCATTTTCAGGCTGCAGTTTTGTCCTTGAGGCTTAGTGTTCCTTTTTAAAATATTCAAATATGCTTACGGAGTAGAAAGAAAAAAAATAAACTGAAGATATTTCTTAAAAGAACAGCACTTATCATTGTTATTTTCATTGTTATTCTTTACCAACCACCTAAACACTAAATTACTAAATCCACAAAATAAACCAAGTGATCTTTCTTTGCTAGTACCTTTGTTTTATTTTTATTGAGAGGGTGAAGGGGGGCCTGAACACATGTATGTGGAGGTGGTGGTAATTTTTTTTAGAACACTGCAATTGCAAATTTCTTAAAAATGCCTGCACACAATTGCATATAACAGCCTTATTTACCCTGATTTGTGACACGTAGGAGTAACAGATTGAGAGGAGCCCTGTGCCTCATCCGACTGGTTGGATTCTGGCATTTATGTGGTTTCAATGCCCAGGTGGTAAAGCACAGTGCTGCCTTCCAGGGCATCTCATTTACACACTTTTCTACAGTGTTTGAGAAAAGTTTAAGAAAAACAGGAGCACAGTCAGTTTGCTAATGGTCACTGATGCACAAAATCAGAAAACACTTGGAATTATAAAGACTTTTCAAGAAAAGGCATGAAAAGCCTCAACAGCTGCAAGTAGTAGTCAGTAAAATTCTAAGCATAAAAAAAAACAACTACGCAAATTGGTGGGAGTGGCAAGTGAAACTACATTGATAGAGATGACAGGGGAAACAAAAAATCCTTGCCAATGCGTCTTTAAGGGAAGACTGGCTGTCTTTCTAAATATGTTGTTACAATGTCAGGCATACAAGATACAATCACTAAACAATTCTAAAATTTGCAAAGAGGATGGGGTATTAAATGGAGGATTTAATCAGAGAGAAATTATATTCTAGAACAGATTTTCAGCAACAAGACTGGGGTCTCACCTATTTTTTTTTATACATACACAAAAATTATTTTCAAGGAAGCTTATTATCCAAGACCTAGACCTGATCTTCCTGACTCAAAAGAGCCTCTTCTTTTGGTCATATACCAATTATTTTCAATTCCTTACTTCCCTTTTCTTGAGAAATTACAAAAAGCAGTATTATAAAGAAGGACTAATTTTGGTGTTATGACTATTGAAAACATTCCTTGAGGCTCAAACAAGTATCAAAACTCCCATTGTGAAATACTCTTCACAAGCAGCATCCTGCTTTGAAAGCATACAGACCATAAAAAAAAAAAAAAAAAAAAAAAAAAAATCTTGGGGGAACGGAAAGAAGTAGATAAACCAGAAGAACAAAACCGCAATAAAAATCTTTTGGTTTAGGTCACATATTAAGAATATGAGAACAACTATATGAACTCTTTGTCCTATCACTTAAAAGTGACCAACAATGAATGTCTAAAGAAAAAAAAACAAACCCAAAATCTGAATGATTTTTCCCCTGTACACTCATTGCCTCCAACGGCAAAAAAAATGAAAGAAGCAACAAAACAAAAATCCTTTCATTTTTATCCAACACTATAAAGAACAAGATCTGCATGGTGCACAATAGGTTTGGGGTTTTTTTAAGAAATAATCAAGTATGTATCTATACAAAAAGTCATACATAGAATACTTTATTCCAGTAAGACAAAAATGCAAAAAATTGGATAAACAATGAAAAAATAATTTTCAAGAAATTGGCTATTACCACCATTTAAGACTATTTTTAGTTCAATACATGAGCTGGTTAACTCTCTAATAAGATCATTTAATTTCCTTAATTGTCTATTTTTAAATTGTTATTTTAGCAAACTACTGAGCTGGCAAAGACATACCTCTTCAGATTACTTCTACTAAAAGTTAATGCCAAGTCATTTTACCACTTGGACATTTACCTGTAACAAATGAGTCTCCACCACCAAAATACTTAATTGGTGTCACATGAAGAATTGCTTGAAGAGCAAAATAAATGTCAGTTTTTCACAAGTCTCTAAGCAAGACAAAAGCAGTAAGCCCCATTTTCAAAAGACACTGTTCATTTCATTTAATTGAAGCTTAAAAGCATAGGTATGTAGTTTAAGTGTGATAAGTGTAATAAACTACCACGTTTGAGCTGCATCACAGTAACCAGCAAAACTCATGTTTTTAAAACCAGCCAAGAGACTGCTCTTCAACCTATCTGGACCTTAGAAGATCCCATTAATGCCCCTCACCATCAGCCAGCCATTAGCCAGAAATTAGCAGCTTCACAGCTCAAACAGTTAAATACATTTTAACTGCTTCAGATACTTAACACACTAATCCATTTTACTTGATTACTTAATCTAAAATCATCTACTTTCAGTTCAGTAGATAAAGAACCCTCTCCCTAACTGATGTGTGATTTTGGGGTGTAGCACCTACCAAAATTTCAGAGCAGAGTATGGGTTTCTAATAGCACCTGCTCCAGCCATGGCAGAGTGAACCTACCTCAAAAAGTCCATCAGCACTGACAAAACTTAAGTCACATATCAAAATGTATTTTAGATGCCAAAGAATATAGTCTTTGATTTCAAACCCTAGAACTGAGCAAAAAGAAAATTCAGTTTTATTTACTTACATATAATTTACAGATATCATCTAGGGAAAAATGTAAAAATACATAACCAAATTAACTATTTCACTACACTTAATACAGGCACAATGCAGATCGATTTTCATGCTTCACAGCAGAAACTAAACATGGGCTTCAGAAAACTTTTTCCAAGATCAAAAACTTCCTGTCTTGGAGGGGCCTGAACATTTTGAAAAGCACCAAATATTGTTATCCTCAAGAAAAAATAGGTAGACATGTCACTAGCCTAAATAGGGTGTTTCCTAGATATGGTGCTAACTGAAGTCTGGTTGAGTGACCATAAACAGGAGACGACTTGCCGTTGTTTCCTTCTCCCACTTGCCCAGGGCAGCATGGTACAGGGGAAGGAGTTATTAATGAGGTTTTTTTTGAGGTAAGCTTGTTTTAGTCACATTTCACTGTAACCACTGTTGTTACCATATAGAGCTCCAGTAGAGAAAAATTGCTGACCTAATTTACAAGTGACTTTTCAGAACATGGAGGAGGACACTGTCAGCACAGTGACAAATGAAGATTGAATTGTTATAGCCCCATTAAAACTGGCTTCAAGATAAAAGGATCATCACCAAATCCCACTGAGTTTTGTACAAGTACACCTTAAACACAGTACATGCAGGTCTAGGTCATTTGGAAGTGACATTGTATAAGTCATCCATTAAAGTTCTGCATGGTCTACTACACATGGCTGTCACCAGTAAAACCCAAGTTTTACAAACACTCTTAAAAGCCAGATTGGTATCTTCTATATAGACAGCAATGATGAAATTACCATTTTTTTAAGCATTTTCGTTGCTCAGGTAAGGCACTGAGGCAACCTTAAAGATCAAAGCTTAATAGAAGTAATTATTAATAATGAGGTATAAACATTTTAAAGTCAGCCTTTTGATCCATGTAATATAGTAGTCATTAATAGGTAGGATTGAAATAATTAGCTTAATTTATTAGCATCTTTAATGAGATTATTTTTCTGACTTGAGATAGCAGATTAAAACACATTAAAACACTTCAAAGGTGAATTGTTTCACTACGATCATTTGTTCAGAGTAGAAGGCTTATTAAGTTTGAATAGTATATGCTGTGAAGGTACAGTAGTGTACTACCTCGGTGGAAAAATTCAGATATGACAATGAAAAACTGGAGAACTAGAGTGAGTGCAAATATGAGCAGCTTTGGCCAGTTGAGACATTTAATCTGAGATTTCAAGATTATCCTCCTAATTGAGTTTAATATCTACTGAAACTAGACAATATTTTATATCTTAAACCTAGAACTGGGATAACCTCAGAGCAGTAAAGAAAATAAAAAACTCAAGGTCATGAACAAGATGCTGGAATCATTGGGGTATCACATCCTTACCTCACATGCTTACTAATGAGCTGAGGGGCCCAGACCTGAGAACGTGGGCTATGGGCAATCTCTCCATGCTTCCAGTCCTGCCAGATGAAAGGACCATGAGGACCCAGACTCAGGACCACCAGAGGACCTGCTGCAGAAGCAGGAGCCATCTCTCCTGCCACAGCTGAATTCTTAGACCACTGGGTGCACATGGCAGTGCAACACATCCCAGATCAGAAAAGGTTTGATAGTAAGAAATGAGAAAACAAACAATACCACGTTAAGGGACCTTCTTTCTGCTTTTCTCACCACCAATATCTTAGGTATCCAAGAGTCCAACTGGGACCTTAAAATCTTTGAAAGACCATTCATGGATTTCTGGGCTAAAGAGTCCTGATGTCTCAACATACTAAAGCATTTCTTTGTTTTAACGCTTCCCAAAACCCAGAAATACTTAAGTCAGGCAATTTTCAGAGTTGGAATCAGTGCAGGCAGCAGAGCTGTCTGCACCTTCTGACCCTGCTTTACCAGGTGCGAAGCAAACCAAAGAGATCTCATGGCATAATTTAAATCATGCATTTAACAAACTGTGTTTCTATGAAGTACAAGAATCTAACTTCTTTCTAAAAGCCTTAAAATGGAAAACTCTTAAACTCCATAACAACCCTTTTAAAAAACAGCATTCAGAGAAGACCAGCAGAATGACAATGAAAATAGGAGTGAAATTCCCAATTCAACTGGATAGGAACAAAAATAAAGTGGACAGGATACCTTTGGAGGAGAAGCTAAGGAACATCCAGCTCCTGTCACTGCCTCAAAAAGGACAAAACACTCTGGGGACAAGGCACAAGAAACCTCACAGCTTGAGGAGGGCCTGGAAGTACCCCATACCTACAGACTGGGGACCTATAAACTACAGGATTAAGTCTAGAAGTAAAAGCCAAGCTCAGAGCTTACAGAAGCTACATTGAGAGTGACCTAATTTTACTGGAATAAAAAAGGAAGCCAAAGACTCAAGTAGATAGATGTCTAGAAATTCTGAAGACACAGAGGGAGTCTATTGTAAAATAATTGTAATGGTCCCTACATTTGGATAAGGGACATATAAGAGAAGAAATTGAATATTGAAGGTGTCACCTTCCTGAGAATATCAGCCAGGACTGCACTCCAAATTTAATTTTAGACTACCTACCCCATGCTCCACCAAGTACTTGTGCTTTCTGTGTTTACAGTCTGAAAGAACTATTTAACATCTCTGTCCAAAACAATAAGATCCAGATTAAAATTCAGGCAAATAATTTCATCCAAACAGATTTCATTCACACCATCGTTCAATGTTTTGCTGTTGAATTTTTTCTTCCTTTGTTTTCTTTTCTGACAAGTATCTGCATGTCTGGATTTCAGTCAGAACTGTGTGGGTTTTCATACAGGATTCATCACTATAGTAACCAAGAACAAATCACCAAGTGTGAGGGGTTTTCTGTTTCCCTCTTTTTTCTGTTTTTGCTTTTTTTACCTTTTAAACTGACAGTGAAGTGGGACACAGTAAAATAGTTCAGATTCTCAGAAGCTTCCACAGAATTCCAGTGACATTTGGGTTTACAAACCCTCTAGAATCCAGCAGAAATCCCCGCATAAATAGAATTATGTAGGAATTTTCTGCAGTGTTTAATCCCATGACTACAATAGAACTAAATGTTGTTCCTAATAATTTTATTAATAGGGAGCAGAGGGTGGATGAAAGGTTGTACTCATGAATTTTCTAGCCTCATCTTCCAGGCGAAAGTTTGGACAATTTTGAGATAAGTCACAAAGCATATCAAGGACCACTGATCACTGGTTAAACAAATGATAAAAAGTCTCAGACAAACAATTTGAAAAAAATCCTGGAATAAATATTGCCTGTCCTTTATAATCATTTTGAGAAAGCATTTTAAGCAAAACAAGAGCTCTTTTTTCCACAGAAATATTCTTAAATGCAATGTTCCTCAAATATTGCATAAACTAAGACATTGAAAACAGTATTCAAGAAAAGGTATTAACTGAAAGATCATATTTTTATGTATATCTGGATGCATGTCTATAAATAAATTTGTAATAAGACACATAAGATCTCAGGCTCCTCTGCAAATATCAGATGAAAGCAATTGCCTGAGTTTCTCTCTTCTGTTACCAGAGAAAACTTTTATTTAGCATTTCTGTTCATCTGACAGCAGTATTCCTTATTTGGATTCTGTTGCTCTTAAAATGAACAGACATGGACATCCTGTAAAATTGTTGCAGAATGTGCAATATAATGAAAAGAGCTCTTGTTTCATGTCCATCCTAAGCTCTTAACATACAGTGCACTGAAGTGCTGGAGCAGGTATCAAGAGTGTGCTGCAATCAGACACAGACCTCTAACTGCAAAACACAGCTTTAGGAACATTTGACATAATCTAGTCCAAGAACTTAATGACCAAAAGTATGCTTAACAAACAAACGCCCCAAGTCTGAATCATAGAAATCAATTTCAAAAATGAAAAACTGCATAGATTAAACAGGTCTCTGATGACCAAACGTCAGTCAACAACTGTTATCAGCTAACACTGCATATACACAGGTAGGGAAATGACATTTGAACAGTCATAATGACTAAGTTTCATCCTGAATCAAAGTTAAATTGAACCTACTCATATAGTCATTAAACATACTTGTTTAAAATGCAAATGTCACAGATTGCTTAATTCCATTATACAATTTCCACCCTTTACAAATTAGAGTGTTTTCCTCTGGCAACCTTATCAGCACAGGAAAAATGTATCAGGGTAGAAGGGCTTGTACATTTACTTGTGCAAGAAAGACAATCCAAAACAAGATGACTACATTAGCAGAAACTATCATAGAGACAGGTCCACTTAGCTAAGTCCAGTGCTTACTTTATCAAGCAACAAAATATTTTAGGAATTTCACTACTGTTAACTCATTCATAATGGAACTACTTTGCATATCTGCTTGCTTGAAGAAAGCAGATATTTGCACCTTGAAAAAAATCTTAAGATGAAACAGCAGATCCTGCTTACAGGAATGAGATCTGGAGTGGAATGACAGGATTCAGTAAAAGCAGGACATACAGGGGTCTAATGAAGTGACAGCATGGCAATAAAGCTACGGTGTCTTTTGTTCACAGCCTAAGGTTTGCATTAAGGAGTTGCTATAGAAATGCAGAGATAGAGTCAGTCCTACATTCAGCTCCAGCACTTTTCTCTCAGTTGTCGTGAATTTTTACATGATCTAGCAATGAAAACTAGTATAAAAAAATACTATTTACAGTCACTTTGATTTGGTCAATTATGTAATAAATAAAAAGGAAAAGAGGGAAAACCACACAGTTACTGATTTAGTAAATCTGAGGATGAAGTGGCCATTCTGCATAACCCAGCTTCTGCTATGCCTGTCAATACTTTTCCCTTACACTGTATTTAATGCAATTTAATGCATTTAAACAAAGCTGCATTTAATGAAAGTTTAACCTATATTTGGCTAAAACATGTTTTCTAAAAGTGACGGAAATTACATCAAAAGATTAGAAAACACACATTCCATGACACTTTATTTTAGCAGTTCATCATATTCATTCATGTTAAAAAGTACCGATTTCTAACTTAAATTTGGCCAGCCTCAACCTCTTAGGGTAATTATCTCCTATTATCTCCATATAAAATGAAAAGACAATTGTTCCCTTTTCCAGCTTGATTAGAAAGCCACAGTATTTTGCAACAAGACATTTCTAACTATAAGATAGTTCAGGATTTGTTTCTCCCTTCCCAGTGAATATTTCTGACTATCATCACACTGATTGTACTAACCAAAGGAGAGATATTAAAGACTGACATATAATGAAATGACAAATAGAACGAAGAATGATAAAGGACTCAAAATACACCCAAATAGCACATAAAAAATAATTATTCATCATATGATTAACTGCTAGCCAAATAAACATTTCCTGGGATAAGCAGATATAAGGGAAACTTTCCGTCTAGAGATTACATGAGATGCCTCTGTTCAACAAATGTCCCTTAAGAGAGTGTTTAAAAAATAAAAAAATAAGCTGCATATGAATAAGTTTCAGAGCACATGAGGACACAAAGACAGAATAACCACTGCTTCCCTACTAAGAAAACGGTATACTTGTTAAAATGCCTTGCAAGGAACTGCTGGAAAAAACAGTTAAGAGTCTGCATTCAGTTCCCCAAAGGCAGCAATTGGCTAAGATGACACTGGCTGATTAAAATGGATTCTCTACTTTATGCATAGAAGAGCTATGGAAAGGGGAGATTAGGGTATAAGATTAATGGGGCAAAACAGCTAAAGCTACGAAAAAACTGTACAGCTGAATTATCACCCCAAGGACCAACCCATAAGGATAAAGTGTTTGGGCACACTAAAAAGTCTATATTCTGTCATATGAGTTTACCATCTTGTATTTCTGGAAAATATGCCATCAGTGTTTGTGCAATTAAAAATAAAAACCAACATTTCCTTAGTAGTGTCTGGGGGAAGAAAAAAAAACCAACAAAACACAAACAATTTTACTTAGCATTAGAAAATATAACAAGAAGAAATTAATGAAAACATTGACTCCATTAACAGCCATCCTGTTCTTATAAATATAAAGAATTGCATAACAAAATTTCTCAAATATGTAAAATACCAGATTAACAACCACTGTCTCTTGAAAGAAAGCACCTAACTAATGAGGCTAGGTCTAATTTATGTCCACATTGACAGCTGTCTTAGAAACAGATTCACGAATTCCTGATAACATTCTTTCAAACCAGTTTCCATAGCAACTGCCGCCCCATACTCCTTTCCCTAAGGCACAAAACATCTAATAAAATAATAATAATAGCAACAATAACAACAACAGTAGTATCTACTTCCACAATGTCTATCAGGACCACAGGTTAGATTTCTTCTAAGAAACAAGGTTGACTCTTACAGTGGAGATTCAATCTATTGCAAACACATTATGATGTATATTTTATTATTTATTTTGTTATTTGGAATTGAAAACAGAAATACACAACTCTCTAGAATCAGAGTGAACTGTCCTTTTCAAATAAATTGTTGCTGGTGGTAATGAATTTTAGGAAGAAAAGCAGAGAAATATGAAAAAAAGAGAAAAAGGAAACAGCAAGAACAATCTAATAAGCTATAATTTTAACTTGTTGGTCAGGTTCTGTCCATTATGAATTGATTTAGACAGTCTTCCTGACAGGTGTTGAAAGAACTGGAAAAACCTGTTAACTTTTCAAGTAAGTGATGCCCACTATCAAGATCAATGACATCTATTCTTTCTTTGGCAGCAGTGATAAAGGAGTGTAGTATTTTCTGGCTCTCAGAAAATTCCAGGAGAGCTGCAAAAACTGATTTTTTGCTACAGCTACTCCAACAGAGGGCGAGAATTTAACTAAATAGTGCATCTGGTATGAAGCCTAGCAAAAATACCAGTGTATGATACCATAATAATACCTTATATATCCTCTCTATTCCCTCATGGGTTGTGCATGACTCACATACCCCTCATGATGACTGCAAAACTGCTGAAAACCTATGCAATTATTCTTTCACAGTAGATAAATTAAACAGATATACACATGTTATAATAATGTACTTATTAGTGGGCAGATATTGAGTTATTCCAGAATCCAGTATTTTGATTTTTGAACCTATCACAAAAAATATTTTCAAGTATGTTGTCAGGAGAACATGCAGACCAACAGAATAGCGGTAGTGAGAATGTGTACATTTACACAGAGATCTAAATATCCAAATTCAATAAACAACCTCCACACACACACCCCATACTTTTTAATACAACCGAGCATTAGAGAATGGGTTCAAATTTCTGATGGGCAGAGTAGTTTGACTTGAAGTTCTAGATTTAGACATTTAGTGTTACCGCCGTCTTGAGTATGTAAAAGAAGCCTAATAAGTGTGGAAGCAACCTTAGTTTGGGGGTGGTTTGGTCAGAACTGCTCGTATGCAACCCTTTTGATCCAAAAGCAGGCTAAGTACTTTCAGATCTCTGTAGACAGACTTATATACAGCAAGCACATATGAAAACAATGAAAACTTCATTTGAAGGTTTTCTGTTCTTATTACCAAAGCATAACTGAAAAAAACTAAGCCTTGAAACAAATTTCAATTTCTAACAAGTAAGGCAACCAGCAGTGAAATGGTCTGAAAGGTGAAGAAAAAGAGTCCCACCATTTCCTGTGCCCAGAATTCTGAACTTAACCATCATGCTCTTAATATGCTTTCTGGAAAGAGTTTGCAGTTTGTTTTTGAGAAAGAAAAATGCATATGTAGAGTAGTTACTTCCATGCTTGTGATCAGCGAACCAGTTCTTGAACACCTCCAGTGAGGGAGACTCCACAACCTCTCTGGACAACCTGTTCTGGGGATTGGTCACATGCACAGTAACGAAGCTTTTGCTCATGTTCAGATGATACTTCCTGTGCATCAGTTTCTGCCTGTTGCATCTTGTCCTGTTGCTTGGCACCACTGAGAAGAGCCTGGATCCAACTTCTTGACAGACTCCCTTCAGGTACTGATGGACATTAATGAGGTCCCCTCTCAGTCTTTTGTTCTTGAGACTGAACAGGTCCAGCTCCCTCAACCTTTACTTGTAAGAGGGATGTTCCAGTCCCATAACCCCTTGTAGCCCCTCCACTGAACTGGCTACAGAAGCTCTGCGTCTCTCCTGTCCTGAGGAGCCCAGAACTGGACATAGCACTCCAGATGTGCTTCACCAGAGCTGAGTAGAGAGACAGATTCACCTGCCCTGACCTGCTGACAATGCTCTTCTAATGCACCCCAAGATACCATTGGCCTTCTTAATCACACTTTCCAATCCTAATCCACTCCTGCTTTAAAGTAAACAACTTTGAAATACCACACAGTTAAAGCAGAACAGCACAGGATGCAAACCTTGAAGTAACTTCCCAAACCAGCAGCCCAGAAAACAGCAAGGGTAAAATATTGTAAGTCCTCTACTTAATCAGGTGCAAAGAACAAAATTAGAGAGAGAGCAGCGATAAAGAGTGGCAGTGAGGGAGATGCAATCTGAGGGAATCAACTGGCAAGCCTAGAACAGCTCCCTTCTATATGATTCCCTACACACTATGGCCATTTAAAAATTCAGAGGATCAAATTTGCATGTACAGCCAAGGAAGAAACAATAAACAAGAATTACAGTGATGCTGTTCCCTGGGAAGGTGTGAGCATGTCTAAAGCAGAATGCTTCAACTGGCAGACTGACTGACTGCACCAGTGTGTTACTTGCTTTCAGGGCACAGTCATGTTTTGTTTCAACAGGATGCAGCTATGGGTTTCTGACACCAGTGCCACTCCAGGAGCCTAAGCCTAGGCTAGACATCTCCAGCACGACAACTTTCAGAGCACAGTAGATATTGTGCTGGGGTTCTGCATATCCTATTCCTTCTCCATCACTGGCAACAGCACATAAGCATGATTACGCAAACACAATAAACTTGAGCTGCACTTTAACCTACAGTTTTGTTCATATTAGTGCTTGTGACAGTGCAGATTTTCTCCCCAAGATGCACTGGTTCCCAGCCTTGTTACATCTCTGCAAACTTAACACTGGTATCTGTACTGTCTAAGTTATTAATCCTCCCTTTTTCTGCCCAGCCTTCCTCCCCTAATTACTGCGCAAGAGAGAAAAGAGACTGAGATTACAAGAAACAGGTCGTTTAAGGATTCACTTTCCAGACATTTTCCAGCCTCTCTACACAAAAGCACTAACAGTGCCTGGATGCTCGCCTGTTCTGTCTCTACCAATGATTTGTTATAAAACCTTGGGTAAGTCATTTACATCCCTGTGACTTCTACTGTATCCAAAACACAATACTAAAGCTTATATTAATACTAATCCTTAATTCATATTAAAATTAGTGCTTATAATAAAACTAAGACTTACACTTTTCTAATAAAAGTTTACTTATCTGCTGTGAAGATTTTAGTTAATAATGATTAAGACAGAACAAAACTTTGCTTTAAAATAGACAAAATTGGCAACAAGTGTATATCCCCTTTTTGTTATCTTTTTTGAGCTTGAACATCTTCTTTCCTTAATAAGATAAACTAAACAAAGCCATTTTTTAATAGCTCAGATAAAATAAGAGAACAATAAAATTAACAAAAGGCAGTAGTGCCATTTTACTCCATTTTAACACCAAAGTAGTAATATGTTCCGATATCACTGTTGTTATTTCTTCTTGAATAGATTCATTATCTCAGTTGTCCCATCAGCTATGGCAGAAGTTTATTGCTTTTAAAGCAAGAAAAACAGAAATAATATCCCTGTGTGGTTCATGACACACACTGGATTTCGTTTTGAAGCTCACACAGAAGGAAATGCAAAGAGAGGGCAGACTGGAGGCTGTTCCGTGTGCCATTTCTCTTAGAAAAGATGCACGGCAGCTCTGCACAGCTCCAGCCCTGTGTGCTGCATGTTCGCCTAATTGAAGGGAGCATCTCTCCAAGCTCCCGTGGCAGGCTGCCTAGCCGGGCGCGAGGCTGGCTCCTGGCAGGTGACAAAGTGCTCTCTCCCCCCGGCTCACCAGGCTGCAAGGGCACTGCTGCTACCGAGCGAGCCGGGGGAAAGCGGGGGCAGCACCGAGGAGAGCAGGAGGGAGAGCAAAATTCCAGCTGCACTTGCTCACATAAGGACTCCCTGTTAGACAGCCTTGGAAACAGCCACAGCACCAAGTTAGAGGAAGCCTGCACGGTGCCAAGTTGGCACCTGCTGGGGAGGAAAGGAAGCTGCTGGGGAAAAATAACTAGAAAGATAAAAGAGTGAGGAGTCACTAGAAAGATGTTAAATATTTAAAAGAAGTATGGAAAATGGATATTAGGTGCGGTTTTTCCCTTAAAACTACAGTTTGGTAGGAAATCCTAGGTTAAATAAAAAAGAGAAAAATACAGCTAATACTGTCTCAGGTATTTGTCTTGCTAAAGTAAGCAAGCCAGGCAAAGCACAATTTGGTGGTCTGCTATGCAAGGCAGATGGAAGGTTAAATTAAATTTCAGGAAGCCATGCAAAGATGAACATGGTGTTCTCCACTTCATAAAAGAAAGCAATTTCACTGGGAAATTTATCTTGTGGTATAGGTATAAAACAGAATTAAAACTCTTCCTATTTATTAAAATGTTTAAGATGTCTTCCCTAGTGCCCTAAAACAATTTAAGCACTGCAACTGCAATTTGCCTACCGAAAATTCACCAGCGATTACGTGATTGTAGAGTACTTCTGCTCCTGCAGTCTCAGCGGTAGCTCACATTACAAGAATTATATCACAATGGTTTTTACTCTGGTATCCAAAAGCTTTGTATTTAAAATTACTGAAATTAAAAACCCACATGCCCCACACACAAAACAAGTGCCTTAAGTAAGCACATACTGCCTACTTTTTAAATAATGTAAAAAACACACCACAATTATCAAAACTTAACCACCAGTAACAAACCCACTGTAGGACAGAACAGGAGAAGAGGTTATACTAATGGGGCCAGCAGAAAACTCTAGTGCCAAGCTATACCTCTAAACTTTAGCAACCCTTAACAGAGCAAGGTTAACAATTCAGGCTGTATTCTTAGTCCACAATCAACATAATTTAGCCAACATGATCATTTGGACATTTTGCTAATTTGATCTGCAGGTTTTCTTAGCCAACCTTAAAGAACAGACAACTTCTGATCTTTGATGGACAGAGCCACAAAATTGTGATTCTAAGTAGAAAATAAGACCTGTTCCTTTTGGCAATTTTATCCTGCCCCAAAAGATGCCAGTTCAATTATTTTCTGGAGTTTTCTAAATACTGTCCCTTCTTGGAGGTTCCTATCTGCTTGTTACCATTATGTACAAAATTGCTCATAAAGATTAATGTAAAAAATTATGAACCTAGGGTAATAGAAAATTCCTCTAAGGAGTTATTTAAAAATACTGTTATTGTGCAGCCAAAACAAGCATTTGTTTGCATAAAGTGACAGTAAAGAAGAGAAAAAAGAAGAGACTGGGATTTCTCAACAGGACCATTGATGCAGACACAGGTATCAGGTAAGTTTCAGGTAAGTGTTGTCTCAGTAAACAGAAATCAATCAACTAAATACTGGCTATTTTGAGAATTTTAGCCTCATTTTCTCTTCACCTGATATGTTACAACAGTGAAACAGGGACACTTAAAAAAATCAAATTAATCACAAGCTTAATTGAGTTAGGAAAAAATTTTGCCCAAGTGAAAAAAAATATCCACACACTTTTTCCTGCAAAAAGGGGCTATATCACAACAGAAGTTTATGGACTATAAATAGACTGGTGAAATGGTGCTGCTGAGACAGAGGAACTGGTGGGAGAAGAGAAAGCGTAAGGAGAATTTGGTATTGTTCTCATCATCCAAGCTACCCAGTGATTTCACTGCAACAACAAAAACCACTAGTTTGAAATGGTGGGAGGAAGTTTCATAGAAGGAAAGGAGGCAGGAAGAAAGGGACACTTCATTCAGGATCTCAGCACTGCTTTGTACTAAATGCACAATTCAAACTACTTGCATGTCAAGGTTAAACTTTGTGCCATGCATAAGCACAGTGCTCATGAAAATCTTTCATTGCTTCCAACAATGACAAAATGAAACATTAATATATCTACTGAATTAAACCTGATGTGGTTTAAAAAATGGAATCCATTCTGTTTTCAATTTTAATCATTCATCGCTCTTATTTTATTACACCAAAGACAGAACAAGCTTAAAATGCATTAACTTAGTTAAACAAAGCCTGATTTTATGATGCAAATGTCAGTCTTCACAGTTCAGTAAGTTCTTTTGCATGTTATATGACTTGTCTACATTACCTCAGCTGACAGGTTTTTTTTATAGCTCCTTTTTTCAATAGGTATCAGGGTCCCTGATTCTTCCACCCACAGCCATGCTGATCCAAACATGATCTGAAATTATGCACAGTTGTTCACAAGCAGCTCCTGCTCTCCAGAATGACACATGGTAACCTTCATGTTCCAAGCAGCACACAGGAGAAATCCTGCCCAGCCCTCATGGAGAGCACACTTTATTCCACATACATACACACTTAGCAGGTACAGCCAAGTACCTAGCTTCTCAGTTGTTATATGTCAACAGCTCCATATATTTGTTTCCTGTTTGGAATCTAAGGCACCATGAATTACATCACCTCTTCCTTCTCTTTGCTTGAGGTTATAAAAAAAGCTTCATACATAGATTAACTTGCCTGATTTTTCACTGGCTCAAAAAAAAGCAAGCTAATTAATTAATCAAAGTCAGAAAAAAATATTTTTAAATTACTGGGAGAATATATGTAAAAAATTAAGAAATTAATTATTCAAAGGTAGTGAGTCATATGAACCAAATACTGTATTTTAGAGACACTGTGACAGGATCTAAGAGTCATAAAAACTTCAGGCAGATATACTAATCCAGGTATTGGGAAAGGAACCAAAAAAACTGCCCCATTGAAATGCTGATAAGCCCTGTGAGAATGTATTTAAAGTAGCTCCTAATTAAGAGAATTCTTCCACTTTCAGCCACACCAGAGTAGTTTAACCCTTTAACATAGAGACATCTTATTCAGTAACACAAGAATTCAATTATTTTTTCTTTTGCTGCAAGTAAAGCAGAGGGATTTAACTTTATTATAACACAAGTGATAAAAAAGGAGACTATACTAAATAATGTCAACGTGAAACAAGACTCAATGCCTTAGCAATGCCACAGTCCAGCATAAGCAAACAGATTATTTTAAATCACACCATACAAATAAACAACTTATTTAAAAAGGCAGTTTATGAAGACTAGATATGTCCTATGTCCGTCTTGCATATAAGTCAAGAAGAACAATTAATTACTGATCACATAAATCAAAAAGTAGCATCTTGTGTTCAAGTTATCCATGGAAGTGTAAGATACATTGCTAGTACTGCCTTGTACTGTTGTGAAATGGAAAAACAGCACACGATAAAGAACAAGAGAGGAAAGATGCTCCCTGGGTTGTGTTCCTGGGAAAGGAGTCTCTTTCTCCTCTTCCATATTAAGTGGCCATAAGCCTACTTTCTCTTGCTCAAGTTCCCTAGAAATGTTGTATAAGTGATAGAGTATTAATAATAATACAAACATAATTAGGATACACTACACATGAAACTAAGCTGTACACAAATGCCACATGTGCATAACTTTTTCACCAAAAACTGAAGAAACCATGTAAGGAATCATTTTGCTCGAATTCAGAGTAGTTTGAAGATCAAACTTTCAGATAACAGCTCTTTCCTGGCCTATTTATTCGTTATGAGTTTGCAGTTCCAAAAAATTGTCCTTAACAATCACCTCCATCAATACTCTGTGGAGTGGAGCTACCTGTCACTATATACAACTAAAGATAGACTACAAGTGGACAGTAACTTTATTATGATGGGGAATAAATAATAAGTAAATTCTATAACTACATCCTTAAATAAATTTAAATGTATTTTAATCCTGAGCACAGAGAAAAAGTAAAAATCAAATGACTTCCAGGAAAGCACAAACTTCCATTACTTCCTCCCATTTGAGTGGTCTTCTCTTGAATGCAGAGAGCACAGTTACCATCAACACTAGTCATGAGGCAAACTACTACAAAACCATTAATAACCAAAGATGCTTGCTACCAGAGGGAAAAGTAAGTCTCCTTTTGTTGCAGTAAGGTAGAAAAATCATAAAGAAAGGCCTCATGAAATCAAGACTGCTCTCCTGGAATCAGTGGCTGGCCTTGTCAAGCTAGCATTTTGCAAGTTCCCATGTGAAAGAAATCCTGGTGTGAGCAGTTTGTTAACATAACAATCTATCCCTGGGTGAAAAACAACTTGCACCTTTATAAATTGTTTTTATACAGTAGATAGAAAAATTAAAATTATCTCTCACAAAGATCTTTTCCTGCACATACACACCAGGGGTTTGAGTGACCAATCAATACAGAATAACAACTTGTTACTAAGCAATAAAGTAATTGGCAAGAAAACTACAAACCAATTGGAGTCACACACAAGATTTGTAAAACTGCACATAAACAAATTATGTGAATAAAGAAGGGGATTTTTCCACCATGAGGAAAATGGAGACTGTGTGATTTATTCCCATATCCTTCCACCATAACTTCTATGCCTTCAGCTTCGTTGTATGTCCCTCTTGCACCGTGTGGACAGTACAGACCTCAGCACCAGGCAGAGCCCCACAGCAAGGGCAGAGGAGGAGGCACAGGCAGGAGCTGGACATGAGCTGCATCTGTGGCACAGCCCTCGCACAGGGGTCCCAACCAGCAACGCTGCATTGCAGCTGCCACTGCCAATTCTGTCTGTCTCCCATACAGAAAGTTCTTCTCCTGGGCTAAACTAATCCTAGGCTTATCAGGTCTTTACATTTCACATAATGTGGCCACATTTCTTCAATAACTGGTCCAATCCTATTGTTTGTTTTTCTAACCTACAGCCATCCCATCATTAAAAGAAATTAATCTAAAGTGCTATATTTAATCTCAAAGTTTCTCAGCTCAAAACATCAGCTAAGATTTTCAAATAACTACAATACGCATGTATCACTTTTGAAAGTACAAAACCATGCAAATCTTATGTATAATTAACATGGGGCCAGTTCTGACTTTCTTGGGATAGCAATACTCCAAATTATCCAGCAAGTCTAGTAACTGACAAGAAAAACCCCCAAAAAACCAAACCCTAACAAATTCAAAGTAATACTTCCTGTTCTTTGAGAAAATCTAGCATTTGAAATTACATTTTCATTTTCCATTGGGATTACCGGTTTATCACTTTTGAAGGTACAAAACAATGCAAATCTTATGTATAATTAACATGGGGCCAGTTCTGACTTTCTTGAGATAGCAATACTCCAAATTATCCAGCAAGTCTAATAACTGACAAGAAAAACCCCAAAAAAACCAAACCCCAACAAATTCAAAGCAAATTAAAAGTAATACTTCCTGTTCTTTGAGAAAATCTAGCATTTGAAATTACATTTTCATTTTCCATTGGGATTACCATTTACATACAATGTCACAATGTTTAAGAATGCCAGGACAGATTACTGGATCCAAGTAAAGATTTTCCTATTCCCAAGCAGAGCCACCTGAGTCAGCCTGATTTTGGACTGTATGGAGTCCACCCGAGTCTCTGTAGGACTCCATGATTTGCTCTCCCCTCTGCTGGTCAACAGCTTTGATCTGTTTGTCCTAAAATATGACATAATGGCTCATCCAAAGGTTTAACTGGCACATAATTCTGGATGTCAGTCAGAAGGTCTAGTCCACGCACGCGCTCCTTTAAGGAATCATAGTTTAGAGGAAACAAATCAACAAAAAATTCAGGAAACCAACCCAGTTGATTTAAATTCAATTAAAGTGTTGTGATTCAGGTCTACTATACTCATAATTGCTTTCACTGTTTCTCAGTGGAGGGGAGGAGGAAAGGAAGTTTACTGAGTTATTTCTAGCACATATGGAAACAACACATCAAATCACCTGCTAAAGCTTTCAGCTAGAAAAGCTAAGCAGCATCAACAACTTAGTGTTTTCATTCAATACTTGTGGAACTACAGACGTTGTAATAGCACTCTTGTGCAGCATCTGACACTCAAGTATGCTGTAATCAAAGCCATATCCTTCCTGAAATATATATTTCCATCAAAACATGTATTTTGGTCAAAATATATGTGATCAGACTTACGGAAGTAAAAAGGTAAACTGAATAACATGTAGACATTTACAGTAAGTGAAGCACTGCATAGATTTTTGCACATTGTATTTTTTACTCATGGAGAATATTACAATTTTAGTGTTCCTTAAATACATCCTTTATCTAATGCATACAATGGGATTTTTTTTTTTTTTTGAAGCAGAGTGGAGCTGCAACTCTTCACCTAAACAGTGTCATTGGAAAACATTCCCATCTTCAACATGGTAACGCTGATGAACTGTATTTAAACAGCAAGCAATTATCTATATTATTGTCATCAACCCTGAAATTTTAAGGCCATGGTTTTTAATGTTTCCAAATCACTTTAAGCAGATAAAGCAGCCTGAATATCTTATCATGAGATATGAAAAATACATAGAAAAATTTTATTCTAATATAGATCTGGTAGCTAAAAATCTCCTCAAAGTGTGGAAAGTTACATCAGTGATACCTACTAGAAAAGCATTAGGATGAATAACACAATGAATGTTGGACTGAAGCAAAAAGCACAGTCTGTTTTTGAGCTAAGGCTAAAAAAAAAGGAAGCCTTGCATTTTTAAAGTAGTCTTGCTTCTTCTGCGGCTAACTGAAATTGCCAGTCTTCTTACGCTGGCAAATAACAAATACAGAATTATAGCAGGAAAAGATAAAGTGGAAGCCCAAAGTGAACTGTACTTCTGTAGAAGGATAGCAATTAATTTCAACAAGGAGTTCTAAAAATAAGCAAAGTAGTAACACAAATCAAGGTTCATCATGACAGCATATGACTTTTTAACACTTCCCATGTCTCCCTTTAAGGATTTTACTCTAGATATCATCACTCAGACCTAACAAAGAAACATCAGACGTTTGCACTGTAAAAACACACTAATTCTGAAGAACCTCAAACATCCCTTCTGAGATGTGCCCACCACACATAGTCCATCACCAGCTTTCTGCTTTGACTGCTTTTTATCCCTTTATCCTAGCATAAAGGTATGACTCTTCAGGGCCCCTTTTCAAACTCTCTGCTAATGACTCGTACTGGCTGCATATAGCAGTAGTGGGAGACACTGATGTCAGACAGTTCATTCTGCGCCATCACCTAATGTGTATGAAACAGTTTGAGTGGAACTGAAAATTCCTAATCACCGCCTTTGAGTTTGTAAACATATTCATCACAGACAAAATGAGCTCTTGTGACGTAGGAGCCTGTAAAAAGGGAGCTCTTATGAGCTCATTTGTTGTGTATTCTGAGTATGCTAATACACTTCTTTCCTTAAGTGGCATCTTGCATAAATAAAACAATCATAGTCATATTTATACCTCAGAACTAGAGGTCAGCTGAAAAATAATTCCATCACCAATATCTCAAGCATAGGCTGGAGAATTCTATGTGGCAATTTTTCACTGTATTATCTCACAGCAAGCACAAAAGGGACAAAAGAGATATTTCTTTTAGAAAATTTTATCTCCCAAGAAAGCTCATGCCCAAATAGTGAAAAGTGTTAGAAGAAAACAATCTGACAGCCACTGACTCTGAATAACAAATATGCCAGTGCACTTGAGACACCACTGTGAAAATCTTTATGACATTTATAAGGAAGGTTTCTAAATACACACTGAAAGACAGCAAGAGGCTGTTTATCTGCCAGTTTAATAGATGTGCTTACTAGTAGCAACATAAGTTAAATAATCCAAAATTGCTCACTTAAAAATATTTCCCACAATCTACTAAATATTCTGCATTAGTATTTATCCATGAAGGTAACGTTACTGACAAAACACCTATTCTGTCAAAAAGGTGGTTTATAGTTCATAAAGACTACTCTAAGTGCTCTCTACCTAAAGATTACAGCCACTTTTCAAAGACATTACAGATAGAATGATATAAATACAGAATTATGGTTCAGCTGTGTCTGAAAAGGTTGACAAAGGAAGAAGGAGACTCGGGAGCCTATAAATACACAGAAAGCAAAACAAGGCATAGAAAAAGAACAAAAATATTCATTTGCAGAAGGCACAAGCATCTTAAAATAGCTTAAATGCTTTGGGCATAAAACCCAAGCTGAACGTTTTTGCCCAGGCTAAAGGGCAGCTGAGCAGAAATTTAACTCCAGCCTACAATCCTTGATTGCGAGTTAATTTATACCCGTCAGAGATGCATCGCTGCATGCTGCATAGTGCTTCAACTATAACCTGTTATCACTGCTCTCATCTGGGAAGGTTCTGATTACAGAAAAGTTAATCAGGAGGGTGGAGCAGCTAAGGGACAGCTGATGACACCTCCACCCTCAGATTTTCAGCAGTGTAGTGGCACTGATCTAAAAGAGAGAGATCCCTTTTAAACCATGTTTTTAACAATCAACAAAACACAAGAAGAATACAAATGGTAGAAAGTAAATATAGTTGATGTGTATATGCGCAATGGTGCTAAGATATAAACTTAAAATTATAAAAATGACACCTGGAAAAAAAAAAGTTTAAAGAAACCAAAACAGTTTTTGGATTCTCTGCTTTATCACATATATGAAACTAAATAACTCTTATCCCAAGTCCATAACTATCTTCTTTCCTCTTTGACACTAAAATGCCAATCTAAAGAAGAACTTCCAAAAAAAAAATCTAAAGCATGAGCTGAAGAAAGCTATGAAATAATACAGAAAGCATGTGCCTCCTTCTTATTAATAAAGAAATAGAGGTGGGAAAACAACAGTGAAAGTGTTCTAATTTTAAAGGACACCATGAAATATTTGCTGTTACAAATATTATGAATGGCCTACCAGTATTGACCTAAAGCAGTTGATTTCATTGGGTTTAAAGACCCATTGCACACAGCAGCCCAGAGCTTTGCTCTGTGAAATCAGATCTAATAGACAGAAGCATTTTATCTACCATTTAGTGTTCAGAACCCTCTTGCTGTTGACTTTCTGAAGTTTATTTTTTTAATTCAGCTTTACATACTAAGTATCCTTCATGAGACATCCCTAACCCCAGAATATACGCCAACTGAACAGGAAGGTTCATTCAAGAGCACATTGTCTCACGGGCACCCCAGTGCACTACTAAGGTGTGACCTTGATCTTGGCTCATTCTTGCTGAAAATGTTATTTCAGGGTGTAAGAAGGCTCATGAGCCAAGACTACAAAAGACTTGAAAAAGTCAAAGCAAAGATAATAGATTAGCCTGATGCAAGGAAAAATAAAGGCTGACTTCCTCATATCCTCGAGGGCTGTTGACCAGAAAAGGCTTATCAGCTGTCCCATCAGAGTCAGTAAATCCAATAATGCTGCCTTATTGATTGCTCCTGATAAGCAATACATATTTGCTGACATTTTATAAGTCCTGTCATTTTCTCAGTGATAAAAAGGATATTACCAAGAATGACATGAACAGGAAGGGGGTTATATCGGAATTCTCTGATATTTCAAAGGACACATGGATGTGCCCAGATCATTTGCAATTGCTTATTGCCCTCCACAGGACATACATGAGGACCAGCCTCACTACAAAGTAGCTTTACAAAATTATTCTATTAGGAATCCAAATAAAAGACTCTTGTGAGATAATATGAAAAAAAGAACATGTAAAAAATGAATAGTGGGAAAATTATTTAAACTGATTTAAACTATGCAACAGTTAAGTAACCAAGTCCCCGAGTTCACAGCATGGCATTTCTTATTGTGTGTTTTCTCACTTAAAATGCGATTAACAAGATTCAAACATTTCACCTCTGAAAGTGTCCCCATTCTCAGTATTCATGCCAAGAATAATGGCTATAATACCTGAGTGCATGTACACAAAATCAGAAAAGCTATCACATTTGAAGTGAAATTCAAATGCAATTAAGGCATAAAAGTAAGTAAGATGTTAGTACGAGTAGCTTTATACTTAGAATTATTAATATATAATTCCAGATATATCTGGTAATTCCCATTTCAGACAGCAGTATTTGGAAGGATTTGATGCAGAGTCAAGAAATGGGCCTAGGTAAGGAGGTCTGCTTCAGCGCTCCAGGTCTTTGCGGACTTGTAGGAAATAATGAGGAACAGTCTTTTCAGGAGGGTTTCAGAAGCTCCCAGTACCTGAACTTGTCTCAAGCACACCTTTCAGGGCCACATCTTCCCACCCTCTGGGAACTAGGCCACTCATGGGAAGACAGTTTCCAATAGATCAGAGATAATTTAATTATGTTTTAAGTACTTGTTCCACAAAACAGTCACATTGTCCATTTTGCAGTCTTTCTACCTAAGCCTAGATGCCCATTCACGGGTGTCCCACACCAACGACGCTTTAATGATGATTGTTTGTAACTATCATCACCTTTTTGTCAAGCCTATATATACAGTATCAGTTTGATGTTCTTAAACTCCCACAGAGGCAGAGCTCAGGCTCTCCATGGAGTTGAGCTGACACACAGAGTGCTGTAATCACAATCTGTGGTCAATTGACATGACACCACTGCATTGGCAGTCTTATTTACTTCTGGCACTTCAGTAGTTCTTTGATTTGAAAGAAGTTCTTTACCATAGACTGCCTAATTCAGAAATTTAAGAGTAACATAGGAATAGCAATTAGACCTTAAAATGTGAATAAAGTGCAAACGCTCCAAGTCATTATGCCTTCTACGGGTCAGCTGGCGATGCAAGAAATATGGATCTGTCAGAAGCAACTAAGCACTTTATAAGCACACAACAAAGTCAACTTTCACTGAGTACTTATAGCTTTTTGAGAACATTTTGAGAGCAGTTTAGTTCTTTAAAGTCCTAGAGTAAGTCAGACAGCTGCTGCTTCTCAGCTGCAGTAATCACAGGCAACTTCTTTTCTAAGATTTTCAAACCCAAAAACTTTCTTTGTTTAATTTAATGCCAGCACTCTCAATTTGCAGATGTTAATTTGGTCTTTGACTTCTCTCAGCAAAAGTATGACTTATGAGGGAGAAAAATAAAGTGTCGGCCCCCTGGTAATGGAATAGTTTTGCATGTAAGCTGATTTACACCTTAGATAGCCTTGGACTGATTAACCAATCATTATGCAGGAGTTCTAGTACCATACCCTTAAATTATACATAGTGAACCATTCATCTGTGGAAACTAAAGGTTAGGGATAATGGTTATATTCAGGGGTAATCATTATATCTAGAAAAAGGGAAAAGCTAAATTTCCCAAAAGTACTTCTTACTGTACCAGAAGTACATTTGCTGAATAGAGCTAGGGACAGAAAAGAAAGAAAAAAATCTTTCATATTCTGCTGTTAGAAACAGGCAAATTCTTGCCTACCAAACGTGAAGCCTGCTGTACCCTAACATGAACATTTTATTGAGTATCATTAACTGGATTAATCATCTATAAATTTAAGCACGTATTAATCTCAAATTATTAATACTGTAAAAACAACCATGGGACACAAAAAATGACATGATGACAAAGAAGAATGGATATTTTGAAAGGATAAGATTAAATTGATTAAATGGACATTCTGAAAAAGCAGGACAGTCTGAATAGTCATTCAGTCTTGCAGTTCTGCTATCAGGGTTCTTAACTTCAGACTTACTTGAATTTTCCTACCTGTTCTTCTACAGACACCTTCCTTATTTACAAATTTATAGATTCAGTCCATACTATTCTTCTGTGTAAAAGTAGCTATATGTTACAAAATGCCATGTTAAGAGAAAAGTTGTACTATTGTACCCCATAACAATATTAATACTTAAAATCAGAGCCTACCTTTAAAATTCAAAAATAACATTAAGATCATATTCAAACACACCCAAAGTACAAAAAAAAGCTGGTACCTATCACAGCAGGAATAACATTATTCAAAAAATAAAAATTCAAAAGTAACATTAAGATCATATTCAAACACACCCAAAGTACAAAAAAAAGCTGGTACCTATCACAGCAGGAATACACTAATGTTTTTTATCAACTTATGAAAATTCTGCCTATTTTTGAAAATAGGGATATTTTCTTTTCTTATTGAAATTGAGAATTTACATGTGGCTGACATCAGGGAGCCTTTTTTCCTCACAACACAAGCAATACATTGTCTAAGAACAAATTTCATAGTCTGCTCATTCAAACCAATCACTTTTGTCAGCAGCAGTGGTGATGTGTACTAAATTACCTGGCAGATAGAGCAAAGAATCAGTGCTGAACATTAAATTGCAAACATCACTGACAATGGGAATTTGAAAGGGTAAAATGAGCATTTATTTCTGTGAAATGGAAGAGACAGAAAACAGTAATTTCTGTGTAATACAGGACCAGGTGTGCAATGACACCAACTGTTGCATTCAAACTCCCACAGAGAAAATGGGCAGAAGATGTTGATGCCCTTCTCCACCCCCATGCCCAGCCGTCCTGAAGCAGTATCTGACTCCAGCTGACCTCACCAAGCCTGATCCTAAACCTCACCCAAGGGTCAGCAGCCTGGTCCAGCATTTGCCTGTCCCATGGAGCTGTCTGATGCTGGGCTAGGGCTGCCCCCAGCCTGTGCCCCAGTCCCACTCCCTGGACAGAGAGGGCCCACAGACCACAGTAATTTCTTCAGAAAAGGAACTCAGGTGATCTGACTGATACTTAGATACACTAGAAATCTCACAAATTATTCCTTCATTAGGAATATTAAACAATATTAACTAAAATGTAAGCTTTTTGGAGAAGTTTTCCTCAATTAGAAAAGGATGAAACTTATCCTTAGCTTTTTCTCACCATGCACCCTCAAAGCAATAGGTGCTCTCATTGCCATTACTCTGCTGAAAACAAAATAAACAGGAGAAAAAACCCACAAGTCCATTATCCCTAAGTAACTTGTGAGGATGTTTTTCTTTCACATTAATAAATTTAATTAATGCTGTGGGTGCAGAGCTCCTTCTCCCTACTTTAAATATTGCCCAACTGCAACACAAATGGTACCCTTTAAGCAATGCTCTACTCTTCAGAAAAGACAGACATAAAGTCCAAGGCAGCCATTCAAAAAGTGGGTAAAGCCACAGACAATGTAAATAAAGTCATCTCATATAATCATAATGTGCAAAAAGTCTGGAGTCAACTGTCGTTGTACCCATCAGGCATCTTGGGAACGCTGTGCTGCTTCTTCCTGCTTTAAACTTAAGAGTTACTAAAAATTTAGACTATTATCAAAGAAGTAAAAAAAAAGGCTTCTTTTGGTACAGATTTCACATTTTATATCAGCAGGAAAAGTCATTGTCTTCTATGTTTTCTCCAAGCAGCTGCATTCACAGTAGAAGAATTAACCAAGCTTTTCCTAGCCAAATAAGGAAAAAAAAAATAAACTGTCTACAGTAGGACCACTTACACTTATATCAACACTGTGTGGAACTTTTCATTCCTCCCAAGAACACACTTCACACAGAATCTCCCTAGATGATTTATATTGTTGATGATTCTAATTCTAGATTAAAAAAATTAGTTCTCTATTCATAGTTCACAAGGAAAAGAGGTCTTTTTTTCTGACATTTTAGCCAGGACACATGTAGAGATTTTTTTTTTTTTTTAGCCAGATGTAACATTGGCCTAAACGTGATCTCAAGAGCCGCTGCACGTGCCTTGTGCCAGTCTGTACATAAAAGTCAGCAGCCTAGAAGTACAGTCATGCTCTTCTCAGGTTGTGCCACACAAACATGTAATATAAACATTCTTTAAAAAGCTGAAGTATCTTTTAAGGGAAATTATAATTCTGTAAAATTTGAGCAACAGGTGCATTCCTGTGCATCTTTACATTATATTAAAAACTAATCTAATGAGAAAGTGGACCTGCTACTCACAATACTGACAAATCCTTGGCCAGTCAACAAATTGAAACTATAACATTGGCCTAAACCTGATCTCAAGAGCCGCTGCACATGCCTTGTGCCAGTCTGTACATAAAAGCCAGCAGCCTAGAAGTACAGTCATACTCTTCTCAGGTTGTGCCACACAAATATGTAATATAAACATTCTTTAAAAAGCTGAAGTATCTTTTAAGGGAAATTATAATTCTGTAAAATTTGAGCAACAGGTGCATTCCTGTGCATCTTTACATTATATTAAAAACTAATCTAATGAGAAAGTGGACCTGCTACTCACAATACTGACAAATCCTTGGCCAGTCAACAAATTGAAACTCTAAGTGGGGGTGAAAAACACTACAGGATTTCAGGCAGAAAAGGCTTTAACAGCAATGATGAACTGACTATTGCAAAGAACACAGAGGAACATCTCTTAAGACATCCCTTTGGAGAGATAAACAGCTTGGTATATTTACCATCTTTGGAATAAACAGTAAAGTTGTTTGGGTTCTTGCTTGTACACATCTATATGTGTGCATGTATTTATATATATTAAAAATTAGGCCAAACCCCATTCAAGACTCCTCCAAAACCCATAAATTCGGTTCTGATTTCAATATTCACCTTTTGTGTGTCTAATGCACACATTTCTTGACTACTACATGAAAACCAAATGTGGGATTCCCAAATTTATGGTGCCTGGATTGCCTTCCTTTGTTTGATCAGAATTGTTTTTGTCACTAAGTTTTCCTTTTCTCCTTTCCTTACTGACATGAACATAAGAACATAGAAATAAATTATCAAAAGCCCACCATTCTCCAGTTTATTACATGGACATAGCATATATTGCTCAATAAAATGGTACCCACAATAAGTATAATGCTCTATTAGTTGAGCAACTTAAGCATTCAGTCACAGAGATGAAGAAATCTATTCAATGCTCTTGTTTCTCACCTAGCCTAGTGGTTATGTCATGGTTGACTTTGCTTCTAAAATCAGATGTTCATTCAGAAGATCAATATAAAAGAATATAAAAGATTTTTTCTCATGCAGTTCTGTACCTCCATCTTGCCATTTCACGTCATGTAAAAATGCTGAATGCTCTTTTTTACTTGTAACATTACCCTTAAAACATTTTCTTTGTTATATATGAAAGTAGAAACATTATCAGAATACCTTTCCTACAGCTATGGGATCTCCATACATTTCTACATAAGCTGTTCATCAGCATTTTATACTTAGGCAAAATACTCCAATAAATAAAGAGGAACAAAAATACTTAATCACATACCTTGATCTGACATTTCTTAATGATGGTCTGTTGTGTAAATAAAAGAAATAAAAGGGGAGAGAGATGAAAGTGACCATACCAAGATGACTCTCAAAGAGCAATTGTCACACAAAACTATTCTCATGTGTTGATTTTTTTTTAGCATTCCTTCTATTGACTAACCAGCAGAACCAAGTTCTTAGAAATGCATGACTGTGATAAATCAACTTGGCATCAAGTTTTAAGCTTCAGGGTACACTAGCAGAACACAATGAGTCACTGAAGTAAAGCAAAAGGAGAGAAAAGATGGAATCCAAGCTCAGACAGGGAAGAGAGAAGAAGGGTAAGAGTTTGAGTTCATTATAATAGTATAATTTCAAAACTAGATGTGTGACTTGGTCTTTTTTTACGCTAAAGTCTAGACATTTCTATACAAAGCTGAGCAGTTCCAGATGTATCTGAAAGACAGCTTCTGGACATATGCAGTTTATTGCCAGAGAGGAACAAAACAAGTGAAAGATGCAAATTTAAGTGTGTATTTTTAAGTATTCTCGTAGGTTTTATGCACTGGTCTGGGAATAAACCAAAGGGCCTCCACAACGTGGTAAAGCCTAAACCTCCGATCTTACTGAGTGTTAAAGATCTGACTGAAGTGAATGTAAACTGCATCCTTAACGTCATCAGGTCTTAAGAAGAAATTAGATAGTAAATTTCTGCTAGTATTACACACACTGTCCTCTCTGACTCATTACTTTCAGCTCACTATTTTCAAATTTATAGATATGCAGAAAAAGTATAAATATTCATACCATATACGAAAACAAGCCATGCAGCTTTC
Organism: Passer montanus; assembly: GCF_014805655.1. Classification (NCBI taxonomy): domain Eukaryota; kingdom Metazoa; phylum Chordata; class Aves; order Passeriformes; family Passeridae; genus Passer; species Passer montanus. The sequence goes on from NW_024372702.1 coordinate 2,013,554, forward strand.
CTTCTTAGTTAGCAAAGTATCAAATGTGAAATAGTGCTGCAGACGAGATCTGACAACTATACACTTGACATGTCAGTGAAAGCTAAAATAACAAATGGTTCATTTAAATCCCAAAAATGAACGGCATGACTTGTACAGAAACAAAACTGGATAAACCACTTCAACAAATACCGTGAAAACTCTTACACTTGGGAGAGGTAAATAACATTACTAATCTTAACAGCAGCTAAACACTTCACAGGATCAGATCCAAGGAAGCTGAAAATTCATGTCATAAAGCAGTTGGAGATATATAATTTTTTCTGTAAAATAACAAACAATGTCAAGAACTCTGCTTATGTTTCTTAACAACTATCATTAAGCTGTGATAAATTAGATAGCTGATAAAATCTGACTTTAGAGAACTCCATTTAAAGGCCTGCAATATAGGGGGAAACATATCATAAAAACTTAAAGATGCATCTTGAGCTTGTCAACAGAACAGTGTCACTTCTGCAAATCCTTGAAATGAAAGTATAGCAGAATTATAGCAACCAAAATTCAGTGTTTACATAATAATCCAAATCTGATAGTATTTAAAACCTCTCAAAAATTTCAAACACAAAGTCTTAATTCTAGCTTGGTCTAAGAATTGGAAGAGAGAAAGAGAGTCATAACTATAGTTACTGTCCACTCCAAATTAAATTAGTTTGACTTGCCTGAACTTAACTTCTTTTGAAATTCTCTTTGTCTGAACTCTAGAACTTCAGACTTTCAGGATTCTCAAAATAAAAACAACAAAGCTATTAGAGAGTGTCCAAAGGAGGGCCATGAGGATGAAGCAAGGTTTGGAGGGGAAACTGTATGATGAGCTGCTGAAGTTGCTTGTTCTGTTCAGCCTGGAGAAGAGGAAACTCAGGTGAGATGGCACTGTGGTCCTCAACACCATCACAAGGGGAAGCAGAGGGGCAGATACTGATCTTTTCACTCTTGTGACCAGTGACAGGACTCAAGGAAGTGCCATGAAGTTTATGTTGGATCTCTTAACCCAGAGGGCAGTTGGGCACTGGAACAGCCTCCCCAGGAAAGTCATAACATCAAGTCTGAGTTCAAGAAGCATTTGGACAATGCTCTCAGATATGTGGTGGTATTCTTAGGAATGTCCCAGTCACACCCAGGAGCTGGATTCAATCACCCTGATGGGTCCCTTTCCTTGTCTCTCTCACACTAATGACCAGCACTCAAGTTCATGACTTGAGTGCTGGTCAATTTCACTGACAGTCCATTTCACTCAATTTTTTAAAAATACTTCATTTGGGGTTTCTTTGGTTAGCTAGTTGAGGGATTGGTTTGGGATTCTTCTGTTGTTTTGTTGTGGGGGGTTTTGGCTTTTTTTTAATATAGCAAGAAAAAATACATTAAAACTCATCTAAATAAAACAGTCTAGATATTTTTCATTAAGATACTACATAGCTTTGACACATTTACTTCTGAGCCTGTTAGAAATGGAATCAAACCCCAGGTTGATCCAAGACATTTCACCACATGTATTAAACCAAAGAACCTGTTCTGAGTAGGAAGACTTGATTAAATGCATTCAGATTCAATGTATAGTCTTCAAAGAAATATGTAGTAAATAAATTAAATGAGAAGCAGCCTTGTCCCTGGCTTGTCCAAACAGTCTGAAAAAAGTATTATTGGCACCTTTAAAAAAAAATCATCTTCACTGACAAACACATAAAAACTCAAATCTCTCTATTTCAAGGCAAACAATTTCTTTAAAATCTTATAGAGTAAGATGCATTACATATCAGACTACTTCCCAGTAAAGAAGTATTTGGAAGATATCAGGATTTTGGAAGTAAAAACTCAGAGGAAACTTTCTGATTTCCTTATGTTACCTCCTATCACTAAGACATCAGGTAAAAGCCACCTGGAAATATTTCAAAAATTAACACTGAAATGTTTATTTCATTCTGTAGTTTAAAGCATTGCTAAAAAATGCATACAACAAATAGAAGGATTAGTTTTGCTGATGCTTTACTTTTGTTTCTTCATTACACAAAAATATTTCCCCATTGCCTTTCACATCTGAGACATTTACTATGTCTGTTCTCCTCCACTCAGTTTCATTGCTCAACAGATCATTCTTCATTTACTCGCTCATTCCACGTACATGATTTTTAAACTGCTTCCTTTTGCAATTACTGTTCCAAGCCTTTAGCTGGTGGCTTAAGAGTTCAACTTTCTCTTAATTAAAATAGTTCAGTAGTAAGAATTATTTTTAGAATTAAAACAAAAAGCACAACAGCCTGTGAATTTACTAAAGGCAGAGTCTCTCATACTACATCATAAAAACACATTTGAGATTCTGTAGGACCTTTCCATTAGGCTTTAAAGAACTAAGTGTTCACAAGTGTGACTCTTTTCACTCAGTGAAAGTGATAGATATATCTGTGATCAGCATTAGGTGTCACAGTCCCCTCTGCAAAAGTGATTTTCTTGTGGTTTGTATCTAGATTTCCTGCCTTTTTTTTTCCTAGCTTAATATAAAGATAGACATGTGACCGCAGAGATATAAATTTATATGTACATGCATAACACACGCCTATTTAGGAGGTAAGCAGACTTCAGCTTCGTTTGCTCTGTCACATAGACTCACTGTCTCTTTTTGAGCTATGAGCACATGCTGCTGTTAGCAGAGACAAATAAGTTCAATTAATTACATTACTGGGACTCAAGCATTTCTACCTGCATGCTCTGTTACTCCTCAGTTATATTACTTCCTTAGAGAGGCCCTGCAGAGAGAACCTGAGGGATTAGAGAGATGGGCATTCTCTAACCATATGAAGTTTAACAAAGGCAAGTGCCAGATTCTGCACCTGGGACAGGGCAACCCTAATTGTGGGTATAGATCAGGAAATGAGAGGCTGGAGAGCAGTGCCACAGGAAAGGGACATGAGGGGTTCTGTTTATGGGAAGCTGGATCTGAGTCAGCAGTGCCCTGGCAGCCAGGAGGGCCAAGCCTGTCCTGGGGTGCATCAAGCCCAGCAGCACCAGTTGGGCAGGGGAGGGGATTGTCCCACTGCTCTGCAGCAGGGCAGCCTCAGTTTGAGTTCTGGGGGCAGTTTTGGGTGCCACAAAATAAAAACAACAAAGCTATTAGAGAGTGTCCAAAGGAGGGCCATGAGGATGAAGCAAGGTTTGGAGGGGAAACTGTATGATGAGCTGCTGAAGTTGCTTGTTCTGTTCAGCCTGGAGAAGAGGAAACTCAGGTGAGATGGCACTGTGGTCCTCAACACCATCACAAGGGGAAGCAGAGGGGCAGATACTGATCTTTTCACTCTTGTGACCAGTGACAGGACTCAAGGAAGTGCCATGAAGTTTATGTTGGATCTCTTAACCCAGAGGGCAGTTGGGCACTGGAACAGCCTCCCCAGGAAAGTCATAACATCAAGTCTGAGTTCAAGAAGCATTTGGACAATGCTCTCAGATATGTGGTGGTATTCTTAGGAATGTCCCAGTCACACCCAGGAGCTGGATTCAATCACCCTGATGGGTCCCTTTCAATACAGCACATTGTACGTTCCTAAGATTTTAAGAAAAGAAAATGCAAGCTATCACAGAAGAAGGGAACATTTCAAAAACTGGTAAAGAATAACGTCAAGTTTACTTTACTGGTCCAGGTTGAAATCCAGAATTTTGATATCCCAGTAAGGAGTGCTCAGTGAGTTGATATTTCTGAAATACCTATCACAGCGTCCTCTCATTAAAGCAAAAATAACTGAAAATGCAAAGTGGCTCAGTACTATTATTAGAATCCAATATATTTTTCAATTAAAATGAATTTATAATAACCAGATTAGATGACAAGTTCTTTAAATCTTTGAGTTATCCTCCTGTTTCTGGGGAGTTTAAAGACTCACCTAGTGAATCTTTTAGCCTTGTCATCATTTTATTTAGATTAATAGTTGCATTTTGTTTTTGATGTTGTTTTAGTAAGAGGTATTATCCAGAAAACAACGGAAAAACGATGACAGGGACACCTACCACAGGGATTTCTCATTTGTGCTAAACAAGAACCAATCCACAGCATTCTTGCTCTATTTTAATTTTAACACATACTCCCCTCTCATAAATGCAGATACCTACAAGCACCTATCCTTGGATAAACTGCCAGCTGCCCAGTTCAAATCTGCCTTTCTTTATAGTCAGCAAGGAGGGAGCAGCAGAAGGACAACGCAGAAGGACAACAGTTATATATGCTCTAGTAGCAGCCTGCTGCCCATCCACATCACACAGGATGTGCTTTAGGGAAGGTCAAACAGACTTCAGGTATTCAGATCCATTACATTGCACATCAGCAATAGCTCAGTCACAGGGGTCATTCCTTCCCTTACACTAGAGCAATCTCAGTGGTGTGTACTGAAAAAGAGATTGAATTCCAACACCAAGTTAAAGCTATAAGCCTAAAAGTCACTATTTATGGTCCTATCACTGTAGCCTGCTTTCTCACTTTGGACAAGTCAGGATAAATTTATCTGTTCAGTCAATGAACCATTTGAGGCAGCTATTTCTCCTTTCACACATGGCAGTATAATTTTGCACTGCAAAAAGACATGGATTTTTTTAAATTACACAAGATAGTTTAATAACACAAATTAAAATAGATCAATACTCCATCAGATCACTTGTTAATGAAAGTCACATGAGCCCACCTTCAGTCCAGTAGAAAAACAATGAAACACTGCATGATACAAAAAGAGCAGACAAAAGCAAAAACAAAAAAGCCCCCAAAATCCACATCCACCCATAAAGAAATATGTTCATATGGAAATTATTAAATTATTAAAGTTTAGACTCAAAGATAAACTAACATACTCTGTCACTTTTAATATCAATACTTTTTTTTTCTGCCATATGCAATATATTTTGTCAAATGCTTCTGCTCTTAGTCATATGAATGTCATTTCCTAACACACCTCTCCTCCTCTTTATAATAGTAGAGGCTACAGTGTTTCATTCTTCATTTGTACCTGTGTGTTTGTGTCAAGGGCAACCAAACACAATACTCAAGAAGCACAACATATGCATGGGTATTGTGGTACATGCTCTCTTATTTTTCCTATTATAATTACTACAGCACAGAATAGAACCAACGAGGTTCTATTGAGGTAATTGAGCTAATATGTCATCATGTACTAATTTTAAAATGGTATTTGTAGTGGTGAGTACTTCATTCAAGAGGCTCGTGTTTGAATCCTCTACAGGAGTCTTCTTCACGTAACTGAAGATCTTCAGTGGGATTGCTTTCAAAGTTGTTTAGTTTGGAATAGATGGGGCATCAATTTTTGAAGGCTGATTCACAAGACACATTTAGGTTTCTGGCCTCAGAAACACAAAATGCTCCTTGTTTGAATACCAGCTCTTTCAAGATTTAGACTAATGGCTTAGCCTTTGACTCAGTTTAGCTCTCAATAACATAGAGACAAAACTGCTCACCTGGTTATGAAAAATTAGTAACCAGCACATACAGTTAAGCACTATAAATATAAATAATTTAATTACCTAATTACCTGTCATTATTTAACCCCAGCCAGTAGTCAAGTACAATCACTCCCTCCCTCATTCCCATTGAGACTATGGAGACAACCAGAAGGATAAAAGCTGGAAAACTCTTGGGTCGAGAAAAAGACAAAAAGGGAAAACAAAAGCTAGGCTTACTAGCAAAGCAGACCAAGGAATTAATTAATTCACTGCTTCCCACGGACAGGCAGGCATTTAGCCAGGAGAGCTGGTCCCCAGCACATGTAACCATTACTTGTAATGAAATGCCATGATTCCAAACATCCTTACTTCCTTCTCCTTCTTGCTCTCATCATGCTGAGCATGATGGCATATGGTCTGGAATATCCCTCTGGTCACTTTGAGCCACTTGGCCTGGCTGTGTCTCCTCCCAGTCCCCCATACACCCTCAGCTTCTTCACCACCATGGCAGCACAGAAAGCAGAAAAAGCCTTGTCTCTCTGTGAGCCCTGCTCAGCAATAACAAAAACATCTCTGCATTATCAATCCTGAGCTCAGCACAAATGTGAAACACAGCCCCATATCAGCATCTGTTAAAGACCTTAACTCCATCCCAGGTGAAAACAGCACATTACCATATTAAGAAATATTTCTAGTTAAATGACACATAAAATATTGCACATGATTTTTAATTTTAAGAACAACTCAAAAAGGAACGAGTCGTCAAAGACTTACAGGAAACTTGATAACGCTAGAGGAGGTTTGTTTTCTTCCCTCCTTTCTAGAATACTCAGTCTTACATGCCATTTATCCAATCTGATTTCTACACACTTAGAGGAGCTATTGCCAAATTAGTGGCCTGTGTCTAATATTGATCAGCAGCGACAAGAAAATGCAAAGTCTGGCATTTGTGTGGCATATTCCATTTCTGATTTGACGGCATCCATCAGATCCAAAACATTAGTTAAATATCTCTTTCAAAAATCATATTAAAACAGAATATCATTTAAAATATTTCAGTACCATTTGTGGAACACTAATGTGCAAGTGGAAGAAGAAATGGAAATTAATATTATATTGGAACCACTTTTGCAGCACTAAGAACAGTGGTCAAAATCTAAAAGAAATTTATGCTCTTGCTTCATAGAAGTCTGTCACAGAAGACATCCCAGTGCTATATTCATAATCTTGGTCAAACAACCTACAGAAAAAGCAGTTACTCTCAATTTCTGTCCTGATTCATTTCAATTAATTATCATAGTCTGTGTAACCCCATTCATTCTATCCCTGGTCAGTTCCTCAAAGCTTTCCATTAACTCCAATGTGGGTTTTTTAAACTTAAACAGAAAATAAAGTCAGTAATTTGTTTTACATCAGTACTAAAACCACTGTCTTCAAAATCTGTTCCAAATACACACATACTGCCTAGAGAGACCCATTATTTGGTTTTCATAACTTTGGTCTCATCTTTCTGTGAAAAAAGCCTAGTAAACAATTTAGAAATGAGAATAATTTAAGAATACATGTCCCAAGACCAAGCCACAATGCAGGCTTTTGAAACAGACTAAATGTATTTGTTCTTCAGCTTTAACAAGAGTAGTTACACTTGTAATTTCCCAATAATTTGGTATTTAAACATGTTCACATAGAACCAATCAAACAATAGTATACCCTGAAGGACAACTGCTGGTCTGCCAAGGAAATGAAGCAAATCAAACCTTTCAAAGACAGGTGCATTTTAGAAGGACACAGAGCAAGGGCAACTGGAGCCCTCACATGCAAGCAGAGGAGTGGGAGTTTGACAATACAGAAAAATCCTGAGATTTTATTTAACCAAAAACGAAAGCCATCACATTCTGTTTGCAAACTGAAAGCATCTTGTTAAAAAACACAACACGTCCAAGGCTTTATGAAAACATTTTCTTGTATTTGCAGCGAGGACAAGTCAAGTTATCTCAGATTACCCTCTGCTGAATGAACCAAGTCATTAAACTGGCATTTGCATTGAAAGGCTTTTCACAGGGTTTTCTGTCAGGCCTTTCAAACAGGGATGAAATGAATGAGGGCCAGCTTACAAATGATGCATTGTTGAATGTATGTGGGAGCAAACAGCCACCATTGTGAGTGCAGGTGGGAAAGAAAAATGAATAGACAAGGAAGCTCATGGAGACGAAGACTCTCATTATTGATGAGCTATGTGCATGTCTTTAATGAAGCTTACCCAATAAAAGATAGATTCTCCCCTTATCCTGCTCTTTAAAAATTAATTATCCTGGAAAACATACAACAGTGAAACATCTCAGATTATACATGCTTTTCTTTCCTCATTACACTACTAATTTACATCTAGAAATATCTTTCTGAAAGTATCTCACATCATTTAAATATTTTGAACTCAACCCAATCTCTTAGAGTAATACCCTCATGGCCTTTTATTCAGATGAGGAAACCGAGGCATGTTACCAACAGGATGTAAGAATGACAACTTAAAATGTAGTACTTTTTAACTCCCATACTTTAGCTAAGGAATTAAACATCAGCTTTCATTTTATCCTTTCTCAAGTAGGATGCAACCACATGCCCTAATGGCAAATGTTGATACATACAAGAGTAAAACCAGAAGCACAGATTCTTCAATACACTGCATAGATAATATTATCTTCCTGTCGCAACCTTTTTCTCTGTAAATAGTCTCAAATAGTCTTCTGCCACATTTTTCACAGCTGCTTCGTTAGTTTTCTCTCCTGCTGCCTGGTGGCAGCTTTCATCCATGTTTTCCTCACTGAAAAGACACACTTCAAGTCTTATTTGAAAAGATTTCTTTGCTATTCTGTTGTCTTCCCCCAGATTTATTTTACAGTAAAACATGCTTAGGCAGAATTTTTACACTGTCATTTCTGGATCATCTACCATTACAGTCTCTAAACATTTAATTTTGCAAGTTGTTTGTATTTAAGGGGAAGTGCTTAATTCTACTAATTTTCAGCTCACAAATTGTATCTTTGTTTCTCAAGAATATCATTACCTTCACTTGATTCTTGAAAACCGCCAATTTTATTACACATCCCCAGAGATCTTAACAACTGTATAGTTTTCCTCCAGGTTAATAACATTAAACAGTGTGGGGCCAGGAACAGATTCCTGAGGGACTTTAGCAGAAATACATCTGCAATACCAAGACACCTGAGCAACAGCCATCAGAGAACCAAAAATACCACCTTTACTACACTAACATGTGTATACAACACAACCTGCAAGGAGAAATAAACACTTTACTGAACGTTTACTTCCAGTACAAGAACCTACTGATCCTTGAACTTAAAGGTCTAATCCAAAACTGACATCAAGAAGAGAGCACAAAGTATGAATTCCAACCTCACTCCCCTAAGGTCTCTAAAATGGCAGGATTCAGACATAGCTCTGCATACCTTGCACAACTCAACTTCGTGTTAATTACAAATCTCATTTGCTGCAGATCATCATGCATTCCAAAGAGATTACACAAGTCTCATCTGGGACTAATGAGTGAGTATGAGATTTTGAACTGAAAAGGTTCTAACTTCAAGCAATATCAGATACACTTGGAATTTAATTAAAAACTAAAAAAAGCTACTCTGATTATGCTTTTTAAAATTATTTTACTGATTAGAAATAATTATATTACTTTTTGTACTTAAAATGCAGGTCTTAAGTTGAACATTCTTCCATTCTTTGTTCTTTTTAATCACTGATACAGCACTATTAACCTTCATCTGGAATTTCTCTAATGCTCCAAGATTTAGGCTAGACCAATGATACAGATGACTTGTCCAGATATGTTTTAAAATATCTTGCAGAAATTCAATCCAAATATACTGATGGAAATCAAAGATTAAAAATATTTTACTTCAACAAACACTACTAGCAAAATGGAAAAGAATTACCAGTACTTTTCCAAAACAAAAATAAGGCATTTATTCCTTCCTGAATTATTGGTAGTACCACTGGTTCTATGTTATTAGAGTTCTATCTCCTTATATTTCCTTTTTTCCCCAAGACATACATGCTTGTTTATAGAAAGATGAAACATATTCTATTAATACACATATTTTCAACACAATTTCTGTACACCATCCTTTTGTCTATTACCCTGAGGAACTTCAGTGTAATTTTCTATTTCCATTTGTAGTTAATAAAAAAAGTACAAGTGATTTAAGATAATTTTTTTATTTTTAAAGTTCCTTTTTTCCTACAAACTTTGTTTTGACCCATGAATTATGCTTTTTAAGATCATAAGCATAAAATATTCTCAAAACACTTCTCAAGTGTCAGTCTTCTCTCCAAATCCCCTTTTGTAGTTCAGGAATCTCATCTGTTTCCAGCTGCACCTAGCTGCATTGAAAATCTGGCATGATTTCTATTGATTTGGAGTTTTCTTCTTGCACATAAGTCAAAATCCTATTACAACATACACTTTTTAGCTCTGTCATGTTTTATTCCATCTGATTTATGTGCACTATAAAACACTTCACATTGTATGTAAGGGTTTTGAACATGGAATTTGAAGTCCATAAAAGAGTTAAAGTTGTTTGAACTGGGAGGGCAGGGACACCATGTACCACTGGCAACATGACATCTCTAACATATGACACGGAAGTTGAACCATTGGTGCTAAAGCATTTTCCACTCATCAGTTTAAAGGTAACACAAAACTCAAGAGACCATTTTCTTGTGTGATTCGGTAACAATAGGAAATAGTAACTATGCTTACATTTTATATTGTGAACATGCAAGTATTCTAGATGACTTCTACTTCCCAGGAATTCAGAAAGAAGTAACCTCATGTTACATGACTGCAACTTGATTTCTTTTTCACCTACTTAGTCTTTCTTAATGAGGTCGTAATTTTTTTCCCCACATTTCAAATTCAGGGACTAAAATAGCCATATTTTAGTTACCACTTAGTCAAGATTAAATTTAGAAATGAGCAATTCCAATTTAATCTTTAAAATAGGAAGAAAAATAGTGCTCCTAACACTGAGTTTAGCAGTTACATGATTTCTTTTCATTTATTCTGGCAGGCTGATGATTGCCTTTCTTCATTTTCACTCTGTGTTCTAGCCCAGTCCATACATCCTCAGCACTGCAGTCATGATTTTACAGAAGGTCTGATATCATATCTAGAAGACTTTTTTGAGCACAACTTCCCTCTATGCTTGGCAGAAATCACAAGTTGTACAGCACCATTCTTCCACAAAAGATGAACCAAAATACATTAGCACCCTGCGTGCTCCTGCTTTATCACTGATTCACATCAAGTGTCATCCTCTATTCATTGAGCAGAAAAGAGATACAGAATATTTGGGACAATTTTCTTGTTTTGTCCGGGGTCTCTTGAGTGATCCTTTTTTCTATAAATGTTGGGGGCAGGCAGCTGTTGAGTTTTTAGAGGGATATTTAGCTTTTTAGCATGGTTCATTAAATCTCACCTACAAGTCACAGGCAATCTGTTCTCTGAGAAAGCAGAAATTGTTCTGATGGATGTGAAGTACAGCTACCACCAATCTTGGAAAATACTTCTTTTATTCACTTAAATATAAAAATTCAAGTGAAGATTATGTGTTTTCTGGGCATATATCCTGGCATGATAGGTCTGAAAGTGGAAGCCCATATACAATGTTACTATATAATATATCATTACTAGAGTAGCCTCTATTTTTGGGGAAAAAAAAACAAAAACCAAAACTTGCCACCACTTCCCACTTTCCGCACAAGAAACATTGCACAATTCGCAAACAAAGTCCTGCCCTAGATTTATGCTACAACTGTACTGAGCACAAGCCTGCATCCAAACAAGCCTCTCAGACCTCCCAAACATCCTTCAGCCTGCGTCTCTGCAAATTCTGTTGGATAGCTACACTCACCCAGAAGCTGTACTCAAAACCAGCTACTTCAGTACACCTACTTTCAAGCCAACACTGTTGGCACCAAGATGTAAACAGCACTGTTTTATCTGTACTCTTCAAGGTCAGTAAGCCTTCAGCAAGGTCCAACTTAAAAGACTGAATGCTTAACATTTAGTGAACCAGATGCAACTGTTCAATAAACAAATAAGTATCTGGTAAAAATTAGCTGGAAAAAAAAATTAATGAAACTCATTTTCTTGAAAACACATCAGAACTTCTAAGATCTTCAGTTCCAAGTTCATAAATAGCCCTGTTTTTCTTACCATTGAAATATTATGCATTTCAGACAGACATGACTCACAGATTTTATTATGCTCCTTCAGAATGTGTGCACACACATCCCCTTTATCTGTAACCTCTGTGGTCAGGAATTCACTGTGATTTGTTTGATACTACAACTTAAATGAAAAGTGTTATTTCATTACCATGCACAGATTGTTTTTAAAATATCTTAATTTTTAATATGCGTATCATAAGATCTCTAATGTATGCCTCCCACCTCAGAATCACAGAAAGCAGCTCAGAAAAAGGGAGATTGAATGACTAAATGAAACGTTAAGCACTCTTGTCAGATTAACAAGCAGCTAAACTAAACTGTGAAGACCCAACTGCACAAGAGTGTGGATCTCCTCTTCTATACAAGTTAATAAGAAGTATATGGAAGTAACACTCATGAATCCATAAACTTGACAGTAGGTGACAAAAAATAGAAAAGACTTTGTTACCAAGTCTGCCATCTGTTTTTATAGCTCCCTATGTCGTTTACATAAAAAGTAGATAAGATATTTAAATAAGAACTTCATTGGACTGCATGTTAGTGATACACCAGGCACTCATCATATTCGTGATACCAGTGACTCACTGGGAGGAAGCACCTGGCATTAGGTGAGGGTAGTAAGGCAGCAGTCAAACATACACCTTTGGCAGTCCTAGGACCAAAAGTTATTACCTCCTCATAGGTGTAACCATCTCTTATAAAGTCTGCATCGCAAATTAAAACAGAAATGAGATGCAAGTTGTCTTCAAAAATGGGTTCATGATTCCCTTACATCAACAAATCATATGTTTAGTAGGTTAGTATTTAGCTGCAAGCTAAACATTAACCATGAAGAGACATGCAAATTCCATTTGCTAGAAATTAATCCACTACTGGATTAGCAAATATTTGATTATTTTGTGCAGCTACATAAACTAAAGAACCAAACATCACTACCCTACACACACAAACACACAAAAAGGCAAGGCTAGGAACAGGTAGAAGCAAAGGAAAAGGCAGCCCTGCCCTTCAGCTGGATGTCAGTGTTAGCTCAACTGTGCAAGCACCGTAGTCCATTGCTTTAAGCTGACATAAAACCTGTCAAGTAGCAATCAACCCATTGCTTCTAAGCTACCAATTCCTGTGCATCTTTCAGATGCTGGAACAAATCCATCTGAGAGTTGACCAAGCAAAAAAAAAAAAAAAAAAAAAAGTTTTGTGTGCCACATCTCTGTCCTAATCTTGTTCAACAAGTGGACACACGGCTCCCCGTACTTGTGAGCTGAGTGGCTCACAAGGATACATGGATACATTACTTTTCCACTCACTTATTCTCCTTCCATTTCTTTTACCATGTGAACACAGAAAGAACCTCAGACAGCACTGAAGAACTCCAGCATCAGGCCATCCTGATGGCTTTTGTGTGGAGACATGATATTCAGTTTGCCGTAAATACAGCATAACAGCTTGTAAAGAAAACTAAACAAAACCATAAAAAAACCCACGATAATATCAACAAAAAGAACAGTATTTATTTTATGACCTTCCTTCCTGAACATTTTGAATATATTTGTCTTTTAAATAGGATGTTTTCATGTTATAAGCACTTTGGTTCATTATAGTTTCTATGATCCCCACCCCATAATTAACCTCTGTTTCATTTCTACTATACATGATTGATCATTGTTTTTAGTAAAGAAGCCTGTTGTTATTCAGGCTAATATAAAACTACCTTAGTAACTGAAAAACACTAATGGCTCTCTATAAAACTTTTCCATCACATTTATGTCATTTGTTTCAAACATTGTTTCACAATTTGTCCTTGTCAGTCTACAAAATGAGATAAGGATCACTCCAGCTAATGTAACAAGGCACTTGAGAAGATAAAAACAGAGCCTGACACCAGTAAAGGCACAATGGAAGCACAAAGTAAGCTGAGTTCTTCTAAACGTTTTTATCACCTTTATTGTCTACTTAGACTTAAAAAAAATCCTGCCCTTTGCTTTGTATTTTTTTCTATTTGGAACCAAAGAAATACATTCAGAAGAACATACAAAATATTTCTTTATACATGAAAAATTTCAAAACACTTAATAGGAAAAGTAATAATTAAAAAAGAGCAACACATTTCAAAATATAATGTATTTGCTCTGAACTTGGCTTTGAATTTCTATTTTCCAGTGATTCAGTGCAGCTGATTCTCTAAGTTCTTCAACTTAAATTCACTACCACAAGTACACCACTTGATATCACTGGGACCAATCAATTGCAAATTCAGTCACAGCAATTTTGTGGAGAATGAAGTGATCTGCAACATTACACTGTTATGCTACAAGTGGTAAGTTTCTTGCTGATGGAAATGGCCACTTCACTAGCATTTACATAGAACAGGAGTGCTGAGACTCATTTGCATGTACTAAAAGATGGCAAAGCAGTCACTGGTTTTTGACCTGCTTAGGTTTGTAAGTTTTTTATTTTTTTATATTTAAGCACACAGCTTAAGCTGAGCAATTTGTCACACATTCTGAAATATCAAAACATCAGCATTATGCTCCAACTACTCCTTTTCTGCTCAAACTACTATAGTTAAAAGAACAGTTCCCTGTGCTAAGAAAGATGTAGATTAGAATAATTTCACAGTGTTCTATAATTCTTTACAGCATTTACTCTTGAATAAGCAGAGGAGGCAATGTACAGAAGGACTTGAAAATGACTACATTACACCACTTTCACTGAGTAGAGGAGAAAGTAAACCCATCACATGGGGTCATCTGCCTAATTAGCATTACAGTTTTTCTGGGTTTATTCCATCTGGAGTACAGCAATTCCTGTTCTTTTCCTACTCTGCAGCATATTACCAATGTCTATACTATGTTGTCAGACATATGCAGGTGGCTGTCATTGGCATCAGTAGACACAAGCTTTCATCCAAGGGAAACACTGATTTTGATGAACAGCAAATGAACTACATTCTTTGTTCTTAATTTAGCAGACAGGTGTGGCTTTCATTAGCATTCAGTAAGACCTACCTTGTAAAATATAAGCAGAATAAATTTCATAAAAAGAACAGATACAAGCTTGTGTTTGATTTATGTGCTGGAACAAGCAGAAAAGCAAAGCAATCACCAGAACTACTGCTTCCAGCTACAGTGAGATTCTCAATTGATGTAAACTGCAGTAAGTCCAGCTAAGTCAAAGCAATTATTTGCTCAATGAAGCAACAGAAACTTACTGAATCCGTTAATATGACCAATTATAATGTTCTCTGAAGTTGGTTAATAGTACTTTACAAAATATTCCAAGTACAGTTAAAGGACTGTGTGTAATTTTGGGTTGGTTTTGGGTTTTTTTGTATGTTACACTGGCACTGGCAAAAAATCAGATCCACCAGCATGGCTGAGAAAGAAAGATGAGTCAAAATGAACAAGTAGTAATTCAGAACTTGCAGATCTGCAAGTGCACAGCTGTGGGGTAGACAGGTGAGTTCGGTAGAGCCTGAAGTTACTGCTGCCTTTTAGAAATCAATCTTTGATCTGAAAACACTTTTACATTAACTTTTTGAACCCTCCAAAGTATCTACCAAAAAAAAGTCTCCTGTATCTCTCCAATTATTGTGCCACAGAGATACAGCCTGGACACAGAACACAGCCTGACACAGAAAAATTCTATGAAAGCTCTTAACATTAGACTGGAATATGACTTGCCCGTCTATTGCAGCTGGATAGGACAAGCACTGGACTACAGAAGAGCACTGCCCTCTGGGCACGAGAGATTAAGCAGATTGTCAAGGTGGGAGGTACATTACAGCAAAGACTTTGTAAAAGAATAATCTAGCTTTAGAACATTTGCCACTGTTAAGTGCTTGAGAGAAACTCAATTTTCCAATATGAATTGTGCCCTGTAAAATCTAATCTCAAAAAGAACACAAATTCCATCTCTTCACTTCCAAGGGTGTAGGATTGCATTTCTTAACAGCAGAAGACTAGATTTCTGTGTCACTTCTGTATTGCAACTGCACAGAGATTTGTAAATATGGGACTTAAATACAGCTTAAACAAAACTAGAAACAAGAACTTGCCCTTTTTATGTGCTGTTCAAGTTATTTACTATATCTCACTTAAGCTCTCATAGAGATAACACTCAAGACTTGCAAAGCGTAAACTGAAAATCTGACTAGTCTGATTATAATTTGCATATCAAAAGTCAGTTTCACTCAAATTTCATACATATCTACACACATACATTATGGCATGACAACATGCTCAGATTATAGCAAGGCCATGAAATCCATTACACACAGCAACTTTGTCAGTGTGCAGATCCCAAGGATTATTTATGACTGCCGAGGCCAACAGCAGGAGATAAAGTGGACTATTTAATCAGGTTAAAAGCAGCAGACCTCAGTCAATTACACAGATACACATAACCACGTTTTCCTCTCCCTACACCTTGCTTATTCTTTTTAATGAAATCATATTCTGGGACAATACAGTATGTTCATTTCATGATATATGCACCAATCATATTTTATTCTTTAGAAGTTGGGTTAATCTTCATGAATTTTTCAATAACTCAGCAGTTGCAATACAGAAGATGCTTGTATCCAGCATGTCTCAAAGCAAAACAGAACTCCCACCAAACCACAACCTACACCCAACATTCTCATTCAGCTCTTGCTGTCACCAGATATACTCTGAAGTCATGGGTAGATGCACTCCATTGTTGTATCATGGATTGCACAACATGGCCTAGTCAAGAATTAGCAATAGGTTATGATGACAACAAAACCAGGATCCATCTAGATTTCCACATTGAAGTTCAGGGAATTTCTTGTCTTCACAACTGAAACATCAGTACTTTGTTATTGTTTTTTTTAGTTTTTCCCTTCTCCTACAGGTAAATTTTGTGGTAAAAAAATGGTGATAGGAAGACTGGTTCACCTAAGAATGGACCACAAAGGCAAAGACCATAGGATATAACCTTAACCTCTTCAGAGTTCTTTTAAAATACCCAAAAAACACAATCTGATATTCCAGCCTTGGCTAGACTTGGCATTTTTATTGCCAGAGTGTAGTCCCAGCATCAAGTTTGTCCATGTAAGTTTCCCCTCATACTTCCACTATCCTTATTCTTGGTACTCCCTAACAGTAGACCCAGCAAGTTCTGCCCATCCCAACTCTAGCATACAAATACTTTAAATAGAAAATGCATGTACCTGGTACCTGCTTTGTTATCCGCACTGCATTCTTAATAGCCGTTGCAAGAAAATGTTAATATGAATCCAGATGGCACGTGATGCATAGCATATCCCCTCCCCACATCCACAAATTATTCCCCATTTTCCCAAGGAAAATGAGGGACGGAGGGAAGGCTGTAATAACAGCCTATAGAAATAGAACACAGTTAATACATTGCCCTTGGTACCACCACCACAAGCAAGCAGGCTTCCCACTGATTTGTAGAAAGAGTGAGGAAGATGATAAATTTACAACAAATGTAACATTGCAGGAACATGCTCTATTTATTGTCAAGGCAGATGATTATATTTCTGGACTGGGGGTTTTCTGCCTTCCTTTGAACTATCTATTTTTTGTTTTCCTCACCATGGTTGCCCATACCACTAAAAATGCAGAAGAAATCTATTCTGTAAAGCTTCCCCAACAAAATTTTTCACAGGGAAGTAATTTGCTCCCCTCTCCTAAACACTCATGTCATTGATTTGGCCTCTTCTCTTTTTAAAATCTCTAGTAGAGAGAGTAGAGAGAAATCTACAGTAGTAGATGTCTACTTTGCATTAACCACCTAGAAGGAAAAAAAATAAATGTAAAATGTTTTTAAATTATCTATTCCAATTGTTTAATATTACTTCCTCTAGAACTACTGCAGTAAAGGACCAGACTCCCAACTAGGCTGGCAAAAGAGGAAAAAAAAAAAAACCAGTAAAAAGGGAAACAACATAGAAATAAAAAAAATCTCTGATACAATTGAACATTCAGTAAAATTAATTATGTAGTATGAAGTGGGGCTAAAACACCAACATCTACCTTTAGAGGCTGGCCTAAACATACAAAAGAGTAAATATCCAAGTCTTTTCCTGTTTTGACTACCATATACAGGAGCCATCTTTCTAATCAAAGTTGCATTTGTTATATCTTTTTTATATTTAATGCAAAATAGGGAAACCAGACCTTGTATCCTATTCATCCAGCTGGTGGGATAATTGAGCTAAGACACTCAAGAGATGAACAGGAAGCAATGTCAACATTACATTTTGTCCTGTGCTATTTATGCAAGGCATATATTAGCAAAAGGAACATTTTTCTGTCCTCACTGGAGAAACAGAAGTGATGCAATGAGAAGTGAATGAGCAACTCATTACGGTTCATAACATGCTTTAAACAGCACTACATCAAGCATTATGATCCATTCTTCACATTAATTCAAAGTCCAAGAGAAGGTTTTAATATAAAACTAAAAAAAACACAAAAAAATGGTTGTTCTTAGCCAGCACAGTCTCCACTAATGAATTTGTTGACAAAAGCTTCTATTGGTTTCATTGCTGTTAGTTCTATAGTCAAGTGAGCCAGCTGGACTCTGTTCTGACTCATGCAGCTTCATATCTAATTAAGTTTCATTTATGGAATCAAACTCCTCCAGTAGTTATAACCTTGCTGGAGACAGTGTCATTAATGTACAAAAAACCTTTTTATGTGTATGTGTGATAAACAAAAATACCTACTTTTACTGTCACTTTTCAAAGCAAATATGCAATACTAGGTCATTCAACGCAATGATTCTGGGATCTGAATTATTCTTTAATAATTATATAGCTCTATGTAGCTCTTTCCCAGATACTTATTTTTCCACCACAGTTGGCCCTTGCTCTATATATTCACCTGCTGTTATTCTGATAATTGAAGAGTTAATGGAAGCCACTAATGAAAGAGGTAAAGGTGCATTGATTTTCTGAAGTACTGTGAAAAGGTCCTAGTTCTCAATTCAACAGAAATGAAAAAGTAAAAATTTATATATTTATACTATAATCTGTACAAATCAACTTTTACTTATATTTCTGGAGTTGGTACTGGGAAATTAGTTTTAAATTTTCCCTGGAAACTTTTATTATCCATTTGTGATCACAAGCAAACTAATATATCTCTAATGTAAAAAGTCTCTTTTTTCCTCAAATAAGAGATTGATAATCACTATAACAATACAACATTTACAATGTTTTAATTCTCATTTCTGAATTTCTTAGCCAGGAAACAGTATAAAAATAATTGATACCTAAATGTATGCATAATTCTCTGTAAAAATAAATTAGTTCTGATATCTCTAAGAAAAGAGGCAGGTGGTAAGGAATGGTGAAAAGACAATGAGATCTCATTTTTAAATAAATTTTATCAAGATATCCATATTGTCTGGTGTATTTCAATATTTTGTTGGGAAAATTAAATTATGGAAAACTGCAGAGTTCTCAAGTTCCTAGAATTATCAATTAAGAAAGACAGAAAAAAGAGAAAAAGAGAAGCAAAAGAAAAATAAAATAAAAACAGGAAAAACAAATTCACCATGGCTTTAACTTAAAGCCTGTTCTATAGTCTTATCTACAAGATCATTAATTAGGTCAACTATCAAAGTTTTTGATTTTTAATAAATTTCAACAATATTTTAAAAACTCTTAAGAGTAACTGCTAAATTGTGATCCTTCCACAGCCCTTGATTAAGTTTTTCACAAATAAAATATTTTCCTTCTTTTAATTTCATCATCTTCAAAATTAAGGTGTTCACACTAAAGCGCAACTGTTATGACGATAAATTAATCTACAAAGAACTTCAGAGACCCAGTGCTCCAGATTCATTCTAAAACATCTTTCCATCCCTTCCTATGTGTAAATCAAAAAAGCAAAAAAAGGAAAAAAAACAACAAAACCAAACAAACAAAAAAATCCACACCCAAAATTATAGATATTGGAAGGAATTTTGATAAAAGATAAGTTTCTTTATTTTTTAATTCCTTCTAGAGTATTAGCTGAAGATCAAATAAAATTTGTGGCAATAGGAGGATTTAATCTCAAAACCATATACTTTCTATTTTATCAGCATAATCCTTTTATATCCCAGGCTATATATAGATATTAAACTCATCTACCAATTAATCACAGATTACTGACAACGCACATATCTGACCGAGCCAATGGACCAGCCAATATAGTCAGACATTCTTTATCACCTTTTCACAGTCAGTTCCAAGTAACACAGACTCTTGCTAAGATACAGAGAATTTAATATAAAAGCTGTATCCTATAACTGACAAGTAAAAATACTACATCCAAATGTATTAAGTCATGACATGATATGTCTTCATGCAAGAAGTATGAACTGAATCCAGAATCTGGAGTACACCTGGCTTTTATGTATATTTATTTTAAATAATATTGTTATCGTCATTACACAATTTCCTCTGAAGTAACTTGTAACTTTGGTCTTCATAAATTCCTACTGCTTGATGCAGACTAATTAGACCAAGTACCCACTTTAGTACTTCAAATAAGAAGCTACATCTTATGGTTTTGTGATAAGAAATATCCAGAGGCACTAAAAATGTTCTTACAATTGCAACAGAGGTGTTTGTACGGGCACCAATTTACCTTGCTTCTCTCATGTCTCTGAACGAGTCTGTCCTTTTTGTTTCATGGTTTCTCTTTTATTGCAAGGTCTTCCTTCTCTACAAGGTAAAGACATCAGGAAAATACCTTTTTTAAAATATATTTAAACTATTAGTACTGTTAGCAGCTTACCTTTTTTTTTAATGCAACATTGAACAAACCTTGTCTTAAATCATACACTATGACAGCAAAAATCAGAAAGCATACCACAGTACAGGTATTAGGGTGATAAATACATATACATATACTATGTTAGCAGTAGATCAGCTACAGAAAGGAAAGAGGATCTAACCAGAGATAAGGACTACAAAGATCTGTGTTTAATAGCAGAGCTGCTTTGAAGATAATTTAGCCATGAACTGACACAGTTTGAACCTTCAAAAATTGCTTTAAAGATAGAATCACTGACACCAAGAATAGTCCAGAAACACTCTCAGTACACAGGGCTTTCAGGAGAAGGCTGTACTGAGCCTAGACTGCTGGGAGAGCTGCATAAGCTCCTTCTAAGCATCCAGGAACCAAGGAGCTGAAGATGTCAACAACTGCAGCCTGGGAATTTGGCTTAGTTAGACGAGAAGCTAGAAGTACAGATGATTCTACATTTGGGAAGTGACCTGGGCATTATCACCAGCAGAACACAAAAGGCTCTGGTGTGTATGTTTCAAGAGACCTATAAGCTGAGAAGGAGGAAGCATTGCTCAAGACACTGCCAGAACATGGTCCATCAAAACCACCAGCCGTGTGGACTGCTGGATGAGGCCAGGTCCTTCATCTCGTTATGTTACTGTTATTGTTAGAAAACACTGGCGCTCAGTTTTAGTCTTTAGCCCAGTATAATAAAGTTTATTAATCAAGCAAACAAAGTAGCTGACAATGTAAGGCTGAAGCAATTCTTCTATATTTTTTACAGGAATAGTATTGCCAGTAGCAGACATATTTCAAGAAGGGACCAGCTGTTCCCTTCTTCTGCAACTCTCCAGAAGGTGCAATCCTGTAGTGTTCAAAGTCAGGCTTTTCCCAGGCATACTGCATTAGCACTGCTGTTGGGGATTCTGCATTCCAGAAACTATAGAATGGTATCATTTTTACTTCCCATAATTTGGATGGTAACAACCCATATGACAGCAGCAGTGATCACCTAGATAACCTAGTCTGAGGTTACTGGTAGGAAAAGGGATGGTAAGATGAGTTATTGACTAAGTCATCATACACTAAAAATCATTTGATAAGCTCTTTTTAGGAGGGCAATAGTATTTCCCTAATTAAGGCATCTTATTTCTGATAGAGTCAACTTTTCAAATGAGGAATCCCACACTACTTGGTTTGTTTACACCACCAAGTGAGAAAGAAGAAAAAATAAGCAACATTGACATCTGTGTCACAAATGTAAACACTTCAAAAGACTCCTCCTGCCAGCACCAGCAGAGAACCATTGGTGCTTTTGAATCAGAGAAACCTGTTGCACTCCAAGTAAAATCAAACTCAGCAAGACATAATTAATATTCAAATGCCTTGAGCACAAGCATAAGGCAACGAAAACAGCATAACCAGCAAGAACTGATAAGTACTGTGTGACATTGTTACACCATTAATTACATAAGCAGCAGCCAGCATTTCTAACCAAGCTAAACATAAATAGAATTAATTGCAAAGGGGCAAACAGAAGCTTATTATGGAGTTACACAAATAAGATAGAGTTAAGACACGTACAAATAGCAAAACCTGAAAGTCAACAAAAGGTATCAGATAGGAAAGACATTCTGCTGAACTATTTTGGATTTCCTATACACATGGGCAAGATGTTTATTGAAGTTAGCCAATATTATCATTTTGGGAAGGTCTATTTGTTTTTCTAGCCATGCTGACTGTGACACTGTGAGACGCAAATTCTCAACACCAGAACAGTTTTAATGCAGAAATGACTGATAAAGTGTGAACTTTTTAATGAAGAAGCACAGCATCAAAAAGCATCAAACTGAATGGAAAAGTAGCAAGTAAAGAGTTAAGAAGTCACTTATTCTGGACTGCAAAACATTCATCTTTATTTGTGCCTCCAAATGATGCAGGATGAAAGAAAAGCACACACTCTATTGCCTGACAGGTGTTAAAGTCCATGATCAGGCTGTGACAGAACCAGATTCAAAACACTGCTCTGTCTCAATCAGACCAGAGATTACCTGGATTCTCTTAAATATCCCAAGCCAATAAACTACTCAATAGACTATGAAAACACAGATTTTGCATCCTTCTCAAAGCTGTTGGCAAAGAAGTTAAAACAAAAAAAAACCCAAACAACAAAAAACAGAAGTAAACAAAAAAACCTCCATCAAAACTTTTTACTTAATCAAAAAGTTTTTTATGAAAAGTTCATGCAATTGCTAGATGAATGTATTTAAAAAAGGTAACTGATTCACCATGGCTACTTGGTGCAAAAGGATAGAAAAAAAAAGCTTCAGGCCACTTACAATCTGAGTTTTCCTAAACTGAAGCTTTTCTCATCCAAAGTCTGTGCAGTGTATTTAGTGTGCTTGATACTTAGTGATATTCTATAAATTGTTATATACTGAGATAATTAGGTAGACAGTTTACTCTGTTAAATTCTAACTACTTCTAAATTAAAAAAAAAAAAAATCTCTCATGACAACTGCACAAATTAATGTAACTGTGACAAGCCCTTTCTTGTCCTTTACATATACAATAAATTTCCAATTAGTCTAAAAGAGAATCAGTATTGAAAAGTACTAAAGTTAGAATTAACTTTTTTCGCTTTTGGTACTTTTTTATAAAGAATTAAACTGTAATGAAATGTGGAAAAAGCTTTTTTTTTTCCTTTGCTATGAACTAAATTTTATAACCTGGCCTAAACCTGCTGAGCAATAGGACTTGACAAAACACATCAAGCAGATTGTCAAAACACCTCTCACTCCAGTGAGAGAAATTGGCCTAAATCCCAGCACAAGGATAACTAAGGCAGTGAAGCTACATCCATCTACAAAAGTCTAATTTATGACTTTAAACTTATTAACTTACATTAAACAGACTGGAACACCAATAACCATCAAGGGGTTGGGTATTTTCTCCTATGAATTTTGCAAGGACAAGGCACTTTGGGGACCTTTTTTAGAGTGTATTTTTCCAAGGAAAAAATATCACACAGTGAACATATCAAGCCACTGGGTCTGCCAACATCCATGCTCATCTCATCAGGTATAGTTTGGAGGGAAACCAATAAGCAGACATTGGTGAAGACAACACTTGTGCGCTTCAATGAATATTCATTACACCCTCTAATTTATTATCATGTTTACAGCCAAAACTGCAGAGCAAATTACATTCTACATAAGGTCCCGAGGGGGTTTTCATTTCCACAGCTTGGACTGGCACCAAAATAAAGTACATTAGAGAGAAATTGCAAAGAGAGCCATTAATATTTAATGGACTACTAACAGCAGTGCTCCTCATGACAAAGTCACAGGGCAGAGGGGGGAAGGATCATTCAGAACTTTGCTCCACAAAATTCTTCTCATTAAGCAAACTGAATTCAAACAGATGGTTTTCTACACAAAAGCAAACAAACAAAACACAAGAAATTCCCTCCACCTCCAATAACAAAAAAAAACTACAACACCCCCCCACAAAAAAATCAAAGAACAACCACTCAACATTAAGTAGAAATAAAAAGCAAAAATTGGACCCAAGAGATAACAGATAGTGCAAAGGAGAAATAAGTGTATTACAGGAGCAGAGCAAAATTTGAAATGCACAGATTGGAACCATTGTATGGAGAAAACCCAAAATAATCAGTGGCTGGAAAATGTAAACAAGTCATAAACATGACAACACTGAAATTTTCATTTCCTAGCACAGAAAAAGCTTCAAGCTGCCCGTCTAAGGGAATGGAATTAAAACACAGGGAAAAACAAGTGTCCGGCAGACAGCAGAACTTTTACAGCATTAGCACAGATGGTATAAACTTGTAACATCTCTCTAGTGATTCAAACAGGATGGCTACAGCAGCACAGTCGCTGCAGATGGCATGAAGGATAAGGATACTCACACTGGTCTAGATTCATTTCCAAAATTGAAAGCAGATACAGTAAAGTCACTTAATCTGGCTGTTTTCTTACTGCTCCTTGAAGCCAATGAGGAAATCCCAACTACTGGTCCTCTAACACCAGGTAAAGCAATAGTCTTGTGAATATAGTTTCTCTTTCAGATTCCAACTATAGCTCCAATGTAGCCTCAGAACACTGGCCAATGACTACTGTTCATCACCTACTGGACAACTTCCCTTTCCACAGAAAAATTCTTTGGTTTTGTCCTTATTCCATTACTCCTACAGCCAGTATTTTAAAAATCTTGATCCTTCTGACTGCCTGAACCTGCAAGAAACAGACTCAGGCATATTTTTTTCATACCTGCTTAATTCAATCTTGCAATTATTCTATTCAAATTACTTTTGAGACATCATTACCAGTTTTCATCAACTGTTCCTTATCTCTTTCCATCTACTTTTTACCTTTCTATGGAAAGAATGAGACTGGAAACAGCACAAAACATTCTAAATTAAGTCAGTCTGAATAGCAACTCAGTGAAAATATCTTCTAGACACAGATCAGTATTCACATCATGTTTCTTAGATGTTTATTATTTTCTCCAGGATGCAGTTTTCCAGACTATATTTGGTTTAGGTACCAACTGCTACAGCTGCCAGGGGAACAAACAAAGATAGCTACACAGAGGTCAACACCAATTAAGCAATCTCAGTCCTTGTCTTTTTTGTCATACCTTTTTCTGATCACACAATAAAACAATAACTTGTATGAAAGAGCATTAACTGTATGGGGATTTGTTACATTAACTGTTTCATTGAAGGTTCCAAAGCATGATTATGGTATTTTGTGCTTAAAGTCCTTCTGGAAGAACAATTCAATCTCATAAATGTATTTAAATTCAGATCTATGTTGGGTGAAAATAACAGATTAAATCCCAAAACAATGTGGTGGTTTTTTGATCACACTACACAAGTGTGTTTTATTCTTGAAGATAATTGCTCTTAAAACAATATAAATAGCAAAATAAATGCTGCAAAATCACTTGAAGTAATTCAGTTTTAGATTTACAAAAAACACCAGTTGGAGTCAGGAGTAAAAGTCCTTTCAACTTTCATCACTGAGGTACTAACAGGGACAACTTCACAAAGTCCCCAAAATTCTGGCATTCAATTTTGCAGTGGCCTTGCATTGAATTCTACACTTTACTATCAACTTTGGGGCCATAATGTCCTTTTACTGAGGCTGCTTTTACAGCAGTTTCTCAGCTGAACCTGTCCTTTTTCACCCATGCCCCAGAAGTCAAAGACTGTTTCTCTGGCCAGAGGAACAGAGACTAGAGTCTGAAGAGCTGCTAACTCAAGCAGCAACAAGAAAAAAACTGGTTTAAAACACCAAGAAAGACGTTTTTCTTCAGAAGAACTGGAGATAAATGAACAATTTCACCAAGCAGGAATGCTTTAGCATTAAGAGACAAGAGGTGACAGACAAAAGTAGTTCATCCCTAGGCAGGGGAGATTCAACTCCCCAAGTTCCCTAGGGTTTATAGACAGCAAGGCAGCAGAGCTGTTTCAAAGTTTCAGTTTCTAAGTAAAAAAACTTCCTTGCTCCACAGAATTTCAAAGCAAATATCGAGCCAATTAAAGGATACAAGAGACTCAAACCTGCAACTCCCCTAAATTATGAGCTAAGGTGCACACCCGAGATATTCTCCTGGAAAGAAACAGGTGGCAGTGGACAGAGAGCAGCCAGCATGGGAACCCACATTCAGCTTGTGCTTCCCATGCCCAGCCAAAAAATATGAATAATGCAGGAAAATGAGAAAATTCAAGGCAGCGGATTAGACCATTCATCTTCAGCCTTGTAATTATCCTTCCTTCTGAATAATAATTTTTGGAAGGTGAAAGAACTAGTGAACAAGTACACTCAGCTCTTCAGACAGTCTCACGTAAGTGAGATGCGAGTAACTAAATCTTGGGAAATGATCTTTGTGTAAATGCAAAGTTGTGATGAAGATTAGCAGGTCTCAGTAGAAGTATCAGATGTTATTGGATCTAATTAGAACTGATTTTTAGAGCAAGTTATGAGGAACATGATGAGTTCTAGAAATAAACAGGTTTCCCATTAAAATATCAAATATTAAAATGTTAAATTATCAGATAACAGATCATGAGTAAGTTAATATATAGAAATATAACCCTTCAGAGCGACAATCTCATTTGCTGCTCACTTTAGATAGATATAGCACACACAAGGAATGTTTGTGTATAAGGCATTGTACTTGGATGAACTACAAATTCTCTCTTGGGAGAGCTACACAAATCTAGGTCAAGGTTAAGATTTGGGAAAGTGTTTGAAAACAGATATAGAATAGAAGTCTTTTCTAGCTCCACATTTCACTGTGATTGAAAACAGTCTGATGTAGCCTGACTGTTGATACACTGAGCAGTATTCGATATTGAATCACAGATAGCTGTACAGGGAAGACTCCCGGTGTTCAACCCCAGCTGAGTACATGTGGAGGACAAACTGTGATTAATGCCCAAAGTCAAAGCTGACAACCACTATTACAGAGTGGATTACACAGCAACCTAACGTAATATTGCCAGACATCACCCTCAATCAAGCCTGTCTCCTGAACAAAGTGATCAACACTAATCCCATTGCTATGCTATTATATCAGTAGACTCATAAGCTTTCCATTCCCCCATACCGTTTAAAGGTCCAAAGATGATGGCTCCTGGCCATTTGGAGCACCAAAAGTTCAGACTTGACTGAACATTGCTAAAGGTTCTAAAGATTCATTCTCTTGGAAAAATCTTCACTAACAATATATCCCTCAACACCTACAGCTGAGAAACTATGCACATATCAGCAATGGACACCCTGAGCTAGCACATCCTTGTGCATCAATGTGACAACTGCATTATAAACACTATTTTTTATATTGCATATGCTTAAGCAAGCAAAATGATTGCAGACCACAGCCACATCACTCAATTGGCTAAATCCAAAGAAGAATTAATGCAAACAGGCTTTGGCAAAGAGATTTTATTCTGAACTCCCAAATGGAAGTTTTATAATTTTGTCTGGTGAAATGCCAAAACACGACACAAAATATATGTAAAACACATGGAAAATGTTCTGTAGCTAATATTGCTTGATTCAAGCTCTCAATAATGAGAGCTCGAATCAAGTGTATCCAGTTACCAAATGCAAAACATCTATAGTTCAATACTTGTTTTGCTGATTTTCTTCTCCTTTAATTTGTTTTTAACCATAAGATTACCATTTCAATTATATTTAAGTACACTACAGAAGCAGCATTTACTAAGATCAAAATATTTTCCTCATTTGTCTAGGCCACAATTAGGACTTAGAACCAGGAATTTTTCAATTTTTGTTCTAACTTTTCAGATTTGTTTTAGCTTTTGAAATCACCCAGTGAAAATAAGAAAATTAAATTTAAAATTATTTTTGTGTTGTATTTTAGAAAGGAAAGGAGAGCAGGTTAATACCAAACAGTTGATAGGTGTCATACATTTATGCTTATATCTTTACAAAATCAATTGCAAGACACCAGTTGGCCTGCATATAAAGATCAATTTAGAATTTAACTTTATTAGGTTAGACAACTAAATTTTCCAACATACTTTAGCTAATCAATTTAAGCAAATATCTACTGCCATAAATATGATTCACCATGCCCTAAAATTAGAGTGTAAAAGATCTAAATAGTATAAATTATTTGAAAGAAGTAATCTTTTCCCTTCTTCAACTCTATGGGAATAGGAGAAGGGATAGCACTACAGTTTAGGCCAGATGCTAAATGTTGAACCAGACATTGAATGGCACAAATCCCACCCTGCATAGCAATGATTTCAGTACTGATAGACAGCTTCAGTCTTCAGACCTTCTGCACCACAAGCACCATGTCATAGGTGTGTAATATTATCCACAGGGTTCAGGTAGTTCAGTCACATAAGCATGGCACACTGATTTTGAAATGAACTTAACTGAACTAAACAGCTTAACTGAAACTTACTTCAAAGATTTATCCCTAACTGCATTAAGAAAAATGGTGAGAGGCATTAACACATTCTCTGCTATAAGTACATCAGAAAAACCCTTGTGATGTAGTGCTGAACATGCACTTAAAATCAGTTCTTCACAGTGTAGTTACTCCATAACATCATCACCAGGCACAAAAACCTCTTTGTCACAGCAATTTATCAGTTTCCAGCAGACCCCTCCTTCCCAGGACAGCAAAACCCAGAGCCCAAACTGCTGCCAAGTGCACAAGCACCTGCCTCAGCTGGGCTCTCCAAGGCAGGCTCAGCCCTCGTTCAGGCTGAGCGTCAGTCTGCCAAATGGATCCTGACATCTTGCCAGAGGGGAGGGCTCCTACATGCTCGCTTACATACCATCTCTTCTCCCACATCTGCAAAACCTGCAGCTAGCCAAATGTCTCCAGCTGCTCCTACTTTTACTCCTCTCACCAGTACTTGAGCACCTAGAGGGCACCAACTATGTCTGAACACATTTAATCAGAGCAAACTCAGTTCAAGTTGCTGCAAACAGAAAGGCATTCAAAACTCATTGACTTCCAACAGTAATTGGATCATCATTATGAAATGGGAAAAGAGCTAGGAGTTACAGGAGTTTGCTACCCATATTGCCATGCTACCTCCTCTCCTTGGAGGAAAAATCCTTGAGAATTTTATACCACCTCTATCACTATTTTTAGAGCCTACAATAGCTGGATATCCTTAAAACCCTAATAAAGTCTAGCTGTCCTTCTAACACAATCCTCCCAGTATGCTTAAGCCATACAAAATAAGGTTCCTCTTGTTAGTTTCCCTTAATTTTTTACAAGGCAGTCACTACTGGTTTGAGACCCTTACAGCTCAGGGTTTGCTAGCCATTCACTGTGTTTCCCAGAACAGTTTCCAGAAGAACTCTCATATTCACACCAACAGCATAACACAGGAAAAAAGTAGACTATACTGTTCCACAGATGAAAAGGCCTGAGTATGGTAAAGATCTGCTATTCCAATTCATTATATTGATAACATTTACAGTTTTAAATCCTTAAAGTTTTAACAATGAATGGCAGGACACAGTTTTTTGTACTACAAGCATTTAGCTTATTCAGATGATGCAGAATGTTGACCCACTCTCATTTCCCGTGTCACAAGACAGTGAGTTTGCTGCTGATGTGTGGCTAGGATGGAGAATACCACAGCAGCACTCCAGTTGTTTTCTCTGCCTTCAACACTCCAGAATGGAACTGGCACAAATTTATGTTGATTAGGCCAAAAGA
Organism: Passer montanus; assembly: GCF_014805655.1. NCBI lineage: Eukaryota > Metazoa > Chordata > Aves > Passeriformes > Passeridae > Passer > Passer montanus. Next base: position 2,043,304 of record NW_024372702.1, read on the forward strand.
CTTGCTTGGACAGACTTTCTTCAGCTGTCAAGCATGGATGAGTATAAATATTTATGAGGGCAGAAAAGCACATCAAAACCTAGTGGAGCTGTGAAACAAGCTTAAACAATGCTATTTACAACCCATTAACATAGGTTGTGCTGTCTTTCTCAACTCAGTAGGTACAAAAAGCTTCAAGAGCTGCTATAATTTCACTGTGGTGCATCAAAAGCATCAGAGAAAGTTAATATTATCACATAAGCATGCACATCCTTACTGGAAGGTTTAAAATTCTTGTAAGAAGAGACACCTGCCCCAAGGCATTTCATTTTGTTTCAGTAGAGTTGAAAATGGTGCTGCAACTTCTCTTGTGTTCTTTATATAAAGATCCACCAGCTGGTGTTGAAAGTTATACAAAAGCTGTAAGTAACAAGAACTGTGTTTGAGGGGGATTTTGTTATTTTATGGTGTCCTGAATACCTTGCTGAGGAATGCACAGTTAGCATTCTGGTTTTCCTCTGGAAATTTCCCAGACTTAGCAAAATATTTAAACAGGAACACAAACAGGTTTCACCATGCTCTAAATATGAACCATTTTAAGAAGTCTGAATATATTTAGGGCACACAAACATTGAAGATCATAAGTAATTTTTTTTTTTTTTAATTATACATAGGTACTATAAGAGAAAACTTAAGGTAAAACGATCAAGTCATTCAAGGTTCCAATTTGACCATACACTGACTATCTACATTAAAAGGGAATATCAGAGATGATAAAGAGGCCTTCCTAGTAATTGCAAGGAGCAAGCAAACAGTTGCAGATCAAATTAAATTTTTCTCAATATGAGATGAAATCTAGTTAAACTTTTCTTAGAAACACAAGAATCTTAAAAAATTAAGAGTTTAAAAACATCCGGTTGTTTCATATAAAAAAAGAACACTCATAGAGTTTGAGACCAGTGGACCAATATCTTCACAACTGTCTTAAGTGTGTTTGCTTTCCACTTTAGAAAATAGGGCAAACATGATAAAATAATGTGCTGCTGTTGAACAACCCTTTTAATGTAGAAAAGTTTTGGCTGGTTTTGCAAATAGTTACTTTGAAAAAACAAAACTTTTCACATCATCCAATTTCAGTGTTCCCTCACCCCCATCAGTATAATAAATTTTGGCATCACAACAACACCACATCGTTCAGCCTGGAAGAATTTTGGGAAACAGGCCTTGCATGAAAAATACTTTACACAGTGTGTTACACTAACTTCACCAGCTCCCACTTAGCTTGCAAAACTTTATGGAAAATAGAACACAGTACTATGGCTGCTGAAGTCAAAGTATTCTTTTAAAAAAGATGATTCCATTTGATTCCCTCACCTTAAATGTTTTTGATTCTCCAGCAGTCTCACTTCTATGGGATTACTACAGAGATGCAGAGTCACTGCTTCTTTAACCTTCCTAGCTCAGCTCATAACTTTTTTGGACACTGATACCCTGACAAAATACAGCAACCACCAGAGATTATCCACCTAAAAATTATAAGTAAACCCAGCTCCCATTTTCATTCAAAATGCAGCTCTTATTTTCACTCAAATATTAGAAGCAGATGGGCCTGGGGATTATTCTCCCCATTGACCAAAGCATTAGAGAGGATACCAGAAAAAAAATACTATCTTAAAATCACCTAAGTAAGCTAGGCTGATATTAAGATTCTCTGCTATGGTTTAATAGCACTGTATAAACATTAAAAATATTCAAAACACATATTTGGAGTGAGAAATCAAGTGCCAGGATTCTTCCCTCAAAGTTGCAGCCACATATCTAATTAAAAAGGAAGTAGTCAATTAAAATTGTACAAAAGAGACACTGAAGAATAACAAAGTGTTGTGGGACAAAAGGAAACATGAACGTCAATTCAGCAATCAGGAATTTACAATAAAAATAAAATAGAAGTGAAAATCAGATCTTTGCCAATTAAAAAAAGTAAATCCAAAATATTACACAACTTGGAGAAAAACACCTTCCATCCACACATTACAAAAACAGATGTATAGTCATCATTAGGTCAAGCACTCAAGTCAGACAGAGACATTATTAAGATTGTCTGTTCAAATCTAACTCACCCCCAGTGATCATTGTATTTTTTGCTACAGGAATCAGCAATCTATAGCTTTTGTGCCAAAAGCTATGGATATGCTGGCAAATAGTTCTGCCAAGTAGGAGCTACAGCCCAGCAGGAGCAACTCAGCACTCAAATGGTACACATGCCAAGAATGCACTTCTGACTGTGCCCAGTCAGAGCCCAGCAGCCGAGCACTAATTCAGTGCTGAAACCCTGGAGATGACCTTGCCTCAAACAGGCTCATCTAAAAGTCAGGTTTTGTGCTCCATGACCAACTTATGACATAAGGCAAGCACAAACACTGGGGCACCAATACCAAAATCACAGTCCTGATGTAAATCAGCTCACCAGTGTAAACCTATCCCTTGCAGAAAATATAAGTGCAGCTTCTGACTGACATCTGGCCAGTTTATGTAGGGCTAGAAGTCAGAGCATCACTAAATGCATGCTTTCCAGAGCAAATGGTTTCCATATCTAAGTTACTGGCAGTATCTCAGATTCCTCATCCATTGAAGTATCAAATTATACAGGTATGGTCTGCTTCATGAATAAATGACAAAATAAATCCAACTTAGCAGTGCTAAGACATGTAGTAACCACCTCCACTGTGCAGCTCCCTTTAAAAACTTAGTTTCCAGTGTTCCAGCCCTCCCTCCCCTCTTGTTCCCAAAAGAAGTCTCATCAAGTCAACAATATCACCAGGAAATATTTTATTATGCAAGTATTTTTTTCTATAAAACTACATCCAAATTTTCTATTTTGCACTTCTTAATTACCAACCTTAAACTCCATTATCCCATTCTCCAGAAGACATCGGCACTACTCAGTGCACACAGTCCTATGGCTCATCAGTGGATGTCACAGATTACACTCAAATTTTTCATTGGTCACATCTCACAGAAGATGAACTTTTACATTTGCACAGTGCTGACCTTCAGAGTTACTGCAACCAACAACACCACCTCTGATTTTATAACCACAAAACCTCTTCCTCTCCCCTTCCTCATACTTCCTCCACTGCTTAATTTTTACCATTCAGAAGGCAGTATCTATCAATGTGCCGCAAGGCTGTCGAAATTTAAAATATAATGGAAGCGGATCAATCAAAGGGTACTCAAAATCATAGGAAAAGAAGGGAGAATATTCTCAACATTTCTGTTGCTGTGTTCAAGGAGTCAAATGAAAAGTTACCTAGGAAAAAAAAAAGTTATATTGAAGAGGCCATAGAAAAGCTGGAGAAGTATACGAGCAATAACTCAGCTAACTGCATCTACATTTGTTTTCTCTGATTGCCTAGAACCTGATGTTATTTACAGAAACCAGGAACAAAGCAGTTGCAATGAAATTACTACAAGAATGCCTGGCAATAATGATATTAAATCCATGTTGTTCTAATTATTCTCAGTGTGCAATTTGGTTCTATCCTCAGTCTTGCTGTCTAAAAGCAGCTGGGCTTCCCTCCTTCCAGCAGAGCAGAGCATGAAGGCAGCAGTCCCCTTTCATTTCTTTGTCATTCACTAGGTCATTGAACAGGAGGATACCTTTGGGCACAATGGGAGAAGTCACAAAGCAAATACTTTGTCTCTCTGAGCCTAAAAAATTATTATGAAGCATTACCTGCAGTATTGTGCCACAATGATCACTCAACAGAGAGGAAAAGTTTAGCAAGAAAACAAGGCGGCTTAACTAGTGAAGGGAGAAGACTCAAGTCACTAAGGCGAGCAAACTGACATGTTAAGGTTTTAACAAAACATTCTGTGACAGAGCACTCTTACAGATTCAAACAATACACAAAAAAGACATCCTGACATTCTGTAAGGGGTTATCTCTAGTAACTCCCAAGTTTTGGGCAATGCTGCTCCTCCCAGAAACATATAAACGGTTATACACTTTGTAGTTAGATTTCTTGTACATAATGTTATACTTCTATCAATACTTGAGTTTTTCTTCAGTTTGAATTTACTTGTACATCTGTGCAGCCATTTTAATTTTTAAAATTCTATTAACTAGTACCTTTGATTTCTCTTGCCATCTACATTCAATTAATACCAGTCGTGACCAACTGAATGACTAAAAAGTAGAGACACACAGACAGGGGAAGGAAGGTTGTGTGCTTACCCTAGAAAACAAGGCTTAAAAAAAAATCACAGTTAATTCTCTTTTAACAAGTTCATTGAAACAAAGCTGGAGCACATTTTTTAAGTTCTAAGTGGCAGAAAAATGCAAGTAACCACAAGAAGAAAACAGAGCAGTTAATTCCATGCACCATTCCCCTCATAAAGCAAGGCAACATGTGGCAGGGTCGAAGGAGACATGGACACAAAATCCACATAAAAGAAACAAATGTTTGAGGAATTGTAATGAAACCAGGAATAGAACTCAGAAATGGAGGAGGAAAAAAAAATCAGGAGAAAGTGATAAAAAAAAAGCTTCCAATGGAAATGGCTACTGTTGGCTCAAAAATCAATGTTGTACTTAGCATGTTCTTGATGGTGCAAGAAATATGACTTTGACAAAAAAACCTATATGGAACTCCAATTAGCTATATTATAAATAGAAAGCAATTTGATAATAAATAAGGAAGGCTACGGGTCCATAAAGAGAGCTCCTTTCTTCAACATATGTTGACATATTACAGTGTAAATGACCTCCTCCCCAATTCTATAAGTAGTCTTTATTTATTTTTACATTACAACTTCCCTCTAAAAATGTACACAACACTTTCCAATTCATACATTAGTAGGTATTACTTGCCCTCTTCACCAAATAAAAACCACTACAAAAACACAAGAGAAACTTCAAAAATAAGAGGTCCTGAACTGAGCACCTCTATTTGGGCTTGCATGCTTTCTGACTTTGACAAATTTAATTCTGAGGCTAACTTCTCCATTAATTCAAATATTTGATATGAACTGTGTTTTTAGGAGCTTCAGTATATATTCCCTGCAACTGCTACCAATAAATTAATGGTTTATCACATAACTCCACAATTTTACTTGGTTCTGACAGAATAATACTGGGGCTAAATACTCTCCCTGAACTAGAAGGTGTTAAGGAACAGACCTTCAATAATTTAGGCATTATCATGAGCAAGCAAATACAGAATATGAAGGACATATACAGCCTCTCATGCTGCCCAATGTAACAGTTTGTTCAAGATTATAACACCTCTTGTAACAGTAAGGATCTATTTCTATTTCACTTCAATACAATTATTTAACTGGCTTGAGCATTCTGAAAGGATTGCCTTCAGCTTCCAGGCACAGACCCACACAGGTGCTTAACTTCTGTGGCACTTTTAAAATAGCAGTCAGTTTTTAATTCTATAAAGCAGCGATATCATTTCAAGATGCAAAATAGTAAACATATCCTCCTCCTGCAAGTGTGATATGTTTAGTAAGTAATTGCATCTCCCTGCTGACTACCTGTGAGCCTTTATTGCAAACTAACTTCAAGCAGTACCCTAAAAAAAAAATCTAGGAATCAAGGACACCATAAATCAATTTGGTAGCCTACAGATCCAGCCTCATCCATTGCTTTGTACATTGATCAGGTTCAGATCAAAGATGGTGCTTTAGGAAAAGTATTGCAGATGAGGTGTCTTAGCAGCCACAAAAACATCAAACCTCACACCATTAAGTTGAAATTTCTAGCACCTGAGCTTTATAAGCCTAATGTTTTAATCAAACAAATTGAACAAAACTTAGAAGGATTACTGATGTCACTTCTCAGGCTGAATCTGTCTTTCCTGAGCAGCAACTGGAGCAGAAGCTTCCTGTGAGAGAGGTACCATTTAAACATCCAGCACTAACATCTGTGAATATCATCTATAACAGCACGTTTACTCATGAGAAATTTCAACTTCAGATGTCTATAGAAAATACAACACAGCAGAGAGGAAGCAAGCCAGGAGGTTCCCAAAAGAATGCAGAAGCCAACTTTTTAACACAACTGATAAATGAGCCTACCAGGGGAGGTGCCCTGCTAGGCCTGTTGAAGGACACTGGTAATCAGAATCCCTTGGGAGTCACTCCTGAAGGGCAAAGGAGCCCAGTAAAGCTAGACATGCTTTAAAACAAAATTATTACATGTTCAGAACCAGCCTATCCCCAGGTGTAGAAAGACAAGTTGTTGGGGAAGAAGACTAGCTTGGTTAAACAAAAAAACTAGACTAGATATTAGGGGAAAAAAAATCCATCAGCTCTGGAAGGAAGGTCAGGTATCTCAGTAGGAGTAGATGGATGCTATAAGATCACTTCAAAATGCAGGTTCTGCAAAGGGTCACCCACCTCAGGTAAGTGCAGACATCTCCCATTGCATACAACTTCACAATATCCCCAGTTAAAGAGTGTAATTGGGGCCCAAGTCTGAGTGGGCAGGAAAGCTATTTCTCAGCATCTGCTGGGTGTACATCATCATCCTGACACAAACACTGCAAATAGATTCCACTAAGAATTTTTCTGGTTATGGTCAAGGAGCAATTTGAATTTCGTCATATTCCTACAGATATACTTGTGCTTTTCTTTCAGATAAAATACCAGGGTAATGCAAGGCAGCAGAATAAGCCCACAAGATTTCTGACTTGATAATTGCTATTGTCTAACATGAATCTGCCAACTAAGTGATCAAGAACATTGCTAAAGAGATTCATGTAAGTTTTCATCAAAGTTCATACTTTCAATAAAGCATGCCAAATAGATGGTTGTCCTGTAAGTTAAAAGTTATGACTTCAAAGATCATCTCACCACTGGGTTCAGAGTTAAACCAAGTATGATTTAGAAAAAGCACCTACGAAGAACATGCCATCATATATGTGCCAGTGAATTTGGTGTCCCAGTACCAAGAAGATAAAAGAAACATTTTTTAAGAACTCCAGTAGCTACTCTCCTCTGTGATCATTGCTTCTGAAGCTCTAACATCACCTTCATATAAGTAATTTATGGACTGTAATCATAAATAATTTATTAAGCATAAATACTATTTGCCTTCACCTGTGTTAATCTCTATGCTAATTTTTATTCTTAAAATCATATGCAGAATATATGCATCTACAACTACAATGAGCAAAAAATATTCTAAAGCCTTGAGTGGCTGTACATATTACTTGATTTTCACAATGATTAACACATTGTTTGCTCATTGACTGACATGGCACATAGGTTTCAGAAAATCATCTAATTGTGAGTCCAGAGAAAATATCTAAATATACGTAAAATTATGTCAAAAGTTGATAGGATTTACAGGCAGTTATCTTTATACATCATTCAGTGGAAAGAGTACATTTTTGTATCCTATGTAGGTGCAGTAATAAAAATATTGGGATGATCATGGACCTGTGGACAAATGATTTTATGAATGACATGCTATCTACATATCTTCGCCAAGACTTTTAAAATGTAAAAGTACAAGGAATTATCTTCATAGAAAAAAACAAAAATCAATAAAAAATTAATGACAGCTAACTGGGGCATGGGAACAACAGTGAAATTATTAGCACCCAAAAATACACTGGAAAGTTCAAGTAATTACTTTTCACTAGCTATTGCCCACATGTTGAAGCCCAAGCAGGCATATTCTGTAATCACACATGCAGAGGGACAATTAATTGGAAACACTAATTTGCTAGAGTACAACAGTTAACACTGAGTGTTATTTTGAACATCTCTAATTGTGCTAAACACCATCATAAATACTTCAGTCAACTAAAATATATTTTTACAATTAGCATGTGTCATATGTTATATTGTGTTCATAACCAGAAACATTTTAATGTAGGCTTATGAATTATTGGGTTATGCAAATGTGCACCAATAAACAGTAAAACTTGCTTGTTTTTTTAGTGCTTTTTGCATTTTAAAGTTGCATTTTTCTGAACATTTTATTAGGGAATTATACAGAATTTCTGGTTCTATCTTATTCCATCAGACTTCCCTTAGTATTCTGATATATTATATTCTCTCTGAATGTCCCAGTTCTGCCCAGATACAAATTTTAAAAAGGTGAAAATACCTTCTAAATAGTAAGAGGCAATAAGAAAAACCTGATAATTATTGCAGAAAAAGTAATATTACAGGAAAGAATTAAAAAATGTTACAGGAACCCTAGAGAGAATTCCTTTCTTTCTATGGCTGTATTGTTTTGTGCTGCACATTCATGTCCTTTCCCAGTCTAGGATTTTTCTTTGGTTAGCATGTATGTGTGAGTACTATTTCCATAGTACTGAAGTGCAGAGACTCATAAAATTCATGTATAAAAGCAACAAAAATTTACTGCCATTCTTTGTCATGGATGCATTATTGGAGAAAAAAATACCATACAGCACCCATGGGTATCAAGTGAAAAGTGACACCTGAAAAATTGTAATTTGCCTTTATAATGTTTGACAAATATCAACACATTCTAAATAAAAATTTAACAAGATCTTTCAGATTAATCTAACAATTAGCATATCCCTACTGAGATTATCACATCATCTTTGCAATACTTCTTTGGGAAAGGAATACTCTCCCATAAGCTGAGAAAAAGAACTGGCAGAGTAGGCAGAATCAAAATTATCAGTTATTCTATGAAATAGAATGAAAGCAACAGCGTTCTGGAAAGCGTAATCCATTCTAATGACTTTTTCTAAAACTGTCTAGTGCTTTTCTTCTATGTAATTTGTGCCAAGGAAAAAACAAGGAAGATTAAAACCTGTTCCTACCTAAAGATCTACTATCCTATTTAGCAATCTTAACAGAGAAGTCCATAACATTTTTTCTGTCTCAGGACTGAACTAGTTAAATAAGTCCCAGAGAGCCTTTCCAGGACAACCTGTAGACATACCAGGTTGAATTCAGAGGCTTGAACTACTATTGCATTTGCAGATCAAGTTCTACAAAAAGAGAGAGTTTACGATTCAGGGTTTTCAATATTTTCAGGAAAACTTAACTTTTCTTCAAAGAGAAAAGAGGGGGAAAATCCTAAAGACAAATGAGAATATTGTATCTAAAAAATCCCAAGGATACAAGTGCATACAAGCACATGTCACAGTGCCCATAAGTGAAACAAATTCTGCCACTGGCAAAACAAAAAAACCAACAAAACACACATCACAGAAAAAACCTCCACTATATTCACTGAAGGCATACTGCTAACACTGGAGAGAAAATAAATAAGTATTCTCACACTTGATATTCAAGAAAATGTTAACAGATTTATACTGCTGACACAGTCCATTTTCAGTCATTTCAACACCTATAATACACACAGCTGAAACTTAGTTACTCTGCACTCTGAAGACAACAGTCCTTAGCAAACAGCAAGTACACACTCCTGTTGTGTGCTAAACTCATTGGAGAGAATTATGGAGCACATTATTTCTTAAATTCTGTTGCCTCAGTCCACTCATATAACGAGCCATAGTAGTTGTGTCACCAATGCTTGAAGCAGAAATGAAAGCATAATTTATGCATATTTTAACATAGGAGGCTCTCTTTTCACTTTACAATCTTTTAAAGAGCCCTGCAGTTCTAAGATACCCTATTATGTTAAGTGGTTCTGTAGTTTCTTCAGTATTTTATGTACAAGGCCATCCCGTTTTTTTAGGTCATGGCACAACAGTTAAAGAGATATAGATGAGGCAAAGGATACTAGACAAAAATTGTATATTATTATTTCTTTCTACTGTTTTCTTCCTAGCCCTGCCCCTTCTTTATTCTTTCTTCTCCAAAATGAAGAAAAAGGACAAAAAAAAAATCTCAAAAACAACAAATCAAAAAATACTTTACATATTCTCTGCTAAACATCAACATATACGTTTCTAGTATATTCTCAACCCCTTCTTATTCAAAAATTATTAAGTGTAATTTTTAATGATTTTAACCATAGCTGAGCACTAAGCAGATATTTTTAGTAATCCAATCACAAAGACAGCTGTGTGATTGAAAAGCAGAATTTAACTTAGGACCCATCAGTGGGTTTGAACATTTCAAACTGCCTTCCAGACTTTCTTACCTTGCACTTCACAGTACTGAATTAGCTTTATAACAACTTCATAAGCTCTTTAAAAGCCACTTCAAACTTAAAAAAAAAAGACTCAAATGGAACAATTTCTCCATCCTTCAAATCTAAGTCAATTCAGATGCCTTTTGTCACCCTATGTCCTTCCATCCATATTCGTCATTCAGAATATTGTAACGAAATAAGAAGAGTTTAGCTTTGCTTTCTTGAGTTTTTTTAAGTAAGTTCTTACTGAAAATGAAAGTCTCCATTTTATCCTTTTTACTGTCTTCCAACATTCAGGATTGAGAGAAATAACTCAAAATAAGTGTCAATATATCCATGTCAGCTTGTTGATCTAGGGGTATATGATTCTCCCATAGGGTACAAGAGGTCTCAGGTTAAAAATTCTGGATGAGCCCAACTTTAAGGCTTGTCAGCCTGACTTCAGTGCCAGGAAAAGTCACAGAGAAGATCATCTGGAGTGCAGCACAGCTAGGGAAAAAGGCCCAGACAGCTGACATTGGGAAAGATAGATCCTGCATGACTGACTTGATCTCCTATGACAAGGTAACCCATTTCACCAATGAGGAAAAGGCTGTGGATATTGTCTACCTGCACTTCAGTTAAGTCTTTGAAAGCTTCCCACACCATTCTCCTGGAGAAGCTGGCTTCTCATAGTGTAGTGGTGTGTACTTTTCACAGGGTAAAACTGGCTGGATGGCTGAGCCTAGAGCATGGTGGTGAATGACCTTAAATTCAACTGGTGCCTGGTCACAGGTGGAGCTCCCTGGGTCTCACTACTGGGGCCAGTCCTGCTTAATATCAATGATCTGGGTAAAGGCACTGAGTGCACCTTCTGTCACAGACAACACCAACCTGGGTGGGAGTGCTGATCTGCTGAAGGGTAGGAAGGCTCTGCAAAGGGATCTGGACAGGCCAGATTGTTGGGCTGAGGCCAAGAGTATGAGGTTCAACAAGGCAGAATGCTGGGTCACAACAACCCCATGCAGTGCTACAGGCTGGGGAAGAGTGGCTGGGAAACCGCTCAGAATGAAAGGACCTGGGGGTGCTGGTCCACAATCAGCTGAGCATGAGAGAGCTTGTGGCCAGGTGGCCAAGAAGGCCAATAGCAGCCTGGACAACAATAATATGGTCAGCAGGACCAGGGCAGTGATTGTCCTGCTGTACTCAGCACTGGTGAGGCTGCACCTCAAGTGTTGTGTCCAGTTTTGGGCCCCTCATGACAAGAAGAACATTGAGGTGTTGGAGCATGTCCAGAGAAGGGCAGAAGCGATAAAGGGTCTGGAGAGTAATTCCTGTGAAAAATACATGAGGGAGCTAGGGGTGTTTAACCTGGAGAAAAGGAGATTCAGGGGAAAGCTTAGCACTTCTACAACTGCCTAGAAGGAGTACATAGCCAGATGGGGCTTGCTTTCTCCTCCCAGGTAAAATTGACAGGAGGAAAGGAAATGGCCTTGAGCTGTGCCAGGGAGATTCCAAAAGAATATTAGGAAAAATTTATTCACTGAAAAGGTTATCGAGTACCAGAACAGGCTAGCCAAGGAAGCAGCTGAGCTACCATCCCTGGAAGCATTCAAAGACAACATGTGGCTGAGGCACTCGATGACATTGTTAAGTGGTGAACACAGTGGTGATGGACTCAATCTTTGAATTCTTTTCAAAACCTAATGATTCTATGACTTCAGCATTACATATTTCAGACACAAGATTCTGCCAGCTGCTCTTTCTTGGTTTATGGAAAACTCAATCACAAATATTCAATTAGTCCTGATCAACATACCTTCCATATGCGAGTAATTTACTTCCCCTAACAAGCCTTTGAGGAAAACATATTGTAAAAAAATTTAGTCCAAAATATAAACACCCAATTCTGCTTTCATTAGTGTATTGATTCTGATGGAAACATTATAATGGGCTTGCTAAAATATTTTTGTAATATAAAGTATACCAGTTGATTTGGATCAGGTTCAATTAATACAAAAAATGCCTTCTTTACATCCCTTAAAACTTTACAAAAGGTGCTGGTGGTCAACAAATGCATCAGTGCTCTCTGAACAATAAAGAAACTGTGCTTTGTTCTTCTGTTCCACAATAGAAGACTTTTAAAAACTTTACTGACCTTAAGCACACCAATTCAGTTCTACACAGAAGTCACCTTTAATATTTAGAAATAAGGCACATAACAAAAAGAAAAATTAAGAGACAAAAAAAAAAACTCACTTAGAACTCTGAAATCTTTACTAAGGTAAGAACAGAACAGCCTGAAATTTTCTATAGCAACTTTAACCAATACTTTCTACAAATTTTTCAGCATACTGAAGGAACAGGCAGCAGTCTGATAAAACAACACCTTACCTTGATAACATCTAGTTAGGATATGTAATGCCATGAACTTGTGCTATTTTGAGGTTTGTGTAGCTTTAGCTTGATTGAAACTTCTGTTCACTTCAACTTTCCAATGCAATAAAACAAAATCGTATGGAGCAAGCCAGCATCAAACCTACCTTAAGCTCACTTAGGTCTTGATCAGAAGACAACCGTGCAAACACATGCTCATACATACACACATAGTACTCAAGTGGGATTAAATTTACCATATACAAAAGTAAATTTCACTGTCTGTGTCAGAAGGGAAAGAGCAGAATTGAACCTCTTTATATTATTCTTGTGCTGCCTAGAAGCAGGAAAAGAAAATTTCAATATGCACTCTGACCTCCTGCAATTTCAGACAAAATTACATTTGAGCAGTGTTAGATAAACTTTGGTAGGCAATTCTGATTGCTGGAAAAAGGAAAACACAAAGGTACAGCCATCTCAGCAAGAGGCCATGGATGAGATTTGTGTCACAGTGTTCAGGTTTGGGTCCCTATTTTGCCTAATTGAGGCCAGCAGCTTTCATCTGCTAAATTATGTTGGAGGAATCAAATCTGGAACCTGCATCCCAAGCTCCCACAGCAATACCCTAATCCCACATGGACAGAAAAAAAGGCACAAACATTTCATGGTTTTGCTTTCACTGTAAATTGCTGTGTCTTAGATTTTTTTTTTTTGTTGGTCAACTCTATACAATACCAGCTCTCAGTTATCTACACAAAAACTTGGATTTGATTCTTTGTTAAAGTACCAACAATTAATGTATGTAGGGAGGTAACACGCTGCATATGGGGTTGAGTACAGGAAAAGGAACATGAAAGCTATAGTACATTGTAAATGAAAAAAATTACCTTTAGGCTAACAAGACATCCTTCAAGAGGAAAAACCAGATAATTTATGCCTGCAGAGGTACTGTAAGGCTCATATTTTAGCAGACAAAATTTCTCATAATAATATAGCTGAAGCCCAACAGGAAGGATCTATTAATCCTTTGTATACTCCAGTATTGTTTATTCAGCCAAAAAAAGTGGCATAAAACATTAATGTCATTTTCTCACTCAAGGTTTTTTCACTTGAATAATTGAGGAGCTCTACTGATCAGATTGAGCATTGAAAGACTGGGAGAACAGATGGCAGACATGCAGTGAATAATTTTTGCATCAAGCAAACTTTCACTGTTCAATACAATCTATGCAGAAGAACATGCTCCTTTTGAAGCATCCCACTGGGCAGGTAAGAGTGAAGGATCAGAGTCAATTAAACAAATGTGCTTTCTATTGGCATCCAGAAAGTTATGTCTACTCCACCACCAGCCGTAAAGGCTGAGCTAAGTGTGTATTGCTGAATACAAAAGGCCCATTTCCATCTCTGAACTGGGTCAGAGTAACACAGGTGAACAGCAACTGGAGGAAATGCACCACAATACACCTATCTTTGAAGTCCTCATTTCCATGTGCTGATATCCTTAGAGCTGGAAAGGTTAAAGGAGGTCACACACCCTGCTCAAAAAATAGGTAAGTCTCTATCGGCAAATTAGGGAATGATGATTTTGCTCCAGTTCTTTACACAACTGAAGGTCTGAAAAATGCTACAGGATTCATATTAATCTCAGAAGTCTTGTGTTTACATCAGCTTTCCTGAGTTGTAAGAAATCATTTCAGTACTGAAGCTTAAGACTAAAAAGTTTGTGCAAAATAACTATTGTTAACACTCCTCTTCCAAAAATTATCATTATGTCTTTCTCCAAAACATCATTAAGACTTCAGTGGCATCAGTACTGCCTCTTTTAGTGGAAGAATAAACATTCTGAACAAGGCTTTTCTTTGGCATGAATTGTCATCTGCTTTCATATCTGTAGCTGTTGGGGAGGAAAGGACTGAAAATCTTCTCTGTACTTGCCTCTGTTTATTGCTTTTGGAAGTGTTTAGAAAAAGCCAACCATTCACAAATATCTTATTTTGCTGAAATTAGAACAGCATTTTCATAAAACAAAACCCTTGGAGCTCTCTAACTTGATTTCCAAACTCTGTAAATGCCATGGGACCTTTCTACAAGGACACTGCTATGACACAGCCTGTGGGAAACTGTTCAGCAGTTTGAATCTAGATTTGTCTCTATCATACGATGTGAAGGTGGCTGTGAATTTTAGAAGCAAGCAAGTAAGCCATTCTTGAATTCTTTCCCATTTTTCAGCCACACTGCAGTAGGGTTATAGGAAGCAGTGCACTAACAGCACAGTCCATAATAAAGGTAACTCTGGATTTAAAAGCAACTACTGCCACATGTTAAAGACAACCTGCTGACAGTTGTTCTAAGTATTTAACTCTGGAAACCATATTCTTGAAGTGAGAAGAAATACATATGTTGACTACAGCCCTGGATGACTAGAAAGCATTTTTCTTCCTGAGGTAAAAAGTTTACTTCATAATCACTCTGCTCTGTGAAGTGTCTAGCCCTTACAGTAGTGCCATGTAACTGGATGGAGTTTTTAAAAATAAACACACACACATATATATATACACATACACACATAAATCCTGTAGGTCCTAGCAGTTTTGCTGTTTCAAAAATAATAACCTAAATCCCTCCATAAAACCCCATATACATGTTTCTAAAATTTAAAATCAGTTAGGTCTTATTCACCATGCGACCAGAATAGAGTCTTTTTCACAAAATCTATTTTACATCAATTTTACTTTCACTTGATGGTTTTGGTTGTGAAAGAATTAAATATCATAGTACTGTTTGTGTTTTTTAAGGGAAGCAGTCTGAGATTGCACCCAACCATTGAGAAACCAGCACCAGAAGAAAACAACAAGCAACCAGAGTAATTTCCTAGACATACAAATTTACAAAGCCAAGGAAACATGTTTGAATGATACTCGGATTTTTTTCTGCAAGACAAATGTCTCCACGCTATTGTTGCTCCAGTAAAACATGGGAGGAAAACAAAAACAAAAAAAGTATATAACAACTCAGACAAAATATGCCAGACAGTGACAAATAACTGATTAATTTAAATTGGACAGCTCTGGTTGTTGTCAGAAAGTTGAAAACATTTTTGTTTTTAAACACAGAACCAGTGGCAGCATGGTCTGAATACAAGTTTTAACTAACATAGACTTCTAGGCAGTGTCAGTCAGCATTCAGGTTTCTTACACAGCCCACTTCCCTTGACCTCCAGTGTACTTATTTGATGTGCAAAAGAGGATAAAACAGAGCATTGCCAAAAGGGAAATTATGGTTGCCTGAGCTCTTAACCTATTGTAAGCACCTCTCTTTCAAAGCTGAGCTATGAATACATACACCACACTTCTGCAGAACTGATAAAAGATTCCTGGTGCATCATGAAGATGAAAAATGATTCTCAGTCAAGAGGGAAATTGCCAGAGGTGTCAGAAGACTTGTTGCAGTGACGCAAACAGTGACACAGACATTAATTTCAATAATTTGACAGTGAAACAGTGCAAACCTGAGCTGCCTAATTCTTTACAATCTTCCTTTTTTCCCAACAAGATTTGGTCATTTAAGTTCTTCAAAAACTGCATCTCTATCTTGCCCTAAACTCCTCCCCCCACTTTTACACCACTCCCCCCCCCAGAAAAAAAATAAAAAAGCACATAGATGTTTCATTTCAGCAGGGGGATTTTCATTAATTATACTAAACGGAGTGATGATCTGGAAAGGTCACACCAGCCTTTCAGCATGCCGTCTCTCCCAGCTAAGTACTTCTTGGCTACAATTGATTACCTTGTCTCTTAGGTTTGCATCATTCCATCAAGGGCAGCCTGTGTGGCATCAATAGCATTACTGATATTGTGATGAGCCACATCCCAACCTGATATGGCCTCCATCGCATGTTCAAGGTGCTAAACTCTAACAGAGGTTGAAGCCTTTAGACTGACACTCTGGAAAGGAACACACGGTACTGGGGAGACCTAGCACAATAGTGGGTATTCCCATGACTCAGTGATGTAGCATAACATAAAGAGCATCCCTCAATGAGGGCTAATTGTTCTCACCAAGTTTCTCTTATTTTGTGTTTTAAATCCTATGTTACATCCATTTAAAAAAAATACAACGAAAACTAAGTTACTAAAATGTAGTAGTGAAGATATTTCCTTGAAATTGTCCTTTGCTCATCTGCCTTACAAGAAAGGATTCCCACATGAAAGATTCACACGATGATCTGTAAAGGAAGCCACATGCATGCTTTAGCATACATGCTCACCTCTTATTCAAGAATAGTGAAACCTTTCAAACAGCTGTAGCTGTCCCAACACATTCTGTGTGTTTTGTCAGATCCCCAACTACAAGAGACTGGTTCTTGTATAGGCTACTTGGATGTTATTATCTGTAACAACAGCTCCCTACCTGGTACCACACCAAAATGTCCCCATTGTGTATCTGCCCAAAACCATAGCCCATTTGTACATGACTGTTTCCCATATCAAACATGCAGTAAACCACTGATCTTGGGGAGAAAAAAAAAAGGGCTTGTGGGTGTGTGTATACAGGAGACAGCCAAAGGTTCAGCTCTCCCTCACTGCCAGGTTAGCAGGGGACACAGACAGATGGTCACCTTGTGCTGAGGCAGCTCAGAAAATGCTTTTTCAAGTATGAATATAAATGGGCTATGTCACTTTTAAAGTCTGAAATATTCCACTGGCACCAGTTCAACTGCCTCTTAGTTAAGAGATTTTTGTACAATAAATAAATTTGCAAAAGTGCTAGGTCAAAACAAAAAAAAAAACAAAACAACCAAACCCAGTCAGCTTCTTCTGATACCATTTCTCTCATCATTACAATGCACTCTTGGAACTTTCAACTTCAGGGAAATGCAAATTCTTCAACAATGAATTATGCAAGAGGAATGAAATACATGTGGGTATAGATATGACAGAAAAATCTTTTGCAGCACATACAGGGTGACAAGGTACAGAGACAGTGCTCTTCACTCTTCTGCAACTGATCGAGAGAATAGTTAAATTATACCTGTAGTGAGGTTTTATACACAGCCTTAAGCAACTCCACTTACAGCATCAACACTGCAGAAAGCGACATGTGACTTCTGAGCCCTTGGTTACAGGATGACAGAAAGCAACCTGGATACAGGGATACAAATCCCACTTAAGGTTACATTTGTCCTTTGCTGCAGACCCTACCAATCTGCTATGTCCTACTTCACACTTGATGAAACACGAGCACTTGTACCCTGCCTACTCAATACACAACATCAGTCACTAATTGCCACTGGAGTTGTTTGTTTAGACCAGGCTTTTTACCACTGGCACACACCAAATTGTAAAACTGTTCTTTGTTCTGCATAGCATAAAGTCATAAGCAGGGGGCAAGAGGCGGTGGGTATTGAAATAGCAGAATATATTTCAAAATAATTATCAAACATCTACAGAACTGCAAAATAATTCACAAAAGCTTCAGAATAAAATGAGAATAATAAGAGACCAGGTACTTCAGCTGAAAGGAGGAAAACCAGAGGAGATGCAGTACCTGGCAGCATCCAATAGTACTGCTGGCATTAGAGATCCACATCCTCAACTACATCAGGAATATTCCAGCACACACACAACCTTTCACAAGCATTTTTCGTAGAAGGTACACAGGTTGACAGTAACAAGGCAATTTTTACCATGGGTCCCACTAAAATGATAAAAATTAGCATAAAAAGAGTGCTTACAGGTTCTGGCAGAGTATAGAGGAAAACTTTGTTTTGCAGTATCAAGAACTTGGCCTGAAGGTAAAAGGAAAACAAGCAAGGCACGCAAAGTAACTTATTTACTCCTACTGTTCTTCAGTTGCAGCAGATCCCTCGGGGTAAAGACGCTGCAATACAGTTATACAAGAAAATTGGAAGGACAGAGAAGTCCTGCTGAGAACTTATTGCAAGTGTGACACAAAGCAGCAGCCACACGGCTAAGGAGGTAAATACAGCATGCCAAAAGAAAAGGGGGTCAGCAAGCGGCATCGAGCAAAGCCGCCGGTTAGCGCTCACCGCGGTGCAGCTGCCGTGCCGGTCCCTTTCTTTGCCGAGGATGAAGAGAGGAAAAGGAGCTGTTTGTTTCCCTGTCGTTACCACTAGGGACTCCAGAGCTGCGGCTGCCGGCAGCATCCTGGAAGCTGACAGCCGGGAGCGGGCCCGCTGCCGAGGAGCAAGTGCCGCAGCGCCCGGCAGCGCGGCCGCGGGGCAGCCGCCTCGGCGGGAGCGGCATCCCGGGGGCGGCCGGCAGCGCTCCGCTCCTGCGGGCCAGCGGAGAGGCAGGGAAGGGCTTTGCGCAGGGAATCAGCGCAAAGAGGGCCGCTAAGGAACCTGCTCCTTCATCTCCCGTAGCCTCTCCATGCCTTTTCGATCAAAGAGCACCTTCTCAGAGAGCTGATTGCTAGATCACGTCAGATGATGCAGCTTTAAATGTATCTCAGAAATCTCTCTCTCAGAAAGGTGAGCAAAGAACTATAAATAGAGAACCTGACTTCTAAAATACTTGTTTTTTTTTTCTTTTTGCCTACATCATGTTCAACATACTAAGAACCTTTCACACACCATAATTTCTTCTGAGTCTGAACAATCTTTGCCCCCCAGCTCACACATGAAAGCACAGAATCCTGCAGGGAGAAATCAGATCTCTACCAGATTTGCCAGCAAATAGCACAATAGAAACATTCTGGAAAGTCTAAGAACCATTGTAATAAAATAGCAAGTAAAAATACCAGTTAGCACATGATATGTGAAACAGGTGATTCAACAAACAAAAATAAGGATTCAGGAGAAGGGAAAGGAATACATTCAATTATATTTTTAAAAATCCAAGCAAAATATTCCAAGGAAAGCACTCGTATTAACTAGGATTAGCATCAGAAAAAAAAAACCACACACACAGAGCTAGGTGATAAGAAAGAAAATTTAAAATTTTAATAGTGACATGGAAAGTACACGACAAAATGTTTCATACTACAACTGTGTACACTGTTTCCAGCCACTTTAAAACCAAGAAACCATCTCCAGACAGACAAAGAACAGTGAATACTTAATTTACAGAAAGTTGTTTTGAGTTTCCATTTTTTTTTTCTGTTCCTGGGTGGTGATTTTGTGACAAAACCCCACTCACAAATCAGTGGGCAACATATGAAATTTCCATTTCTAGCCCCAAACTAAGACCACTGGACTGCATTTCTCCCACAGCCAAAGTTTCATCTCTGACTTGGTTCACCCTTTAGAGCAATGAGTTGGTGTAATTGCCTCAAAGGAAAGCTGATCAGCATGCAGTCACATGATGCAGACTTGATAAATCTTAGCAAGCAAGCGCTGCAAGCAGCTAAACACATATGGGAGATAAAACTGGACAGTGCACTTGGAGAAATAAACAAGGAGGCTGCTTAGCTCCAGATGCTTGAGCAAGGTTTCTTTTCCACGACTGACACAAAATCCCCACCTTGTCCCATCTCTGTTCCTCCTCTTGGTCACTCAGTGCTCCGAGGCTGACTCTAGCCATGGGAGACCAGTTCTTTACTGTGGCCTCCCACCCAGCTGATTCCTAGGTCAACAGCCCTGCCATGGTTCATTGTCTGTGAAGCAAAGGGAGGACTTGCCTCTAGCTGAAAGAGCAAAGTAGCAAAAGCAGCAGAGCTGAATCTGAAATTCTAAGTATACAAAGACAGCTGAGAGCAGGCTTATTCACAGAATTCTTTGATTCACTTCCCCCTCTCAAACAACTTCTTTAGTTGTTTTCCTCTGATAATGACAGTACCATCTGTTCTTAACATTTATCTGGTATCCCTACCTTTTGGGTATGGAAACATCCCTACTCACATAGAGCATTATCAAATCAATTATGTTCTGTTTATGAAAACATACTCAGTTGCTGGAGGGAAGATCACATAGTTATAAGCAAAGTGACTCCAGACACCAAGCCACAAGATACTAGGAAGAAACAAAATCCTACATGCTTCATCACATGACTATCCTCAGCAGCTGTCTCTACTCAACCAGGTTCCAGAATAAATGCCTGCAATTTCCCTAAAACCAGTCCCAAGACCAAACCCACAGGTTTCCTAGCAATAGTCTGGCAGAACCTACAAAGTGCACTGGGCCTGGGAATGTTAATCTCCAGCAGAATTTGCCATGCTCTACTTGAAGCACTGTAATCTGTGAAGTCATCCAGCACATGCTGATGGGAATAAGGAAAAGTATATTGGTGTACAGATGAGGGCCCTGACTGCATAATAATTATTGAAACTTTACAGCCAACTTCACAGTGACAGCTCACTAGCTTCATGTAAAGGACAAATGTGCCTAGGGAGTCTGCATAGTCTTCATCATTGGAGGTCTTTAAAAAGAAATTAGACATCTGCCAAAAATTCTACAAGGACAGCTGATCATTCTGTAGACAGACACCACTGACATCCTTTCAAACTCACACCTAAAGATTATCCTTCAATCTATCCTAATTAGTAGCCTCCCAGTGGGTTGGTCTCTCTCTTCATAAGCTACATTTCACCAGACATCATTCCCAAAATGAATATAACACCTAATAGTATGAGATATCACAAAAAATTTAAGTAGACAAAAATCCTAAAAAGCACACCCAGAAGCTTTTTATATTTAAGGTTTATTAATCACCCTAACAATGCTAATCAGGGTCAGTTTGGACAATTTCATCAAAAGAAGCTGTAAAGTGGGGACTAAGTCTCACAGGAAGTTAGCAAACCTACAGAAAGGCAAATGATCTTCTCTATAATTATTTATCACCACCTCAGGACTTAAAAGAAAACCATCTGGCTAGCTAAAATTCAGCCCAGGGTGACAGGGGCTACAATTTCCCAGCAATGTCAGTGAGCAGCCAGAGTCTCATGATCATCAGCAATGTTTTGTCCCAAGCTACAGATACATAAAGTGGGGAGTGAGAAGGTGTAAAGTTAAAATATTTTAACTGAATCTAAACAACACCAGAGTGAACAAATTTTTGTTGTTTTGTTGTTTTGAATTTTTAAAACTCAATGCTGATTCATGTGCCCAAATAAGTGTCAGATTACGAAAAGTCAACTACTACACATGCAAGTCTTCTAGAACAAATGGGGCTATTATTGCCACGATAAGAATTAGTAACAACACAGAACTTTTGAAAGCGAATTCTGCTTGCTTGTGCAAAAGGAACACACAAGATACAAGAAAATCCATTTTGAGATCTTTTGATAACTGCTCTCAAGTCTAAAAGGCTCAAATATGTCACATGGTCTCAAGCTCAGTACAGCTGGTCTGAGCATATGTCAGTTAACTAGGAATAATAATCAGCTAAACATTATTTCATAATTCTTTGTGATGATTTATATAAATGCCCAAACAGCAAATTACACAGTTTATGAGGCCTGGAAATTAATGTATTGAAATTCACTCCCTATCACCTTCCTCCAAACCATAAGAAAAATCTATATAGATATTTCTTTCTACATCCAACCAGCAGGATGACCAATACAAAGAGATTTCCACAAACACAATGTTATCTCAAAAACTTTAGAAAAAGAGCTTCCCATTTCCCATACCTATTTAGCTACATTGTGATTTCTAGTTTCCTGTGTCATAAACATGAAATACATAGGTAAGATATTGTCTTGTTCTGCCAGGTACATTCAACAGAGTCGGTTGGCAAAACACATGCTTTCCTTTTCTAACATATGGCCCAATTGCCATTTAGGCTACTATGCAGCAATCTTTTTATCAATTAGCACAAATAGTCACGAGAGCCTGGGCTCAAGTACTTATCTGATTACATATCTGCCCAGAGCAGTCTGCATAATAAAGCACAATATACCCGATGTAAGACAGGAATCTCTTGCTTATTACAAATCCCATACTTGGCTATCTAAGAAACATTAGAAGACACATGACAATTGTCTTAAGTCCAAGTAAGCTGCTTTATTTCATTTTTTCTGCAGCGCCCTGTTTCATTTTTCTTTGCAGAACAACCATCACTAGCAACTTGTGTGATAAAAGAGGTTCCAGTTAAAAACTAAAGGACAGTAAGATTCACAAATACAGCTTGTGGGTTGTGTTGCTTGTATTGCAAATACTGCACATTTGTAACTCCATAAGTCATTTTGTTTTCCCAAGTTTCCTGGAATTTCTTACTTGTAAGCAGCTTCCAACACCTTCAGTAAGGTGATCTGTGCTGCCTCACCTTGATTTCAGAGCCACACCTGTGCTGTCTTGTCTTACCAGAGAAGAAAAGCTTTATGTATTTTGGATCAATGACAGTCAAGGTTTTTTCTGACTTTAATGATTCATTTTTAGTTAACGACTTCCCACAGATTGTATGGAACTACGAAGCCAAGTCTGAAAGTCCCAGACAGAACTTCAGCAAAACAGTCATATCTCTACCACAAAGGCCATATCTCCATCTCTTGTTTATCATTATGAACCCAAACACTCAAAAATTGTACAATAAGCTGTTATTTACTTCCCCTCAACCAAGCAACCTACAGATAGCCTCTGACGCATTTAATTAGTCAATATCCATAAGCACTTTGATAAAAAGCAACATAATGTGCCAAGTACTACTACTGAGTAACCAGCAGCTCAGAAACATTTTGTCGAAGTGCAGCAATAAGCTTGTCCTTTTAAACCTGCTCATAATAATTATAGCTGTTAACAACAGATATTGTTCAGCTGAATGAACATTGTGAGACTTCAGCAAACAGCTCTCATCAATCTGACATTCTTACAAACATCCCTTGCTAAATGTCAAGTGAGATTTCCAGAGGGAAAGAAAAGTGTCTTTCTTCCTAGAAAAGGACAAAGTTTACACAGATAAGAGCAGAAAGTGAGACAGAAGTGGAAACAAATAACTGTTTTCAAAAGAGCTCTAAAATTACTGACAACTATACAAACTATTATTAAAGGTCTGGTTCTAAGCAGGAGAAAGAATCAGTTACATTGCAGAAAACTGCTTCTTTTGGACATTGGTATTACTCTTCCTAGCTAAAGAAGAAACCAAGAAAACAGTGATTTTTTTTTTTTTTACTTCACACTTGTGTTCTATTCCTTTGAAGAGTTATTTGGAAGTAGCTTGCCTTGTGTTAAACTGTTCATTCATTCTTTAATATCCTAATCCAAAAGATCTATACGTTAACTTGTTGCACAGAATAAACCACGGTATATTTCATTATAATTTCATGGCATTTGCACAAATTCAATACACAGGTGGATTTTTCTGAAGGAAAATTTATAACTTGTTCACTGGAATACCCAATGCTGCCCTGGACTTCCACCAACAGAGTACCCCAATATGTTGACCCATATGAAAACAAAATGAATGAGTAAGCATAAGCTAAGCAGCAAGATGCTCTTTAAGTGCTACCCCAACACAAACACATCACAATCACCAATATTTTCAGCATAATTTCCTGTTTTGTTTTTTTTTTTATTCAAAAGGATGCTGAAATTTTTTAAATGGTCATAAAGTGCTTTAAAGGGATAAATCTGTAGCATGCCTTACTGTGAGCACCTCACTTCCCCATGTGTATATTAGAATAATTTCCATCATGTGAATGTAGCTTATTATCAGTAATATATGTATAATACTCTATGTGTGTTTGATTTGTGCCATAGCCTTTCACATATACACAAAGTCCTAGCATCAGCTGCCATTTAACAAGATGCCACAAGGAGTAACATTTTCCGAAAAGCAAAGACTGGTGGTTCTCAAAAAAATTTTGATAGTTGAAAGAAACACAGAAAAAGAATAGTTCTACTTCCACAATGCTTTTCAAAATACACCTGAAAGACTTCAAGAACTGTTCTCTCTCCATGCTCGCAAAACTCCACAAACATTTCCATTTAAGGAATGCAGGTTTTTTTTTTTATGGGGAGAAAAAAGTACACCACTTTGTTTCCAGGTTGAACCTAAAATTATTCATGCTTACACACTTAGAATAAGTAGAATTGCAAGACTGTTTCCCCACTGATGGATTCATAAGTATTAATGACTTATGAAATCACTTCGTCCATCTGCAAATCAAGCCACTGAATTTCCTACTGCAAATTCTACATGGCAAGAAAGAATAAGGTATTGTACTTCAAGAGCCAGGTGGATTAAGAGAAAATTTGAAATAACAGTTACTTGAATTCAGCCAGACTTTGTTATACTGGTAGTGAGGTTCATTATAGATATGTGATGACTTACCAAGTCATTAGAGTCTGGACATGACTAGTTTTCTGACAGCCATAGGTTTAATTTTTATAGTCAAAATTTCTATTTGGGCCAGTTTTAAACTGCCATAATTAAAGGTAAATTCAGTATTTTGCAGCTTTGGACTCTGCACAAGTTTTAGTCCTTGGCCATAGCACTTTGCTGAAAAGATTTGATCTAGGGTAGAACTTAGAATTTCAGATCTTCCAAGTTTAAGACCTTGTGACTTAAAAACTACCTTAAAAGCTGACTCAGGCAAAAATAATGTGATTATGCACACCTAAATCTACATGAATCATGAAAGAAAGACTTCTGAACACTATACATGTGTCCGAATGGGATTTTACTCTGATTCCTAAAGATGACTCTAACCCTACCCGCTCCTCTAGAGCATAAGCAACCACAGATTTTCCCTCCTTCAACAGAAAATAGTAATTTTTCATTTAGGAGCTAAACAAGTACTTTATAAACCAAAGTACTGTAATTTACTTTCTGACACTCAACACTAACCAAATCCAACCTGGATAAAGAACCCTGTGCCAAAGAAATAAAAAATTAAAAGCATAATGGGGAGGGGTATGGAGCATTTGTGTTCTTCCATCTAGGAAAGAAATGGGTTAAAATTTTCATTGCTCCCAGGTGCAAACTGCCATTATTCATTATAGTTACAAGATTGTTTTAGTCTCCTTCTTCAAACCTGGAACCTTATTCAGCAACCTCTGCATCCCTGACAGAGCTGAATGACTAGGGGTCGCATTAGCCAATCCAGCTCCATGCAAAAAACCTCAAGAGGATCGGGGGAGTGATCAAAAGTAATACACCACAAACAAAAGTTGCTAATTTCTTTCTCAGAACATTAAAGCCTTCTTTTTTAAACTGATCAGTGTCTGAAGTAAGCTTAGGTTGTTGTTCTCTTGCTCAATTCCTTCCATACTCAATGAACAGATTCAGCAAAGGCACTGTCGTCAACATCTCTTCTTAACACAGTACATAAAGCCTGAGCCTTAGCTAGCTTTCCAGATCAAAGAGGGTAACAAATAAATTATATACCTGCATCAGAGAAGGTACCGTAATGACATAAAGGAGGGGGGAGATTGGGAGAGGTAATAAGGTCATTTCACCCATTTTTTTATTGGATTTACATGCTTGCAATAAGCATATTAAGCCACAACAAAACCCGAAGCTAAGGAATTAATGAGCTGTTAGCACCGCCTCCGCTTGCTCGCTTAGCGGCACGATGCACGAAGCACGCGGTCTGCCCGGCTGCTTCCCCACTCCGCTCTTCCCCTCCTCGTGCTTCCGCTTGCTCGCTTAGCGGCACGATGCTTTACCGCGGTCTGCCCGGCTGCTTCCCCACTCCGCTCTTCCCCTCCCCGGTGCAATTCGGCAGCAAAAGCAGCTGGAGCGGAGCTCCACGAGCCCTGCTGGTGACTGCTTCCAAGGCTTCTGCTGCACCACCATACACTGAATTTAGAAGAGGCTCTTCTTTAAGAGCTATGCTTTAAGCGCCTCCAGATCACTAAGAAAACAAACCGATTTTAAACCACTTTCAATCGTGATAAAACTCAGTAAGGAATCCGGGGGGGAAAAAAAAAGAAAAAAAGGAAAAAATTTAAAAAAAATCAGCAAAGAGAAGAGATTAAAATATTTAAAGTAGAGATACAGCTCACTTAAATGGCTTTAAATGCTGGGCTCCAGTCTTTCTAAAGACTTACAGAGGAAGTTCAATGGAAGTACTAAGGGAGAGGAGGCAAATATTTGCAGTCAGTGAAACACACAACTAAAGTTTGAAGAAAAGGCAGGGCACACACCACTGAAACTTAATCCTTCCATAGTCTAAAACAAAACCAAAAAAATAATCTAAATATTTTCAGATAGCTGTTCACCTCACAAGTACAAGTTTTAGTGTTGTGAACAGAAAATCAGCTTCTGTTGTAGCATAAGTGATTATGACAGAAGCACATGAAACTTCTGAAATAATAGATGAGTGTATATGTTCACATGCACACTATTTCTAACTGTATATATGAGAACAGGAATGGATTTCTTAATGCAGAAGCACTTGAAACTTCTGAAATAATATATGTTCACATGCACACTATTTCTAGCTGTATATATGAGAACAGGAATGGATTTCTTAATAAATACTGTGTTACTCTGTGAATAAAGTCTGAAAATGCTTGTGTAATGCAGTGTTAAGAGAACAATGAAGGCAGCAGAGACAAGAGGAGTTTTTGAAGCATTTATGAAGATCTGAAATCAAAAGGCAAAGTCAGTTCAAGTTGTTTCATAAAAAAAACTAGCCCAAAGTATTTTGATACAGGCACAACCTCATTCTGACAGTGACAGAACATCATACAACTAAAGTGTTACTAACAGTATTATTTAAATAATAGTTGTATTTATACATAGGGTGGTAGGGACTATCTTGAAGGACTCAGTGCTTTTTCTTATTCAGGTTGGGAATTTTAAATTATTTTTAAGCTTTCTCAGGGAAGATACACATACGTAGTAATGAACGTAAACATAGTGTTTAAATTTTGTCTCATCATATCCAAGAAAATTTAAACTCCACATAGTTTCATCATCTCTTGTGAATTTGCAATGCTTAATGCATTAATTTCCAAAATCAGAACTCAAAGTCACCATCTTTTTGAACCACTTTAAACAAATCTGTGCTACAACAGATGTAAATGGGTAAAATGTTACAGTGTTATTCTGTGCTTCAGCTGTAAATAAGAGCCTAAATTTAAACACATTTGCCCTGTAAAGGAATATGTACTAAGGTGGGAGATAGTGAAAACTTGCTTTTTAATAACAATTTTCCCACCATCTTTTTGAACCATTTTAAACAAATCTGTACTACAACAGATGTGAATGGGTAAAATATTAGTGTTATTCTGCATTTCAGCTGTAAATAAGCCTAAATTTAAACACATTTGCCCTGTAAAGGAATATGTACTAAGGTGGGAGATAGTGAAAACTTGCTTTTTAATAACAATTTTCTATTTTTGGATCTTCAAATAATATTCAATAGAAAATAACACTCCAAACATTAGATGCTATGGGCTAATTCAACAGGAATATGCTGTATTAATGTTTTATTATAGTCCATAAATTTAAGAGTAATCACCAGAGTCATATTACTTTTTGATGGAAGCCTACAATCTTCATATTCATTAAACACCATACAGATCATCTTCAGGGGGCAGAGATTCCTCTAAATTTGTGACTATGATGTTTAAGGCAACATAACCTTAACTTTGTTAAAATTCTTGCTACAGGTGTTATTGTACCAAACACTGAAATCAGAGCCTTTGCTGGGAGCAGCTGGCTGGACTACTATCAGAACCCTAAGCCCTGGATCTGCTACATGGTCCAGCTATTCTGAGTTCTGCTAGCCAGTGTCCTCAGAGCAGTACCTGTCTTCAAGTTTCCCTATGCAGCTACAAAGCAATTAAAGCAGCTCGTCACTTGTATGGGTTTTGTAATATTCATCTCTATTACTCAAACTGATCTTACAGTCCTACTTTGTTGTTTCTACTCGGGGAAAACAGAATCAACCCTGCAATTCCAGAGCAGGATTTGTAATATGATGTATTAGCATAAGCTGCTGTACAAACTGTGGCTGGATTTCACACCCAGTGTGAACAGAGGACTATGCAAAACAATGGAAAGCAAGACACAGCCTCCAATACAGCAAGTCAGAACTTCACGATTGATTTAGTGACTTTTAGTGACTCAACTATTGCTTAATCCTTCTCAAATTATTCTTGAGCCAGTGTGAAGGGAATGAGTCAGAAGTTGCTTGCATATTTCATCTCCATCCTTACCAGCAAAGGGCATGCAAAGCAAGCAAAGTACAAGACTGAAATGACGATGACAATATTTACAAACAAAGCCAAAACAACATTGCTAATGACACAAAAGCTGCCCACTATCCCGACATGGTGATCCACTTTTATTGCCCTCATCCAAAGTGAATAGCAGTTGCATCAGTCCTAGAGATGTCTTGTTACAGGTAGTTCTGATTCAGGTGTCCCCAACATTATCCATTTCTCCATGTGGCCTGCACTACTGCAATGAAGTTTTAAAACTACTTAGCCAATGAAGGTAATGCAAAAGGCAGCAGCAAGGCAACAACGATGTACTGATCATCACTTCTGCCTGGGGATGAGCAGCTTAAGAGAAAAATTTTAGGCACTAAAGGTCACAGGTAGCAAAAGACCAAATATCGGAACCACAGTCTTGACCCTTACAACAATGCATTGCTTGGACATCCTGTTTTGCTACAGTTCTGCCAGTTTAAATAATTTGATCTCTAAAGCAAAGTATTGCTTTACCTTACAAAACTATTTCATTTTATCAGCTATTCAACAATAAATTCAAAAAAATTACTGCTTGCTGAGTGACTGCAAGTAGAAATTGAAAGCCCAAGCAAGTAAAAGCGTTTCCTTATTTGATGAAACTTGGGGCATCATACGTATAATGAAATGCCATTAAAGATATTTGTTACTGTAATGCAGAGAAAGCAAGTTAATCAGAAATACCATCAGAAGGACACAAGGTGGTGGCAGGGAAGCTTCTCATTTTTGTCCTGAGGGGTAGTAACCATGCACTGGGGAGCAATTTGCCAGCATAATGCAATCGCTCAATAACAGTTTTAGTAGTCTATACAGTACATAAATCTGTACACTCTTTACCCTACAGGAAAACTGGTCACAGAGAAAGGAAAAACAAGTAAGACAGATCACAAAGTGGCTACATACGCCTGTAGTAGATCAAATAAGACTCTTTTCCCTAGACTTTTTTTATATCTACGTGAACTCTGTTAATTTTAACAGACACAAAAAAAAAGCCTGCTCCCTCTAAAAGGGCCAGAGAACTAGTCCAGATTTAAAGGCAGTGCATATTTCCAGTACTATTGGGGATTATCCTGTCTAATGGATAGGGCAATGAGACAATTGAGGTGTATTTTTTTCTTTTGTCTACCAAAACAACAGAATCTAACAGACTTCCAATCTGGGACAAAAGCAAGAACAAAACACATTAGTTTCATCTCATATCATCCACACCAACTCCTTCTCAATGATAACATCAAATCATAAAATTGAGATTCTAGAGAACCGAAAATAACCCCAACAGCTCAAGTAGCAGCCTTTAAGATGGGATGTTAAAAGAAAACCAAACAACCACAGTATTACACTAGCAGTGTTGCTCAAAACATTTTTAGTGTAGGAGCATATTCATGACTTGTTTCAGAAAAGAAAACAATTAAAACACTTCTTTTCCTTTGTAAAATTAAAAATTCAAACATTATTATACTAACAAAAGGCAATTTCCAGTCCCATTACTAACAATGGTAAAAAGCCATGTAACCTTAAATTCTTAATGTTTCCTAGTGTCTGTGTATTTATTCTACTAAAATCAAGTGGAACATCAGGGCCTTGTGTAGAAGACATGCTCTTCTTGCTCCAGTGACCTTTTCTCCACTGCTTCTTGTAGTGCTTACTACTAGGCATAAATAATTAAACAGGTCTCAGCCTGAAGTGACTTCAGAAACGCACCTACACATGAAAAGTACTATTTAGACAATAATTTGTAGAACAACTGAGGTCAAATGTCTATTCTCATAAACTGATATCCTTATTGGAAGTACCTAGTCATTTTGTTGCCTGAGGGCCTGGATAAGGTCATGCAAGGAGCCTTCTAGTACACCAATTACAGTTAAACAACATGGGGAGAAGGATAACCACCAGCAACGTTCAGAAGTAAAAGATTTTAACTGTTAAAAGCTCAAGCGTGGATTCTACTTAAAAGAAAGCACTCTCATGGTATAATAGGCATTAAACTAGGACAAAATAATCTTAGGAAATAATGACTCATGTTACATTAAGAAATGAATTGCATTTTTCTAAATAATCATAGATTTAGAAAGCACACCTTTCTAAAAGTCATGACTTTTCTTCTCCCTCAATAATAACAAAATTCATTTCTACCAGCAAAGTTAACATTTATGATGTTATGAATATCAGAGCAGTAATTTTATCCATCTCTACCTCTGTTATATCCTCAAAGCCACGACTTTATAGGCTGCCCTTCTACATTCTCCTACAGTTTCCCTTCCCATATCCAAAATCATAAAGAAAATTATGGTTTTGGGGAAGCTGGTTTCCAGCTGATACCAACATTAACATTTCAAGTTGGCTCATTCCCAGACAGAGACAAAGAAGTAGGTTTATGTCACAGAGAAATAAGAGATGAGGAAGTTACTCTTCTCCACTGCCAGACCTCAGAATCATCCATTACATTCCAGATGGAAAAATCATGGAAATGTTCATGATTCAAAGCAAAGCTTTGATTTCAAATGGGGAAATATACAATATAAAAATAAGGTTTTTCGGCAGACTCCTTGTTTTCTCCTCTCTTTCTACATTCTGTAAATATGTCTAGTAGAACATATAAATCACATAATATCATATAAAAAATACAATGTTCAATGAGACAGGTGTGGAACTTCCCTTTCCATCTAAATTAAAAGATAGATTGTGCATCTCCGCCTACTTCAGAAAAAGAATATAATAAGAAGAATTAAAGCAGATTAAGAGACTCTTTTAGGCAGCTTAAGACCCTTAGGCACAAACTCCCAAGCCAAGTATTTATAATACAAGAAGTCTCCTAGTTACCTCTCTCAACTGTCACTGTTGTCAGTATTGAATAAAGCTGCTTAAACTATAAAGCTGATTGTCAAGGGAATCCCGGTCTGAAGGGATCTTTTGTGGTCTGAAAGGGTTGTGACTTCTGTAAAAGGAGGGCATCGGGTTACCACAGCAAGCCTTGAATATCAATGACAAAGGAGAAAAAGGAAAGTTTACAAGCCATGCTACACTCTCTCTCCCTTACCACTCATCTAAATCACATGGTAGTTGCAAGAGAGGAAAGAGCCAAGGAGAACCAGGGCAATCCTTGCTCTCCAGTAAAGAGCACGGACACTGTCCTGCAAGTCACGGGAAAACAAGAAATCCCTCTGGGCAATGCTACCATACACAGCCCAGTCCATTGCGAGCACCCCCTGCAAATTTCAGAGGCAAAAAAAACCCCAGGTGGAACAGGTGTTATATGAAACACGAAGAGCAGAAAGAAAAGTGTTTACTTCCTGATGACACAAGTTGCATATGTCCAGCCATACATTAACTCAACCACATTCCTCTGCATGTTCTAGAGCTGAAAACAAATCTATTGATAATTTTTTAGTTTCTGAAGAGGGTCAAAGTTTTCAACACTTCTGGCATGTATTTTTCATGGAAGACCTGTCTAATTACATAAAAACCACCACTATTAAACATTCTGAGGTCTAGCTCATAACCTCCAGAAATCACAACATTTTCTTTTCCAGTAATGAAAATACCTACCCATTCAGTTCTATTACATGATAGCAAATTTTCAATGTATTGGTCACTTGACTTGAACCTATTTCCAAATACTTGGGCTCTTGCATACCTACTTAACAAATTACCTCCTCTGCTTGCCTAAGTTTGCTTCAGGTTTTTAATTCAACTGACCTTAACTGTTTTTAGTTAATGAGAGGAATGGTTGTATATCTGAACAGGTAAAGAACACAACTTTAATATTTTCAACCCAATTACAATACAATAACTGAAGGGTCTTTGGTGGGGTAGTACTTCCACGAAGTTCTGTTCTGGCTTGAGTTTTATTTTTACTTAAATATATATTGCATTATTTAAAGAACTGTAGCTCAAATTTCCTAGATAAATCCAAGCCTTAAGATTTCAAAGACTTTTTCAAGAGAACTCCAAGTCCCTTATGGAGTTTTCATAATGCCTCTCCTGTTATTAGCCTTATTGAAAATAAAAATGGAGACTCGAGACCTAACTTATTTCCATAGCATACACTTGAAAAATTTAAAACAACACTCTACAACCATTTCTTCCCAGCCAAACTGCCAAAATACACTTCGCATGCAAAATGAAAATTTTCTTCCACATGCAGTCTGAACAATGCAACCCCTATTTCTATTATTGCAAAAATAGGAAACTACTTTTGCTTTTGAGGTAACCTGAGTTCATCTTATTCCACCCTTTTCTCTCCAGTTTTTTCCTACTGAAATTTCTGTCTTCTGAAGACAGCTACGCTTGCAGGTTTTAAGTAGGGAGATCATTTAGTTTCAAAGCTCATAATTTTCTTCCTGAAATAATCAAGGGTATAGTGAAGATTTATAGGTTTACATGAAATGCACCCCTATCATGAGGGACTCCAGAGAAAATGAAAAATAGGTTGAAATTAATGCAGCCCCAACATGACAGCCTCTGTAGAAAGGACCTAACCCTCAGAACATTCACCTTTGCTTTGTCCCTTCAACTAGTAACTACTAATGATGCTTTCAAGAATGTTTAACTGATGAACAGTAAGTGGAGAGGGGGAAATCACACAGATGAAGAGGTGATATCCCTAGATTTACATAATCATACCTAAATGATGTCTTCCATGTATTTAATAAGATAGTAATGCACCACAGCCAGTATAGAAACATTGCTGTTCTTTCTCATTTGCCAATTTATTGCTGGGACACCAGAAAAGACAGTAAAGTTTACACCCTGGTAGACAAATATCAAAAAGCAGCAGTCAAAAAACATGCCCACTCCTTGCTGGTCCCATGTTGCATTTTCTCCTACAACTAAACAAGAGTAAGGAGAGGGCCTCTACTGCTCCCACAGGAAGTTAAATGAAATTAAGCAAACATTTTCAAAAGAGAGTTATTGCCCTCCCACCGCATTTGTCATCTTTTCTTCATACCAATTTAGCTGTTTCAGAGAAGTTAAAAAGAGACTGATGTAAGTCTGTTCTTACTTTTGTAAGCAGGACAGACAACAGGACTGGAATTTATTCTGTAGTTACTAGTACGTGCTGAGCTTCATGGGTCCTTCACATAAATTTAACCTAACAAAACAACATCTAAAATTACCAAATAGATTAGAATGGGCCTTATGGAAAAAATCTGCTGGCCACAGCTCACAAGCTCAATGATATGTAAAAAATGAGCAAAGAGAAGCCCTTCATGTCGCAGTTATGAACTTCATTTAGACATGTTTTAGTTTTACACCTTTTTGTTCACCTCTGCAAGGCACAGAATACAAAGAATACTTACCACTGATGGCCAGTTGAGTGAATAAATTTTTGCAAACTACAATACAATTGTCTGTGCAAAAAGTTTATTCAATTCACATTGGGAAGAGACCTAGATTTCTTGCTACTTTTCTGCCTCTTCAGTATCTGTTCCGAGAAAGTCTCCAGTTTCTGAAGAAATCTCTGCCCACCATCCTCCCCCAGGATCAATAGGATTCTACCTTATGTAACCACTCTAAGTTTGGCAGCAAGAGCTCTTACACAGCAGCATCTTGCAGACTGTGAGACACCAAAATGCTAAGTTTCCTCCTTGGCAATACAAAATGGCTGTAGAAAACTCAGCATACCACTGGGTCATTTGATCTTCACCATCACTATCTGAGCAATCCAAGAAGTAACAACCTCTGGAAGCAGATTCCCACCTGTATATATACACCATGCTCTCAACGTTACTCTTTTGGGCCACTCCTGAAAGCTACAATATCTAAATAAAATTATTCTCTCATTTTGAAAATTTGTTATACAACTCAAGAGTACATGAACTTCCACACTAATTTGAAAAAATATGAGGAACTCTTACTGTTAAAGAATGCCTTCTTAGCTACCTAAATCTGTGAGAAGACAAATAATAAATAACACAGCAATGGTGGTCTTCCCTAAACAACGCAATTAACTGTCCTTTTAACAAGCTAAAAATGAAACAAATCTCCCAAATAAACTTCATTTTCACACTTCCAACAATGAAAACTGAAATTGGTTTTAGAAATTACAACTAATTTGGTTTAGATTCAAGACTCTTAAGCAGCGTATTACCTACCATGTTTGCTTGCTAGCCTAGGAAAAGGAATTTTGGAGTCTCCTTCACTCCTAAACCTTATCCCTTGCCACAGAATGAAAATAAAGAACAGTAAAAGTAGGAAGGGGTGTGGGGGAGTTGGGGTGGTGTGGAATATAATTTACTTCATTCACTTAACTTGTCAATTCAAAGGATGTATTTGTAACTTAATTTTTCTTCAAGTGGAAAAAAACTTAATTTTAATTAATTCTTCTAAAGAGTTAAGAACCCAAAGTCCACCTGCTGGAATTTCCAGTGATCAGAATATTTGTAAAAGTAGTACACATTCATAAGCAATGTGTTCCTGAAAAACTACTCTTTTTCTGCCTCCTAATTTCAAAACCAGGCCAGCATCATCACATTAGTGTAAGATAATATTGCACACCAACACAGTGAGTCAGCAATCAAAATGACGTGTTCAGCCTTCCCACACAACTTGTTCTTTTGGTTTAAGTCCTGGAATTGCTGGTACATCTCTCTCCCATCCTCCCATCACTCCCATGCCATTGCACTGCTTCAAGATTTCCTTACCAGTTGTCAGCCCAGCTTGTTCCAGAAGAAAGAAAGAATTCATGTGTCAAGTACCCTGGGTCTTAGAAACACAGAAACACGTGCTGGAGAAGGTTAGTGCCTGGTTGGCTGACTTCAGCAACAAGAAAAGAAAGCTGCTCAATTACTGGAAGTGAAAAAAAAAAATCTGTTACCTTCCATTTCCTCTTAAAATAACATTTAAACAATTCAGCTCATGAGAACCTCACTGTACAAATACTCCTACTGAGACACTTTACCTATGACACACTTACTGCAAGATCTGTGCAGACCTTCCTGTCGTATTCCAGCAAGATGGACAAAGCTTTGTGGATTGAGCTCACACAGGCAGCCAAAGAGTACCGAGGAGAAAGCATTTTACACATTAGATGAGACTGAAGGCATGTGGGGCATTACACTATGAAATGCAATTTAAATTCAAGGATCACTAAAAGGAAACAATACTCCTTTTATAGATTTGACTACTGATTTAGGTTTTTTATAAACAAAAAAAAAAAGAACCCCATGTGGTTCAACTGGTGCTAAAGCCTCTTCCCACATAAAACATGACAAAACTGAGTGCTATTAATTTCCATTCTTACCATGAGAATAACAAGAGTATCAGAAAACAAAATTGATCTTGCAATAACATGCTATGTTGCATACAATGTCATAATAACCAAAATAACCCCAAAAACAGCAAGGGTGACAGTATAATTAAGAACCCAGAAGAAAAAATCCAGAAAAGTTCTAATGAAAATCTACTAAGCCAACACAACTGGGGGAACATGGGAAGAGAAGCACAAGGTTTGCTTTTCAGTGAGCCTGTTAAAATGCCAAATAACCAGCATTTGCTTTAGTCTGCAATATAAGGAGATAATGAAAAAGCATGACTACATAAAAACAGATGATTAAAAACACCTGGACACCATAAAGAGTGATGACATACTTCTTTTCCAGTACACAGGCTACTGCTCTTCTACTCTGCTTAAGGCAACACTACTAAATTTTATTCTATATATCAGAATATACAGAAACAGAAGCGAAGAAAAATGTGTCATCCTTTTTGCCAGAAGATTAAAGTTTCATCTCCAGGCAGAACATTTGTCCCCTGCTTTCATCCAGAAACATCTCTGCTTTGGTAGTCTCATTCAGTACTTCAATTCTAAACCCAGGGTAAGGCTCTAAAAATCATAAGTTTGGCCCTCAGTACACAGATACTGTTCCCCATAGCTCAAACACAGCTTATTGCCTAGTGAAGTAAGATTCTGATGCAACACGCAGTTGGGGCTTGAGCAAAGTACAATGTGGGAAAACTGTGGAAGACTGCATCCTGCCCAGAAAGATCTGGTTGTCATAATCATATACAGTAAATGCACATGCAACACAGAAGCATCACTTCCAGAAAATGAGGGGAAACACACCTATAACCAGTTCTCCTTTCTTCCTTAATCCATCTTTAAAGCTATTATGCAAAACCAGTGGGAAACAGAGGGACTGACTGACAGGATGCAATAACATAAAGTGATTTGATTACTCTGAAGCAGAGCCTTTTCATTAAGTTTTTAGCTTTACAACACAGGATCTATTACAAGGGTCATTATACTTCTTTGTACCAAACAGATCATCCTATCTGATGTGTCTTTGTATTTACAAATCTGATGCAATTCCCCTTTTCTTTGCATACACACATATAGAAGCCCCTGAACATCTGGTTACTCAGTAGAACTCTGTGTTGATCCCTGTCTTTTTACAGTACGTATCCAGCTATGCAGTATTTTAAAGAGATATTTTTCAATATTAGTCATTCAAATTCATATAATTGAAAAGTCATGAGTACCTAGCAATTGCACTTGGAGAATGAAGCATCTTTGAAATGTATTTACAGATGGTTTGCTTACCTCCTTGGGAATGCTAAGTACTATCAGTGCAGCAATAAAAAAAAAGCTCAACAAGAGCTCTGATTCTATTGCAGTGCAATGGTATTTTACTTCTATTATTTAATGGAATGATGGGAAATGCTAAAACAGTCATACTGTTACAGTAGAAACTGCATTGGTGGAAGGGGTGCAGGGGGAGGCAAAGTGCCAGGCTTAAATACTGAGTAGCACCAGAGCAATACAACTGATAGATCTCCAGAAATTCTAGAGTGCAATGAACCATGCCAGATGAAGCATTTACTTTGGTCACCTGAGTGCTTAGTAGCACCCCCATCCCAAAAATTAATGGCCCACAAAAACCCATTTGTGATTGGCACTTTATACCATAAGAGTTATTACTGTTTGGTCTTGCATATTGCATAAATTTTGTAGCCAAAAAAAAAAAAAAGGAAGCAGCATTCAAAAGGTTAATGAGAAGCAAACAGATGAAATTCATGTAAGTGGATGCACAAATTCACAAATTTCTATTCTGCTACCTTCTCCTTTGGCTAACAGCAGCAGAAACAGCTTTGTACTTACATATTCATCATTCCAGAGCTGACTGAAATGCAGAGAAAAAAACTAGACAAGATTTATGAAAATATGGAGGCTTCTACTGAAGATACTGTACAAGCTTTATTTCTTTCCCATTTGAGATACTTCCCAAATATTTTAGCTTGTTTAATAAAAAGATGTCTCTTCCTAGAAATTCTAATACCTTTGAAATAAAAGGAGCTTTATAGTGCTATTTAACTAACATTTTCGAGGAGCCGTATAGATTATTATTTTGCAAGCATTTTTACTGTGCAAATGGCAGGGGAAGGAAGGAAAAAAAAAGCAGAAAAGGAAGTAAAAAGGAGATGCAAATTACAAGCACAGACTTTACAAACACCACACTCTGTATGCACCCAGTACTAACATTATAGCCTTTTTCCCTTACTTTAAACAAGAAAGCAGGAAACAAACAAGGAAACAGAAGGGGTAGACAATCCCCTGCACTTACCTTTAGTACAGTCCCTCTATAAACTTCTCAGAGAGAAATTTAAATTCCTCCAAGTGGATGTGATTCTTCTAGCTTTTTTATTTCTCGAGTCACACGCAAGCAAAACAATTAGTTTTCAGAGGTTCCATTTACTGCTCTTCCATCCCCAGCAAAACGTGTCCAGAAGATTATGCCAAAAGTAAACCCAGAACTCAGAGGCAATTGGAAAGGGAGCGTAGGGGGTTGCTGAAGGACCAGATTGTGAAATTCAGTAGCTTGAGCACAGAAATATCCTACTGTACAATATACCTGGCTTCTTGCTCACCAAAAAACTGTAGTGCAAACTGTCAGTAGTAGCCTCCAATAGCTGCTGTGTGTGCTGCAGATGGTATGTCTCACTGTTACCTTCCCAGATGGGTAGAGGATTCAGAGAGCAGCAAAACCAGGGGGTCGCCTCCAAACCAGGTGGATTGCCAGCCACTCATTCACTCAGTCCAATTAATCAAGACAAGAGCCGCTCAGTCACCGGAGGTATCTCCTTCCAGGGTGCACAGGATTATGGCAAGGTTATTAATCTTGCTTTGCTGCATCCCCCCCACCCCCTACATTCAGCAGCCTGCACCGAGATGATTGCCAGCTCTGTCTCTGTCCCTGTTCTACTGCATTTTGCTCAGCCCTCTGTTGCTGCAAGTGAAACACAGAGGAGGGAGGAATACTAATAAGGTGGTTAGCTACAGTTTCTTTAAGGCATTCTACATACTGCGTGCGGGTGTGTGTACGTGCATGTGTGTGTGCATTTTCCATGGGGCGATCTGGATTTCTTGGCAGCTGAAATGGGACTTGTTTCTACATCAAAGTCTGAATTAATCTGGATTATCACCTAATGAATATCGGAGCCAGCAATTGTATTTTACTTAGGATAAGAGGAGGGCACTAAATGGTCTAGAAGATTAGGATGGCAGCAGTGGTTATAGGGGGAGGGAGTGGGGGGTTGGTAGTGTAGAAACCAGCCAGAAGAGCATAATCAGTTAGAAAATTTGTTCCAAAAGGATCATTTTAGCAATGTTTTAAAAGTCATTCTTATATCCTGAACCAGTTGGGATTTTAAAATCAGCACTTGATTATCCATCTTTAGATTAGGCAGCGATATGCAGAGTCAAGTAAATATTTTTAGAAAAGAAAAGACTTCTGGCAGGAAAAGAAAAAAATAGAATGCCAGTAGAGGCAGACATCCAGCACTGCATTTATGAAGGTGCTTGAGGAGAATTCCCTCCTTTAGTGAGAATTGCTTTGCCAAAACCTTTCACTTATGAAATGAGTTTCAAGTTCTCAGTCCAAGAACCAAAACAGATTTTCCACGTATTGCCTAAATAACTGACCTGCATTGGTTCACAAACCTGAGTATTCTGCTGTGGTAAGTACAAGTCCTAGCTGTAATTCACTCATGAAATATGAAAACCGTTATATTGCCTTTGCTTTCCCACTGGTAATTCAGACCCTCTGCATCAGGTTGAGGATGCAAACGCTGCTGTCTCACTTGTCATCCATAATTTCAGCTTTTTGCAGCAGATGACACTTCAGACTCCTTCAGGAGACTGAAGATTGAGACCCCTTCAGAAACATGAAAGCAAAAATAAACCATTTCTCAGAAGCAGCTCTGGGATTACTACAGTAAATTATAACTATGAGGGACTCTTAAGGAACCAGTTCATGGGTCTGTGCAGCCAAATACACTTGATAGATCTCCCTAAAGAATGAGCTACATGAAATGAGTTTGGTGTGTCATATCACAGAAAGAGCTACCACCACAAGCTTTAGCAACCACACTGTAATTGAACGCGGTGGAAGTGCTCTGGGGAGATTTAGGTACACCAGCCAGAGGGTAGGTGGCAAAGCAGCCTGAGCGCACTGACCGTGGCAGTTGTTACCGCTACTGTAGCACAAAGGACTGCAATGTAACAGGGCTCTATCCATAAGCACTGTGGCCACAATATTTACCACCAACATGGAGTAAAACTCTTCTACTGTTAAGCAAACCCTGCAGTTTTAACAGCCAGTGAACTTGCAAAGCCACACAGCACGAGAAGGAGGCTGTGATACCTGGAAAGAGAAATGTAGGACGCAGTTTCAGCAGATGGAAGACCTGCACTGTTTCACAAATGACACATAGCCACTTGGGTTTTTGTTCACTTTTTCAGCTTAAATTGCTGTATAATTTATATCTAAAATGATTTCTTTATATAAAAGTCCACTGTACCAACAGGAAAATTAGTAAACTTTTTTCTTTGCTACAATTATTTTGCTTCTTCACCCTATCCTTTCTTCACCCTCAATCCTATTCCCAAACTCATTTCCTCATGCTGAGAGGCCCTGATGCATTTACCTGCCCTTCATATTGACTTTGCTCTATTCAGTCAAACACTCGTCACACTAACCTTTTCCACCTCATGCAGTGACCAAAATGCCACAGGAGTATAGCATTACACCAACACTTCCTACTTTGAAAGCATATAATCCCAGAACACATACTAATGAAGCTAATGACATGTTCTGTTTTTTAAGACTGTGGTATGAATAATTTTGGTACTCTCAAATTAATAACTTCATCAGCAATATAGCATTTATAGTTCTAACTAGTCAGCAAAGGTTTCATAAGGAAGACCTCATGTCTAGACCAAAGTCCATTGTGGACAGCTTTTTCCATGACCTTTTTTCTAGGTGCAATCAGAATTGCTTGAGTATATTAAAAAAGCTCCAGAGCTAATTAAATCTATTCATAAATCTAATATTTACAATCCATGGGACTGGAACAACAGCAAAAGTAATTAAACTGACTTGCATTCTAATTTCCATGACACAGAATACATGTTAAAGAAGAGGGTAGAAAAAAGATTAAATTTTGTGCAAGCTGGTATTTTCCATATGGTCTTCATCATAATCCCAAAGGTGCAGGCAAAGACTTTTGTCTTATCTTACCTCCCCTTATGTCATTTTAAAGTCATACTACCTGCTAATTTCTTTCACATTAATCAAAAGAAAAACATTCTTTGCACTTCAAGAGGTTTTTCTTGCTTTTTGATATTGCTTTTTTTGCCCCCCCAAAAACAGGCTGCACTTGGGTCATCTCATCACTCTCCAGATTACTGCAGTCCTACAAGCATCTTTATGTTCCCCCATTATGGTTAAAACAAAGGCAGTTTACAATGCAATATAAACCAGGTAGATAGACCATTCCCTTTCCCCATCCTACCTCCCAAGGGAAAAAAAAAAAACAAAAAAACTTGACTTCAGCTCCCCCTCACTCTGGCCCTCACCTCATTCAGCTGAATTTGATGACCTGTCAGTTAATATCAATATCACTCTGAAAACTTCTGAAATTCAGCACAAGTGAAGAACACAAGCTTATTGCTCAGCAAAGCCCTTAACAGAGAAAGTACTGACCCAGCACACATACTCCCACACAAAAAAAAACCTCTAAAAGCCCCCCACATATTTTTGCAATATTTCACTTTTTCATTTTATTGGCATCATTTGATTTAGTGAACCTCAAATTCCATATGCTATTTGCAACCAGTTCCCTTGTTTCCTCTTAAGTTTTAGTTCCTTTATGAAGTAATAATAATAATCATGAGTCCGATTTGACTGAGAAAGCGTTAGCAAGATCATAGCAGGGGTGAAAGGTGACCTGAGAGGCCCCCGGAGACAGGCTGAGGCTGACACCCAGCACAACCAGGCACCTCTGGCTGATGAAGTTTGAAGAGTTACAGCTGCCAGAGTGCACACTACTGACAATCACCAGAGGAAAACGTACACCAGTTTCTCATCCACCATTTGGCTTGGCACAATCCTAACAAAGTCAGGATCAATGGATGCTGTAAATGTATACATTGGCCTCAAAACCACAAGGACTGTGAAGCAGCACATGCAGCTTCTCCTGCCTCTGCTAGAGGGCAGTGGCAGCTGTTCCTAAGGAAGCCCAGCATCCACTGGCACTGCTGGACTTCAGAAAACTTCAGAGCTAAACTGCGCAATACTGAGGTTTTTGGAAAAGTCACCAAGGATCTTTCTCCTGGGAGTTGTGAAGCCTATTATTAACCACAAATATTTTCAGGAGAAAACAGTGAAAGAAAGTGGAAAAGCAAAGAAGAGAATGTATTATCTGGAGAAGTGAAAAATTAAATCCCAGCCAACTTGTGAAATATTTGCAAAGCTTATATTCAAGACCAGTCGTAAACAGATTTCTACTTTTACAAGAATCTTGCAGGCAATTGTCTGTCAGGGTCTATGCATTACTGTTGCAATAGACATATGAGTAATAGTAATAGTATCATCCTAAACCTTTCCTCCAGGGAAAAAGTACAACAGCAAAACCACTACAAACAGATTCTTCATGTTCTTTATATCTTAAAACTCACAGTCATAATCTAGGTAGCAACTCAAGTCAGTTCCTCAGAGAAACTTGAGAAACACACTAAGTACTATATTTCATTATTTACTGCCCTAAAATAAACTGGCTTTTCATATAGTGGCAGTTTGCTTTTTTCTAACCAACTACTTTGAAAATATGACTAGTTTACATTGTGGGTATTTTTATTTCCAATCAAACTCCAACCTTCTGCCTAAAAACTTTAATTCAGTGCCTCAAGCCTGTAATTTCAGATTAGTTCTGAAATGCTGAAATACAAATCATAATCACCTTGTTTTTGTGCTATTCGGATGCTATTATTTAAAGACAGATTTTCCAACCGTAATATCTTATACAAAAAAAAACCCCAATTCAATGAAAAATCAGAAGTAAAAAAGTACATGTTTTTTTATCTTTCTTCCCTAATATCTTATACAAAAAAAACCCCCCAACTCAACGAAAAATCAGAAGTAAAAAAGTACATGTTTTTTTATCTTTCTTCCTTCAAAGAAAAGAATTTTAAAGCCTTGTTGGAAAGCATGAAAGGCAAAGTCTGTTTCAGAAGTTCAGCTCATGAGAAATATATATATCTCAAAAACCTATGCCTACAGACTCCAAATCCTGAAATTCTACGCAGCTCTTTATATTCTGATATATACCTGTTCCCCCACAACACTTCTACTCCCTTTCCAAAGGAAACTACATTTTTTCCTCTCTGG
Organism: Passer montanus; assembly: GCF_014805655.1. Taxonomy (NCBI): domain Eukaryota; kingdom Metazoa; phylum Chordata; class Aves; order Passeriformes; family Passeridae; genus Passer; species Passer montanus. The sequence continues at coordinate 2,086,508 of NW_024372702.1, forward strand.
TCAAAGAAGCAGATAAAGTACTTTTTTTTTCCTTCCTTCTTTCTGTCCTTCAGCAGCTACTGCTGCAAGGAGAATACTCTAATACACAGACCCTCAGCCTGAGCTAATATGAGCATTCTTTTTACATTTACATACATTTCTCTGCGGCCATTGTATCTCTTCCTCCCTCTAGAGAGATGGGTTGCAAGAAGTGTGCAGTATGCCTTTTAGTGAAAAAAGATTTAAAGTAACATTTATTCTCACATCATTGAACACTTGCTAAAAACATCTGGATTGCTGATATATACAGGTAATACTTAATACTGACCACTGTTTACAAAACAAGATGAAAGTTACTGAAGTTAAACACCCTGGATTTATTTATCCTATACTAAAGAAATACTGAAACTAAAAAGATCAGGGTATTGCACTAGAATATTTAAATTCTCTAGAAGATTTTTATTTTCTAAGCAGCAAGAATATTTTAATTTGATTTTTTGATTTGGTCATAACTCTTCTGATGACCTTTAACTTAGCATATATTCAGGTTAAAAAAAATAAATAAAAGAGAAAAATTGGAAGCTGTGATTGGACACCTATCTTGAACCAGTATTTCAATTCTCAAATGCTTTAATTGTCCAGGAGCTTTGACTAACCTCTCTGTACTACCTGCGACCATCAGCAGTTTTTTATTTACACTGACTCAAGTTTTCTGACTTCAATTAGGAATGCCTGAGGTATGGTTTCATCAATATTCCTGCTCTCCAAAGACTGTCATTTTCCCTCTAGCCACAACTCCAGGTTTCCTTTCAAGTCTCATTTGTCCATACAGGAATTGAGCAAACCAGTTTGAGCAGTAGTGGGACTAACATTGCTAAAGAGGGCAAATATCAGGATGAGCAGAAAATTGGTTCTCTTTGGTCACAAAGGTGTTCTTTCTGTGTGTATCCAAACATTGTAGCAGATTACCAAGATAATTGGGAGGTTCAAAATGTCTTCTAGCAGGTTTCTGACTGTGCAGTATTTTGCAAAGTTGCTTTTTAATATTTACAAAGTTGCAACCTGACACTAAAGTCATTAAACTTCGTTGGCATGCAGAAACAAATTATAGTGAATCAAAACAAAAAAAATTTCAAGATACAAAGAAAGGATAAAGAGCTCAGCCTTTGTGAGCTGTAATTATATTCAGAAGTAAGACATTTCACTTCACAGTGGAGACAAAGGCTTGTGAGCAATCAAGAGATGAACAACTACTGCAACATTTGCAAAATAGAAGCTACTTTCACTTCAAAACAGAGATGCTTAAACAATTAAGATAAACATTAATAAAACACAACAGTAATTTTAAGAGCTTAAAGATTAGTCCTGTGCTCCATGACAAATGAAGCTGGCATATTAAGGTAGAAAGCCTGAAGAACAAAATAGTTACATGTTTAGGTTGATCAAGGAAGGAGATCTACAATGTCCATTCTCTCAACTAAGTAAACCTCTGAATTGCTGCACTTTAATGTACATTCACCAGCTTGCAGTCTAATTTTAAAGTTTGAACAGTGGGGTCTCCATTACTTTTCAAGCAAGACAGTTCCAGAGCTTAAAAGACCTCAGAGTTCATGTTGTAAAGAACCACTGCATGAGCACTGAGTTCTATTCCCTCAGAAACATATACTGATAGAGGCTGTTAGACTTCAATAACTCATTTTCCCATTAATCCATTTTCGTCACACATTATAGCCATGTCCCTCACGTGCAGTGAAACATTTTTTGCACAAGATTTTCCTTTCCTCTTTATACTAACACCTACATATCACCATGGGCAACAGACAGCAAAACATAGCTTAAAATTTAGCATAAGTAAAGCTTACACATAAGAGAACATTTTGGACTTAAGTCCAGCTTGCTTTTTTCTTTGTTATTTGTCTCAGAAAAAAAAGAGCATTTAACCTCCCTTAAAGACAGGAGTCCTTTCACTTGTGGTCCTGTACCTATACACAAGTTTGTTCTCTCAGACTCCCTTTATAGTCAAGGTCTGCAAGAGTTGATATACCTCAGGGCACTGTAATTTCTTTTCTTTCAGGTACCTCTATTTGGGAGTAGAAGACCAAATTCTCCCAGGCCCAGAAGTGCTTGAGTAAGTCGTTCAGACAGATGCATTTCATGCAGGTGTTTGTGTTTAGTATTAGCAGAGCATTAACAACGATTACTCTGCAATCACATTACAGAATGTACCCTGCCATATTGTTATGCAAATAGATAAGCTCCATATAAAATCTAAAGGGTTCAATGACCTGTTGGTGGCAACCAGGAGAAAAAAAAAAAAAAACAACTTTGAAGTTTAACCCTAGAGAAAAGCGCTTTAAAAAGTTCATCACCTGTTCTTATTAATGTTACCTCCATATTCTTTGTCAGTCTAAAGCAGGAGCATGATTTGTCCTGCTCAACAGCTTTTATTCTGTATCTACTTGATCTGGATGATGCAGAGATTAAGGTTTCCCTGTACTGCAGTCCATACAAATATTCAAACCCCATTTCTACCTTGATCCCCTGTGATAGGAAAGATGAGTGCTAATGTCTTTCAAAACAATTTGATGGATGAAGGTGCGAAATGGGTCCTAATGTCACTCCTAACTTTGGGCAGCAGGTTTGTTGCAGAGCCCAGGCAGCTTGGTTCCTGAAACAGACAAGGCTCTGTAGAGCCCCGAGTTTCTGAATTTTGGAATAAAATGGTAGGTTCAAGGGCAGATATGGGGTAGGGGGTTTGGGAAGGCAGTACCTTCCTGGTACCTCAGCCAGTAGGGAATGGAAGAGGGCAACATGCATGACAGCTTAGGATAAAAGGAGGCTGCACCCTCCAAAACCCAGAGAGAAAATCCCACAGGCATGTTCCTCAGTGAACTCTCTCCCTTTATTCAAATGAACTTGCAGGACTCCTCTGTCTCCTCTTTAGACATAAACCTCCGGCATTTGTGGATTTTCCTGACACCTGCTTGCCTTGGAGACAGCTGCAATTACTGAAAGCATAATTAAGAGAGCCTGAAAGGGTCCATGAAATATATTTTGGACAAGTAGTGAAAACGGATGGAAATGGGTATTGTTATGAGTAAAAAGTTATCAATTTTTTTTAAGGTTGCAAAATTAAACAAGTTGAACCAGTTGCTGTTGAATTGAAGGTTACCCGCATGTTGCGGCCACCTATTGTTAAGAGTTCTTCTTCAATTACCTGTTAATGGTTGGTGTTTAGCCATTGTCCCCCCTGATGCTTGCCAGGTAGTGACACCAGACCCGGCAGGTAGCAGGGGAAGGAGAGCGACATCAGAGCTAGTATGCAGATGAGAATGCATTTCATCAGATTTTGCGATTTTCCAGGGAAAAAAAACCCCTAAAAATAACGAGCCAACATGGAATTAAGAGACCTAAGTGATGTCTAAAGATGAGGAACTTAATCCAGTATCTGCTAAGATCCTTTTTACTTCTCACCCTAACCTCAAAGATGTTAACTAGAGAGAGGGCCTGGAATGTTAGACTGAAAAAGCAGAATCTTCTACTCTCCCGTGAGGACGGAAGCCCCAACTCTGCCTGCAGACCAGCGAACACAGCTGTATCACCCTCCTCCTCTGTGCCAGTCCTGGGAGCACCAGCGGTGTGGGCACGACCCATCGGTTTCTCCACACCCGAGCTGATTCTTTTTTAATAAAGGCATTTAAAAAGGAGAAAGATCTCCTGCCCTGTTTCTTACAGGTATGAGCTACCTGACTGTGTCAGGTATGAGCTCCTATGAGTCCCTCCTACCCACCATTTTGGCGAGCCTGTTATCTCTGCCATGGGTGAGAGAGAAAACAAAAGGAGATCAGGGGGTGGGAAGAAAGAAGCTGCTACAGAAAAACTTCTCCCCATGTTCTGTGAAATTAGAGTAATGATATCTTTGAATGAAATAATACCAGAAGACATTGACTAGAGTGGAACTGTAGGACAGAAAAACAAAACGGGAAAATGTTGAGGCACAGGGAGGGGATAGCGAAGGGAGAGATGGGACAAGCCTGAAAATTTGTGACTGAAGGTGAAACCTCTATAAAACTAAAACAAATATTGCTTTCACATTAATAGAAGATAAAAGGATTAAGCAAGAGACAAAGCACAATTAAAGACTTCACAAACTACAAAACAAGAGAGGAAGTAAACATCTTAGAGAAACTTGTAAAAATAGCCTTGTTTAGAATACCTCAAAACAATCCAACCAAAACTCACTTCCTTCAATAGCACATTACTCTATTTATAACATTCATCAAAAACAACTCACATGCATTTGAAAATTCAGTAGGGTCCAGTGGTTGCCAGTTGCCTGGGCAGTTTGTCCCAGGATTTTGGCTCAAATACAAGCTATTCATAATTTAACCTAAACTGTAAATAATTTGTGTGAGACAAAACATGTGATAAGTTGCCTGAATTAATTCAAGAGTAAGAAGAGAAAACCTCCTTAAATATTAACTTCATTTAGATGGAAACAAAAGGCTGGCAGGAAACATAACTCTTAGAAGCATGTGTAAACATATAGAAACAAAATAAACATACCTTGACTTCTAATCAGGAAAGCTATTTTACATAATAAAAAAGCTTTCACTAAGAAAGGTTAGATGAAATTAAAATAAATAAAAGTTTAGATTGTAAAACAGAAAACTCTGCATGATAATCAGATTATTTTCGACTTTGGAATTGTCATCCAGAATACCATAAGTCTCACTTGAAATGAAACTGGACAAAAGAGTTCAATGGTGGGTAATCTTAAGCAAGTGAGAGGCATTAGGTGACCTAAATGAATTAGCTCTTTTCTAGTGATAGTTTCCATGAGCCAACTGAGAAAACCCAAACAGCTGGTGGGGTTTTCCAAAAAGACGTGAGTAAAGAAGAAAACCAAGGATTTTGTTGCCACTTGGAGTATTAGAAAGACTCTAACAAGAAAGCATTAATTTTTATTTTCCTTTTCAAAAGGATAATGCACCAAACTGTTAAAAAGGTGTTGATTTTACCATGCATAATGAAGGTTACTTGATTATAACATTCACTCTAAACAAAAGTAAAAAAAAACTTTAGAAATACTTTCTCATTAACAGTTGAGAATTTTACAGAACTGTAGCACTTCTGGATTATACATCGTCTGTCAAGAACCTCCTTCAGGCTAAACAGTTTGGAAAAATTAATTCCACAACTTCAAAAAGCAAAAATTACAGTAAAATTACTTTGATTTGCTAAGCACAGTGTAACAGCTAATCTACTGAATTTTTCTAGCATATTGGGACTCTGGAATAATTTCTTTATTTAGCAAGCAGCACACCCCGGCATCAGAAAATTTCTGTCCATATTGTGAAAGCATTACAAACTTGTAAGACACCATGCAAAACCTAAATGCACCCTGTTCACACTCATTCAACAGAGCATTATTTCAGCAAGCAGCTAGGCCACCAAAGGGTGGAGGCCAAAGTGGCTGAAATATAGGGAGTCGAGAAGGACCAAAAACTGCAGGAACATAAAGCTGAATTTGCACTAAATGTTACAAGGGAAAGAAACAGTAAACGTCAGACAAGTCCAAAGGACTAGAGTACATCTATAAAAATTAGAGGACACAGAGAACTCGTAGCTAGGAAGAAACTAGGTTCCCCACTGTCCAAGTGATTAACCCAGACAGTATCCTCTTACAGAAAATGCACCTGTTTTCTCATGTGGTATTTCCACAAAGTTATTTTGGGTACCCCATTGTACCAAACATAATAAACTTTTGCACAGCCTTTGAGCATAGGTTATTTAACCTCAGAACAAGAGCTGCAAAACATATAAATGCTCCCTGAGCATAGTCACTTTAGATGCCTGAAGAAGAGGAAGAATTTTATACACCCAGCTTTTTCATTTCCATGCATCATTCCATAATCAGTATTTTCCATTAGGTAGATAAAGGCAATTTAAACACAACATCACATATGCATTACTCACCAGTCCTACATTCAGTCTCCTCAGGTGCTTCTCAGCAGTTTTCACAGAAAGTATCTTCCCCAGAGCCAGAAGTCCTTCCCCAAAAAATACAACCGTAGTAGTAGGTCTGAAGTAGACAGACATTCACAGATGCACAGGGAGGAGAAATCCTAAAACCATTCTGTGTTGCCTCAAACTCCTTTTATCACTACAAACTCCTAAGACTCCTCCCAGGCAGCACCTGAAAAACTGCACCTACCCCCACCCAGATGATCAGTGATTCTTGCAACAACCATCAAATATGCTCCACCAGCCTGGCACTGATTCCTCACAGCTGCTGGTAGTTAGGATGTGCCAAAGAGCATGAAATCTAAAATCCTGGTCTCCTTGTATCCTGGCTCTGATTTTTTAATCTGAAATGTTCTGAACCTCTGTTCCATATGTAAAATGGGCATCATATTGCCTCCTTATAAGACAAGAACAGGGGAAAATAACAGTGGAATATTAGTAGTCATTAAGCTCTCAGATGGTCTAAGGATAAACCCCATGGAAAAGCCTTTTGCTTTGTGATTCTGCTCCCAGGAAGTCACTTGAAACAGTTGCAGTGAATAAGGTGCAAGGTCAGGCACAGCAAAACCGCAAGTTTAGCAGCATTTAGAATAAAAGCGAGTGATGCAGTCACCAGCATAAAAACACTCAAAGGTTATTCCTACAGCTCCAGCTAAACCACAAGGAAATCTTTAATGCGTGGGGCACTAGAGCTACTCATCGTTTGTGGCTTAGCGGGCAAGATTTTTGTGCCCTCTGCTTCTCCCATTATGTGGAATTAAGAAGTTATCACAACTTGTATGTACTTCAGTTATGCATATGTTACTTGGTACTAATGAGGCATTCTTAGAACTTGTATTTCTGTTCTTTTAGGAGATCACTGTTAAATGATCTCCCTAACAAGCTTAGAGAATTTCCCAGTGAAACATTTGTTTCTGCTATTTGTGCACACACAAATAGCAGAACCTGCACTGGTTCCCTGAATAAGGCAAGTGCTGCTGAGAGGTATGGTCCACTGATAAGCTGCTGTAAGCTTTTTTTTTTTTTTTACTCTAATACTTTCTGATATAAAACTGTATTTATCAGCTATTTCTGTGAACCTACATATAAACACACCTGGAACCACATAAGATTAATCCTGTGACTACACTGGCTTGATTGTTATCCTATAACAATGAGCACCTGGATTGAGCTGCTCAGAGCAGGAAGCCACAGAGGGCTTAGACTTGTGGAGGTGTTGCCATATTTTAATGAGTTAGTGCAGCTGTGCAGAAATATTTTAGCCCCTTGCAAATGAAAGGTAGAATATCTCTGCCCAAATAACTTCTGCAGATAGTTATGCTAAAAGAATTTTTGCATCCACTGCCTTCTACTAAGGCACAATACAGTTGTGCATACCTGAGTCCAGTACATCACTGAGGGCAAATTGTCTTAAAAAAAAAATAGTCTTAGTTCAGAATTCTCTTCAGAAAAAGTTTCATAATCAAAATGTCACTGTAGAAATCAGTGAAATATATAAAATCTTAGGACTGTTGGAAGATTTTATACAGATAGTGAGGGAAGGAATGTTCTTTTACACATCAAGGGATTTATTTGAAGAATACTCCTGAATTCAAAAGTATTAGCGTAATCTTTGTTGGTCTCTAATCCAAGTAAGGGTATTTATTCATTGTCATATGTTGCAAAATGAAAAGAAAATCTTTGTATAGTTGTCTAAAAGTAGGATAGCAACTGGGGGAAGGGGAGGAAGGGGAACCCTATACACCCAGTTGAAAAATTCAAGTTCAGAAAGATTTTGTTTCTCATTAACAAGAGAAATATGCTTATTATTTCATAGAAGAAAAATACTGTTATATATGTTTCATCTCAGGCTTTTAAAATAGCCATTTCAGCAAGCTGTTCTCTTGTACATAGTGGCCTTGATCCTGATCCTAGTGTCTCCATTAATATCACCATTGTCTTCATTAGGATTTCAGAGTTTACCTCCAGATTTGCTTTTGTGATGGACAATGCAGCCCAAGTAGCAATTCTGAAAAAGGAATGAGGAAGAACTAAAAGGACCAAATTTTCAGAGTAAACATTGCCACCTGAGCGGCAGTTATGACATCCACCATTCTTACTCTCAAAAAACCCCAAATGAGATCTTTACGATATTATCTTCCTGTCACAACCTATATCCGTCCAGGAAGCTGCACCTCCCATTGCACACCTAAACATCTTTCCATGCACTGATGCAGAAAGAATCTCACTATTAGCAAGCGACTGAAATCTGTGTTTCAGCCCTTCTCAGTGTTTTACTGTTTAGCCACCCTATGTAGCCGAAATTTAATTTCTTGATTAAATTTTCTGAAATTCTACCAGATATCTGTCAAAAAATTAAAAAATAGGTCAGCTCCTGTTAAAGTGTAGAAGAGCATACTGCACCTGAACCAGTTTAAGTAGTAGGAGCTGCAACACTGCCCAGAGTAGGACATGAACTGCCCCAAGCCACTCACAACCAATTCCAGATGGCTGCAGTGCTGGTGTAAGCAACTTACCAACCCCAAAACCTCAGCAGTGGGTGACCTGCCCTGGGGCAGAAAGAGCCTCAAGAGACCCCAGCTGTGAGTCACCAGAGGAGAAGAAGATAGGAATGGTTGTGTGCTAATCCTGGACCCTGTGGTTCCCATCTCCGCTCCAAAGGAATTGGGGAGCTACACGTGAACAAAACTGATTAAATTTGGGCATAGGAGGTGGGGTGGAGCAGTGTTTGACTTAAGATGAACCTTGGGAAAGCAAGGAACAAGTTTTTCCTCATGGTTTGGTCTGTTCTGCATGTTTTCCTTCTCTCTGAATGCTCAAATCAACAACTAGAAAATTGGTTTAGTTGGCAACATGATATAGTAAAAATTCTTCAAGTTGATCCTGCTTTGCTCATGAGAGAATCCATAGCACTGTATGCACTTCACTGTCAGTTAAACTAACCCATCTGCACCTTGCTGGTAGTCAGCCACTGGCATCAGAGTTCACACAGTGCATCAGCTCTATGAATCACACAGGCAATATATTCTTCGAAAAAGAAACACAGAAGCAGTTCCTTCTGAGAAAGCTCATGACTTGCATTTTTTAAACCTGTATTTGCTGGATTTTTACTGAATTTACTTAAATTAAGCAATCACTGGCATTTCTGAAATTAGTGGACCCCTACAATTCAATGGTTTCATTGAGCTAGTCCAGGTTTAGAAGAGGGAGCTGGTTTCTCATCTGTCACTCATCATCACCATTACATTCTATTTGAGCACCTTCATTGATAGCATATCTAGAATTTTGCATACTAAGTAAATTTTATTATACAATCAGGTTCTGCTCCCCAGTGTAACCATGAGAAAATTGCACATAAGAGGCAAGGAAACCATTTTAGCTGTAGATTCACTTCAGCAATAAAATTCAAAATCTCATAGCCTTCTTGGGGAATCACCGTTTAGACCAAGCATGTTTTGGCAGATTTGTACATCTAAATATACCCAAAAAACCCAAAATCTCTATTCAAACACACTTTCTATCTGGAGCCAAAAGTAGGACACAAAAAGAAAGTTTCAAAGAGATTAATTTTCAATCTGGACTTGTGGAATGCAATATAGAGGGTATTTGTGTTACTGAGACAAAGACATTCAGATAGCCATGAAAACAGATAGTTACTTTAACCCAAGAAAGTGTTTTGCTTCCCTTCCTAATCAAGAAGTCTACACATGCACTGTATAGAAATTAAATTAAAATATATAAAATACATTGCTATTTGCATCTATTTTTCACCTTTCTGTTAATTTGTAGTTACCTGGTTCTGTATTTCCACAAACATCTTGAAAATGTTGCCTTGAATTGTGTCTTGAAAAGAGACAGATATTGGTAACTGAAAGATGCTAGAGAAGACCTGAGATCTGCTGAGCTTGGGTAACTTCACAAAGTTGTAGAGTACTTTGTAGGTCAATTAAAAAGAAAAGGTCTTGATCTATCTAAGGTACAATTCCTTGCATATGTACAAAAGCATCCAATGTAACTGCACTCTGTTGCAGTACTATCAGCAGTATAGCATCTGTTTGCAGAAACAAAGGCCTAACTTATCAAAGGTTTTCAGGCATGTACCTTCTAATTAGTTGTCTAACTCTCAATGAAATTAATAAGATATAAACACCTAAAGAATACAAGGTACTTTACCTACAGCCCACTTCCTAAAGAATCCAAGTACAAAGTACAGTCATTATAATAACAGGTCAAATGATGAATGTTCAAGTAAGAAACACAGGGTAAATGAATTCTCTTAAGTACACTATATGTGAGTGAAGAAAATGTACATATGTTGCAGTAAAGTGTGGCCACAGCTATAAAAAACTTTTCTCATTAACTTGTGATTGAAAGCAACCTGATTTAACACAGTAATAGCAAACAGAGTCCAGGCTCTTCTATGTTTGCCAGCCACCTTGCCCTTATCTCCACTCACTAGGGGTACAGTATTAGGAGGATCCTTTGGCCCGAACAAGCAGAGCTATTCTTGGGTTCAGTGTTTTCTTTCAGTATTTGACACTCCAATCTACGTGGACATTCCTATCCACTTCAGAGACCTAAGGTCCAACAGAGGGTTCATTTAATGCAGATTTCAGCAGTGACAGGGATTTAGTGACTGGCATGAGATTTCCAGAGGAAGTTGACTGAATTACTCTAAGGTACATTGCCATGTTTATTATTATTATTGCAACTAAAACTGAACTGTTGTGGTTCATTTCGATTAAGTTCCAAGTCATCTTAAAAATATCACAGCATTCAGCCTTACACTGCATTTTTTGCCAATGTTTTTCATGAATCTCTGTAACACCCGCCTTTGCAGACACCAAATTGTATTTTTGCCTCTATATTTCTCCCCTGTCGAAAGATTCTCATTTACAAATGGCAAGCTCTCTGCAAGGCAGCAGGTTCAAGCTTGACAAATTGTCATTCTTCAGGTTATCCTCCAGTCTCTGACACTAAGTTCTTACCTTCATCAGAGGGCTTTCAATTCCCTCCTTACTTACGGGAGATAAAAGCCCTTATATTCCTCCCAACAACAGGTTTTCATCTTCTTTATGTGCACAATAGATTTCAGCTTTCTTCCCCCCAAGCCCTGCCAATTTCCCTAATTACTGCCAAGAGCTCCCACATCTATCATTCCACAGTATCACTCCATAGTCACTGCCACAGCTCAGCATCACTGCATCAGCTATCTGTACTCCAAACAGGTTTATGCACTGATATGGGGAACCGCCTCTCACAGTCAAGTGTATCACTAAATAACCCTCTTTCTTCTCTTTCTAAGCAGCTCCTGCTTGTCACATCCAGCTGTCCTCCTCTGTCGTCATAGTCCTGCTACTACAGAATTGATTTCTACACTCCTCATACTGTTGGCATGAAATATCATTCACACAGTTTAAAAAATCCTGGCAACTTCAAGATGTGTTTCTCCATTCTTTTTTTCAGTGTTGCTCTCTACTTTCTGCATGAATTCTGTTGCATCCTGTAATCAGTATGACTTTAAAAAATCACAGTACCTTTATGAAAGTTACAGGTGAATTTTAAACACCCTAGTCTTTTAATTTAATACATTATTCAGACAAGAATTTACCTGTGTGCCTTTAGTGTACACACTGTGTGAATTATTAAGGGAGGAGGTGTAAAGAGTGCCTGCAAATCCCTGGAATAACTCTTGTACATAAAATTACTCATGGATGTAATGATTTGTAGGAAGAAGACCATATTTTATAGATTAGGACTCTTCCGTAGAATGCCTGGAACTGTTTTGAACCACGGGATATTAAACTATATCAATATGCTGTTGTTTTTTTAAGAGTCGAAAAGAGAAGAAAATTGCTGTAAATCAAATAAAATGTTTCTGAAGGCCATTATTTTAAACTCATTTGACCACTGAATCAGATAATTCTGCCAGGATGTTGAGTAGAAAGCTCTCTTTTTCAGGGTGTCCTTAATGTTTCACAGCTATTTCCAAGTAAATTGTTTTAAATAAGCAAATATAATTTCCCCAAGACAAACAGTGATTTTTATGCTTCAAGATGGTCAATAAAAAATGATGTGTTACATTTAGTGGAAGAGTTGGAGTCTTTGCTATTTCTCTTACATTCTTCTGCAAACAGAAGTCCAACCGGTTAACTTTGTTCTATCCTGCTACACTTAGTACACACAGCACTCTGCTAATACTAGAAGTGTTTACTGATTTCTGTGTAGTGCCTCAAGGCCTTAAAAATGAATGTGATTTATGACTGGCAATATATTTGAGATACATGACATAAGACTGAAAATATTTTTCAGTTCTATTCACAGTAATCTTATATCAGAGTCTATAACTGCAGCATCTTTTCTATTTTTTACTTTTCCCAGTCATATTTTACTTCACCGGAGTGCTAATAGCGTTAATTCTTTAAGCTTTGATCCAAAGCCCAGGGAATTCTGTGAAAAGACTCCATTCAACTTCTTTGTTCTCAGTGCATGCAATGTTTTCTTAAAACTGCTTTGCCATCCTTTAGTTGACAAATTATATTTAAACAAAAATATATTAATTTGTTTTCCCTTACTTTGTTATTGAAGTTTCATGCTATATATCAAAGAATGAACTCACATGACAAAGGAAAATATTTTTTCATAAAAAGCAAATGTCATTTGTAAAAAGACTAGAATCAATTGTTTTCTCTATACATGACAGCATTAAGTCACAGAGGGAATACTGCAATTATATTAGCAAAGGACAGATCCTGGCTTCTTATGTAACAGATATTTTGATGGTTTGACAGTTAGTTTTGCACTATCTATGGAACATTCTAATATTTACTTAAATATTAGATAAATATGTAACTAGTTCAGAATAATTTTTATTATATCAGAATCAGAAAACACTGAGAAAATATTTAGGCAAAACAATTCTGTATTGTATGCTAAAAATTAGTCTGAGATCAATAACTCCCAAAACAGTCATCCTTCTTGGGACTTTATTCATACTGCAGCATTTGCAATGGGAAAACTGACACATGGATCAATGTAATAGGAATAATTTATATGTTTCAGGTTTTAAAATAATATCATCTAACACAGCCTAGTGTCAGAGCTAGGGTTAGTGACAAGAGGCCAGGTCGCAACCTACCCATGTATTTGGGTATTTCTTGAAATAGAGATAGCTGCTCATCTTCATAGCCATGCCCATCTGCATTTGGATTAGGGCAGCACTCCCTTCTGGATGCCATCCAGATGAGTCTCGGCAGACCTGAGAGCTGGGACTGTGCAAATTTCAAAAAGTTCAACAAGGTCAAGTGCAAGGTTCTGCACGTGGGTCAGGGCAATCCCAAACATGGATATATGAAAGAAGCTCTGAGAACAAAGACTGACTTGAGGGGTAGTGATTAATGTAAAACTCAACATGACCCAGCCATGTCAGCCAGAAACCTCTGTGTCCTTGGCTGCAGCAAAAGCAGCATGGCCAGAGGGCACTGCTCTCCTGATACCCCATCTGGAGCGATGCATCTAGCTCTGGTGTCCCCAGCATAAGAAGGATGGGGGCCTGCTGAAGTGAGCCCAAAGGAGGCCACAAAGGTGATCAGAGGGCTGCAGCACCTCTGCTGTGAAGACAGGACAGGTTGACAGAGTGAGGGTTGTTCTGCCTGGATAAAAGCAAGGTCCAGGGAGACCACAGAGTGTCTTCCTAAAGGAGCAGCACCTAAAGGAGACCTAAAAGCGAGCTGGAGAGGAACTTTTCACAATGGTATGAAGTGATAGGACAGAAGGGAATGGCTTTAAGCTGAAGGAGGGTAGACTTAGATTAGGTATTAGGAAGAAATTCGTCACTGTGAGGATGGTGAGGCACCGGAACAGGTTGCCCAGAGACGTGGTGGAACAGTTCCATTCCTGGAACTGTTGAAGGTCAGGCTGAATGGAACTTTGAACAACTTAGTCTAGTGGAAGGTTCCCTGCCCATGGCAACTGTGTTGAAGCAGGTTATCTTTACGGTCCCTTCTAAATGAAACCTCTCTATGACTCTGTGATTCTGTAGTTCCTTCCTATCATACAGCTTTCCAACTGCCTTCAGACTTTCCTTTCTGGCTGTGAAATTTCTGCAGTTGAGAAATAATCTTTCTTTTTATTTCTGGAGAAACTGCTACTTTAGGTTTTATAAACACCAAAGTACCATATAGTCTCTGTGGTGAATATTTCTTCTAAAAGCAGAAGCTTTTGACATGACAGCTGCACTGAAAAAAAGTAACTACATGAATTTTATTCCACACTGAGAAAAATATTATTGCTTGATAGAAAAAACTGTAAAAATTCAGATCCTGTAGTCTTTTACCTTTAGAGAAAACACTGATTTATCGTTGTATATTTCATTGATGCAGTTCTGTTTATTTGCAGAGGCCATGAGCCTGATCATAGAAAGAAATAAACAGACAATATATTTGCTCCTTCTTTCAAAGTAAGCTTTCAGAAATTTTTTACTTTACCACTGGACCTTTTCTGGGCCAGTTTACCATCCTTCTCTTACTCTGTCCATGGTTCTTTTCTGTGTTTTCTGTTTGATTTATCCTATGACTGTTAGAGCACCACCAAAGGTCATCAAAAGTCTCCTTTTATGTGCAGTTTATTATTCAGAAAAGAAGAGCAGATATTCTCAATATAAACTTTTTTTTATGTCTATGTGTAGATGCCACAAAACCCTTGGGCTTTCAGTTTTCAAGAGCACTAAACTTGTGTTAGACTCAATTTCTTCTTCATTAAATCTACCTAGAAGGCAGGCACTTTTTCAGATCTTAAAATATTCCACCTCTTCTGTAGGCTCTTCTGTAGACCTATTTCAAAAACCTAGATGTTAAAGGAAAAATTAAGTTTCTACTGTTACTTAATTCTATCAACTAGAATTTCCACTCCCTATGATTTACTTGCCTGATGTAGCTTTTCCAGTTATTCCGTGTCTTCTGACATTAGAGTATTTTTACAAAATGTTTCCTCATATATTATTCAAGACTTAACCATATACTGATTGTTTTTTTTTAACCTTCTCATGACATTACTTAACTTTTTTATGCCTAGGACCTATTATTTTGTTTTCTCTGATATTTATTTTATTTGCCCTTCTGACAAAATTGTCTTCTGCTGCCTGTTTTCTGAAAATGTGGTGTTAATAAAATTTTTGCCATGTTTCTCTAGCCATGGAACAAAATCCATTTGAAATTTTTTTGTTGTTTTGGATTTTTTTAACTATAATGTCAGTTTTAAAGATCAATTTTAAATAGCTATGCCTGCAGTGCTACAGAGATAGGCAAAGGCAGACAGAAACATTTTTGGGATTTAACAGTAGTTTGAAATTTTTCTCAAAGTGATGATGCAAGATTAGGATATTAAAAAATCATTTCAGAAGTAGAAAAAGTATTAAGTTTGAATTTGGGGGTAGGTTTGTTTTTTCATAAATTTGTCTCTGTCACTGAGTCTCACAAGTCTACAATATGATCAGGGAATTCATGGAGCATTATTCACTGTCAAGACTCTGGATTAGAGTTCTTCTCCAATTTTCAGAAAAAAAGAAAATGACGTTTCAACTTTAGTTTCACGCAAGATTCAAATATTTACTTCTAGACACAGGGAAGATAAAGTGCTTTGAAAATTCAGGAATGAGGTAGGCATTATTTTTAGCAAAACCTCCACATAATGAAGAAATTTTAAATTCATTTTGCATGTAAATATTTCTTTTGTATCACATATAATTTTCTATTAAGGAATATGGGTCCTGTAAAGGAAAATGTACAAAACCAAGAGGTATTATTGCAGTATTGCTTTGTATAATCTCAAGCTGAACAAATGTTTCTGATGTTCTGTCTACATCCTTATTTTTTAAAATCTTGATTGTCTAGAAGAACAGAAATTTCTCTGCTCTTTTCTGGATCATTTTTAATAATTTGCAAATTTTGACTGTGTTTTATCACACTTCTCTTATTTTACCTCTTTGTGAAAACTTATAAAAGGAAAAAGAGTTTGATGTAGTTTTTAAATGGATCCATATGTACACTTTCTACAGCCAAATACACTGATTTTTACCAGTCTTTTTAAGGTAAAGGCAAGAGATATTATCTTATACATGGATATGATAACGGAAACTGCTATTAAAACAATCTAAGAGTGTTCATTCTTGCCTGTTGATGTGACTCATGAAACCATAAGATGTCTAGTTCGTACCTGTGGCAAATTAGAAGAGAAAGCATTCCTTATTATTTTCCACAGGTCATTGGAATGACAACATAGAAATACAGCTGTTCTGTCATAGTTACATACCATAAGTTTGGTTTTCTTTTTTTTTTTGTTTGTTTGTTTGGTTTTTTATTGTTGTTGTTGTTGTTTTGTTTTTTTGGTGTTTTTGTTTTTGGGGTTTTTGGGGGTTTTTTTGGGGTTTTTTTTTTTGGTGTCTCTTTTTTTCAGAGCAGCTTTATAACACTGGGAATAAAAAAAAAAAACACAGCTAGCGCAAAACAAAATGCATGAGGCAAGGGCTCGGAAAAGGAAAAAAAGAGTTCGTTTCCAGGGCTGTTATCTGACCATTAGCTACAAAACCCTTTTGTAGCATTTGCAGTTCTGCTCATTCCCACCAGAGGGGGGACCGAAGCTTCACTGTTTCCATACATTTGCATGTAAAATCTAGTGTGATGTGCTGTGAAGAGGCAACAGAGAGTTGGTTGGATAAAAATTCAGGCTTGGGGCATGAAATTCTTGTATTTGCATTTTTCCATATAAAATTTGCCTTAGCTGAAAGGAAAATATTATAACTTTGGTCAAGTGGGCACAGAACTGAAGAGATGGCATATATGTCTAGGAACATGAAATAAGCATTTTAAAGCTACTTGCAGAAATTAACTACTTATGAATACTGAACAGTCATCAAGTTCTACTGAGCTATGCACCAGTACCTTACCTATGCATGTATTTTTGCCCAACAATATGATTTAAAATTTTTTGTTTTCTCTTTTTCAAATTAAAATTCTCTTGCACCACACATATGAAGTCTTTAGTCTTAGACTAAAGTCTTTCGGTAACCCAACTGAGTCATAACATCCACCGCTTTCATACTTTCTTCCTTTCAAATTCATAAGTCCTTCAATAGCCCTGCTTTACTTCTTCCTAGGCCCAGGATATGTCGATATATTAATCACAAAATGTGTCAGGTTTGAAGTGACCACAGGGGTCATCTAGTCCAACCTCCCTGCTCAAACAGGGTCATCCGATGCCTCATTGCACTGGACTGTGTCCAGATAGTTCCTGAATATTTCCAATGAGGATTACTCCATCACCTCTCTGGGAAATTTGTTCCAGTGTGTGGTCACCAACACAATAAAGAAGTTTTTCCTCATATTCAGATGGAATTTCCTGTGCATCTGTTCCTGGTTTTTGTCTCTTGTCCTATGGCTCAGCACCATGAAGATGAATCTGATCCATCCTCTTGATACTCTCCTTCATATAGACATTGATGAGGTCCCTCTCAATCGTCTCTTCTGGAAGCTGAACAGACACAGCTCCCTCAGTCTCTCCTCCTGAGCTTCACCCCCCTCATCATCTTCATAGCCCTCCACTAGACCCACTCCAGGAGCTCCAGGTCTCTCTTGTACTGAGGAGTCCAGAACTGGACACAGATTAGGCCTCACCAGAGCTGAGTAGAGGGGCAGGATCACCTGCCATGACCTGCCGGCAAAGCTCTTCCTAATGCAGCTCAGGATCCCATTGTCCTTCTTGGCCACAAGAGCACTGCTGGTCATAGACAGCTGGTTGTCACCAGGACCTCCAGGTGTCCTTTTCCACAGAGCTGCTTTCCAGGAGGTTCACCCCAGCCTGTGCTGGTGACGGAGGTTATGCAGGTGAAGGACCCTGCATTTGTCTCTGTTGAATTTCAGAAGGTTCCTCCCTGCCAATGTCTCCAGCACGTCACATTCCCTCTGAAGAGCTGCACAACCCTCTGGGGTATGGGCCACTCCTCCTGGCTTTGTGTTATTAGCAATACTCATTCCAATGGGCTGACCCTGCTTTCATCTTCTGTGTATTTCCTGCTTATGCTTGAATAATGGCAGGAGTCAGGTGGATCTCATCTCTCCCTATCAACTGCCAGCAGAAAGGGTCCCATGGTTATGGAAACCAAGCCCCTGTTGCCAACACCAGCAATGTAGCCAGTCATTTACTTGGGAAATCAGTTTTCCTTTCAATATTTACCATTAACTGGAAGTATCAAGGAGAAAACTACCTCAGGACACAGACCATTGTCCAGTGTCCCCAGAGCTCTGAAACCATGTATGATGGAAAACCCTTGTTTTCATCAATGCCTACATGAAAGACTTATGGCGGTAATAGCCAGATGTGTTGAGCCTTGGCAGTCTTTCTGTGACATCTCCTGGCTTCTCAGGACAGAGGTTAGGTGGGCAGATGGGTGCCCCTGTCCCCAGCCCCATCCCAGCAGTGGGACGTCACCGACTGCCATTGCTCATTGCTTCTTCCAGGTCATTCTGTGTGGCTCAGGGTCTGGTGACTCGGGTCTCTCAGCTGTTGCTCAGCTTCTCTGCCTCTGGGAACTCCCTGCCCAGCTCATTCTAATGCTCATAACTTACTGTATCCACTGTTGGAGTTGTTGCTGTTGCTTTTGTCAATACTCACTTTGATGACTGATTCCAATTCTTCTAATCCTTTTACCAAGCATTGTTATTTAGGTTTTGAATTCCCCAAGACTATTCTCAGCACATAATGGAACCTGTGCAAAAGCTTCCAGAATAATTATTCAGGGAGGTTCCCTGAGCTATATATAATTCTTGAATTAGATGAGGAAATGTATGTCCCTGATTCCAGGTCTGTAATAACTGCTTTACTTTAATGTTTAAGACAAATAAATTGCTCTTAAATTTTCAGAGTTTCTTTTTGCTCAATCACAATTATATTCTGTGTTTCCTCTGTGCCATGATTTAATTCTAAATAGGAAATACTGTGGCAAAATTTCCACTGTTCCATTCCTACTCCCTGGACAAGCACAAAAGGTTATTCCAAACACAGTACATGATGCAATATTTGTGTTTTGGCAACCAGAGTCTGGAAAGACTGTCTTTAGAGAGCTATGAACCATATGTGTTCACATAAGTTCCCCTAAACACACCTGGGTTAATGCATTGAAATCCTGACCTGTGGCAAAGTCAATGCATTAAATTCCTGAGCTGTAACAAGATTAAAAATACTATATTCTCAATCAATTTGAAGACCTAAAGTCAGACGACAAAACAGAAAATGTGCCATGATTTTTAATGTTTCTTAGGTATAGAGACATTCTGTATCCTCTAAACTAAGGAAAATGTTTCATTTTTGTAAACCAGGTAATACACATAAAGAAATTCAAGTTTCTGTATCTGGTCTCCTGGCAAACCTTAAATGCATGCATGCACATGACACCACACAGCCTGAAAAGTCAGCCACTTTTAATGTTTTCAGCAGGGCTCCCTCCAGGGACCCTGAAAGGTAAATTGGCTGCCCATTCCCTTCCAGAACTCCTGCTATTCTTCAAGCAAGTCCAACACCTCATAGTGACAAAAGGCAGTTGTCACATATGGTAACACCTATTATCTTTCCAACATCCATATGAGTATACTCACCTTTAACAAGGTGAAGTAAGAGTCTAAAACAGAATGAGAGAAAAACATATACCCTCTTCTAAGCTGAAGATGAAAATATATGGGACAGAAACAGTTTATTCTTCAAAATACTGACCATTTAAGCAGGCAACAGCTTTGTCTCACTCCTAGTCTCTCTAACAAAACCTCTCCTAATTCTTTGATGGAATCTTTTCCTTCAGTTTCTAATTAATACTTGTATCTGGAGGTTTAATCACAAGATTCTTCCTTTCTTAGTTGAGTCTTTGGGTTATAGTCCTGTGAAACCAGTTTGTATCAAGCTCAACAGGTCTGATTTTATTTGTTCTCTGCAAATGTGTTCCATTCAGAACCACACAACAGTAATCTGGCTAAATTGTCCCCACTCTAGATAAAATATTTTTTGCTTAGAACAAAAGAATTTCTGGGGATAAAAGATAAAACTCTCTACAATGGACTGTCTAGACTGTGAAGAGTACCATCCTTTGGATACAGCAGTCTGAAATTTTTTATATTTTTCTCTGCAAAATTTGTCTTGGTCAGCATGTTTTTCAGACAGCTGAAAATCAAATATCTCACTTCATTTCTTAAGGCTTGTGGCTCTTTAGCATTCAACAGAGAGCTGTTCTCAGGCTTGCAAAGCAAACCAGCAATGGCATTTTCACTGAAGGTTGGAAGGTACAATTGTGGCCATTCTGACTTCTCCGAGCCTCTCAAAATGACAGGTCAATAAAGAGTCACAGAATATGCAGTATTCTTTGATGCAATCACACAAAGACAAAACTGCTCAAAAAATTGCTGCCTTTCAGTATTCTTAATGTCATTACATATATCTCCTAATAGTATATGTGTATATTCAATTGCCTTTAGGCAGAACCTTTGGTGTGCACCAGGTGGCTCCTTTAACTTCAGGTAGTTTGATTCACTCTGTAGAGCAGAGATCATAAGGAAAATGTATTTCTATTTTTTAGTAATATCTAAAAAAGCAGTCAATCAGAAAAGCTTTTGGGTTTTCTAATCTTGTAAGTGGTATGTTATCCTACCACAGTCCTTTCTATCTCATTTTACCATTCACTTTCATGGTATGGATATAGTGGGGTATGTTTAGCATTCTACACTGGAATCACACTGGAAATCTAGGTTTGCATCCCTCTACGTTTTCTCATATCCTTAAATGCTGAGATATCTTATGTCAATCTGCTCACTGAATATTTGGCATACAAAATCATCACTTTTTTCTGAATAACTTCTCTGTTGTCAGGCTGTGTTACCTGAGAAAAGAGTAATCCAAGTCCTTACTTGGTCTGAATTCATAATCTATCACAGATAAATGGAGACAGGTAAGCCCCAGCACTGCAGTAAAAGTTTTATTTCCTTCCTAAAACCTATATCCCTTATGAGGAATACTAGATACTCAGAGTTAGTATGATCCCATCAGCAGCTTTTGTCTCTGTCCTAGAAATGCAACACACTAGCAGCTCTGTTCACCTTCCAGAGAGTCTTAAAATAAATATTATATTTAGGACATATAACACCTCTCTCCTTAGGGCTGTATCTTTCCACCTCCTGATACCTGTGGTTTCATCACAGAAAGCCACGAAGTGCCTCCCTGATCCTGTTGCTGAGATTGTGCAGCCTGGTAGCAGGAACATCACCAAACAGCATTGTATAAACATCCATGTGGATGCTCATATCGTTACTTCTTCATGTAATGATGAAGGTCTTGTGAGACTGGTGAGGAAGGGCACTGTGTTTGTGCTAAAAATCTCCTTTGGGAGAATTTTAGTGGCCCAATGGGACCCAAAGGCAAGTCATACAGTTTGTTAAAATTTGTTTGTCACCAGGTGCAGTGCAGACATGCTAAAGGCAAAATAAAAGCTATGGTGTGGACACACTTTACCTACAACACTCTGTAAATTGAATTTGGAAAGAATTTTCAGATAGGCAGCTGTATGGCTCAAATTTAGCTGCTTAACTTCAAACTCCCATGCCTGAGCATAATAAATGTTATCATAGATTTGCAATACTTTGATGCAACTAGAACTGGAGAAAGACAAGCAGAATCTGACCCAATGTATGCACTGAACAGACCTCAGGGAAATAATAACCAGACTTGGTCAATGATGGTTTAAAAATTGAAACAGCTTTCATTTTCATTGATGTGTGGCCTGTCTGTTTCCTGTTGGGAAGAGGTGATGAACTAATATGGTTTCTTCCCTCTCAGTACTTGTAACATAAACCATGCATATAGAATTGCACTAAAAGTTACCACTTTAAAGAAATAGGCTATTTCACCGTTTTTAATTTCAATAAAGTTATGATTTTGAAATGGGTTTCTGTTTATTACAGTTAAGTTACATTATTTAAACCCTTAAAAACAAAAACAAAACAAAACCCAAACAAAAAAACAACCGCCCAATACTCCACTAAATTCCAGAAATAAAGATGCTTTTCCCATTGGATCCCTGCCCCTGGCTTTCAAGGTCAAGGATGGCTTTCACCTTTTGAGTGCAACACCCTGCTGCATTGAGGTCAAAGATGATCTTAATAGCCCAGCATAGCTCCCTGGGGGTCCAAAGTTCACCAGTATGGAGGACAACTCATGTTCAACAAAAGCACGTAATCACTAACATCTTTAGAGATTTTCATCTCAGACCTCAAAATAATATGAAAAACAGTTTAACAGAAACATAATGAAACAGACTGGAACAGTCTGGAATGTAAGCAATCTTTGTAATGGATCAGTAGTCCCTGTCTTTCAGCACATAATCTCTATTGTAAATGGGACCAGCTACAAACCAAGAGAAATTAGTGAAATACAGTATGTAAATATTGGTAATACCTATTTCTTGGTATAAAGCATCTAGCAAATGTACCATTTTTCTCTAGCCAAACCCTGCAAGCGAAACAAATGTTATTATGCCAGTGTTTATACAACAGTTCCAATAGTATTAGCTTAGAATTGTAATAAAACACATTATCCTTCACAATAATCTTTAAAGAAATAGGTTTTTAAGTGAAAGTATTTAATAACAGAACATTAAATTTTGAAACTTGTTTTTGTTGGTGAAATTAAGTAGAATGTTTTCATCCTTTAAAATTAAGTGCACAAAACACCATCTTAATTTTAGTACCACCAACTGTGATCATGCTAATAGCAATGGAAATAACGAAATAAGACACATAACTTTAATTCATGATCCTACTTCTTGTTCTTCAATTTCCCTGCTGCACTCTTAAGTGGGTAAAACCTTTTACAGATAGTGCCATGACATTTGTTTCCTGGATAACCAGCCCTACAGTGTCCTTTTATGACACTTGTAGGTTCACCAATGCTGGAAAAAAAACTGCAAAGAGATTTAATAAAATATACAACATAACTAGCTACTGGGGAGAATTTTAAGTTGTATTTCTGTGCATTTTTAGAATTGTTTATCAGATTTGCATACATATAGAAAGACCAATTAACTTAGACACTATGAGTCCATGAGAATACCCTATGTAAATATAATGAATGAATTCTGTAAGCAAATGCCTCTGTGAAATAAATTATTCAACTGTTTTTGCAGACAGATTGTCCTTTATCTAATGCTTCAGTGGAAAGCAGAAGAAAATGCAACTAGAGTAGCCTTGTAACATAACATATGTAAATCTTTCCTGAGCTATTCGGTGGCAATTTAAATGCCCTTAAGCATGGAGGCTGATGGTCTTGGTAATTGTTTTCCCAGTCATTTGGGAATCTTCTAATCATTCCTTAAATTTTGCATCAGTAACACCTGTACTCTTCCATCAGCTTACACTTCTGTGCTGCTTTTGGGACTGTGGGCAGAACTAGCTGCTGATGTAACTCCATATTTCACTGCAAAAAACATGTGCGCAGGCAGCTCTTGATTCAGTGGAGATGTTATCTATGTGTGAACAATGAATATTAACAAGTCTCCTCCTGCCGTGCAGATTTAGGTCAAGTTGCTTTGTACTGCTAAAGAAATGTCAGTATTTTCTGTCCCTCGTTCATATATCCATTGAATAAATCTGAATTGCACTTAGGGAATACACATTTGAATGAAAGGAGCTATAGAAATTGAGCTAATGCAGTGAATCGACGTACAAATTAATTCATTTATCCTGATACAGGTATTTGAACAGGTGAGTATTTTCCTATATCCTACTTGGCATCCTTTCACATATTTCTATTGTTATAAGAGACAAGATAAATCCCAGAAACTTTATCAGTTAGAAACTTTCTTTTCTCCATGTGAGTGACAAAGGGAGAATCACTTGTTTTTTGTAAAGCTTTTATGAACAGCCTGCAGCCTTCCAGCCATTTTATTCGTCTGCGTGAGCATCAGCCAACTATGACCCTTTTGTCATTAATAAAATTTAGTTAAATTTCAAAGTGTGTTTTCAATTTATACATCCAATACTACAGAAATGATCACCACTATACACACCCATTTCTTCACAGATTAGCCACACTCATAAAAGTATCTTCAACACTGTCAGATCTGGAATCAGCTTAGATGGAATGGCCCCAGTGGCTTGTTGACTCCAGCAAAGTTGTCATTGATTACAAATAAACAGATCTAACCTTCCATTAGGGAAAGTTTTACTGGCTTTTGTCTGGGTAAGTGGCTGCAGCAGATCAGCACAAAAGTTCATCTAGCCTGGTATCCTGCTATGGGAGATGGCCATATGTGAGTGCCTGCCTAGAGGTCACACAGTGGTGGTGACTCTCTGACATGCTTTCCCAGCTGCAAGGGTTTGTGGCTTTGTGATTTCCTGAACCAAAAGTGTTATCCCTGTTGTTAATAACACCCTCATGGATCTATTTTCCATTCTAATTTGTCTAATTGCTTTTTGACACTATGTAAATGTTTAAGCATCCACAGTGCTCTGTTGCAAGCAATGCTTCAGCTTAATTACACATTGTGGGAACACAAAAAGCCTGATCTGCAAAGGGCACATATAGCTCCTGAGAGACTTTGAAGTTAGCCTGGCCTTTGGAAATGATTTAGGATGAATTTACTGTAATGGACTCCTAATGATTAGAAATGCCATCTTGTATGTTATCTGGACTAGATATCTGCAAACTTTCTGAAGTGAGAGCTGTGGAGTATAAATATGTTCCTGCATCGGATTTAGACACTTCCTTAATGGACACTCTAGGTGAAGGGAGAAGCCACCAAGAGCAAGGGGTGCCTGGGGCTGAACAGAAGGCAAAGCATGCAAAGCAGAACCTGAGCTGGCAGTGTAATGTGAGAAAACTGAAACTGAACTTGGCTTCAGATTGTGGACTAGTATTAACCATCTGTGAGATGGGGAAAAAGCTACCAGCATGCAAAGTGCAATGGGAACAAACCTTGTATTTATTGTTATTTGTGGAAGCTTGTAATCTTTTTCTCTTCTTTTTCTTTCCCCACCCCAAAAAGACTGTGTTAGGTAATGAATATCTGCCTCACAGAAGAGGAAGAAATAATGATCTCATATAAATGGATTAATGTAATGTATTTAAAAATGAAAAGGATTAAGCTCTTACTAAATTATTTAAGTCTGCTTATGAATATACAAGCAAGCATAGACAGAGATTTTCCTTTTATTTTTTACTTGAAGATTGATTGCCTTTTAAGAAAAAGAACGAGAAAAAGCCCATATCAAATAAGGATGAAATTGAAATCCTCTTTTATTTAACTAAACCTTCATTCTTTAAATAAATTTGACCCTTGTTTTGCATGGATAGCATTAAAGATGCTGATTTCTGCATTTAGCCCCAGACATTTTTTCATCTGAGTTATAGGGAATGAGATTGGAACTTGACCTCAGATAAAAATCTGAGGCTATTCAAACTCCAAACACACTGTAAGCATGCCTGGATTTTTCCCCCAGACACAGCTGTGAGACACCATTATATCATCAGCATTTCTATAAAGGCCACTCACACTGAGACAGTGACAAGTGTATCTATTAATGTCCCAAGCTCATAGTTAAGAAGAGAGTCTGAAGAATTTCAGATTGAGTAATACATAAATATATCACATGAAAGATGGGAGGGCAGTGACAACTAAAATTATATTTGTAAAGGGCTTCTTTCTAGGTCCATGTTTCAACCATTCCAACCCCTCCAATACTAACTCTAGTGATTTAAATATTAATTTTAGCAGCTTTAACTGAGAGTTGAAATATCCAAACAGGACCTATTCAGCCTCTTAGGACATTGGCTGAATAGGAAAGTTAAAAGAAAATTAATGCAACTTAGCCATCATAAAAAGATTATTTCAATTTTCTTCTGACCAGTTTAAATGATGAAGCATCTATATTTCTGAAGGTGAAATACAGACAAATAATCTCCACTGAATATGTTTTCATATGTGTCCTAATTCAAATCCATACAACAGAAAACAGAACAAAAATTGTCTTACATGGCACACACACAAAAAATCAATATGGTACAACCTGACATCCTGTAACAAAAATGTTCCATTTTAACCAGCATCTTACATGTTGATTTATGACACTTTCTCTATCATAAATTGGAACACATTTAGGCAATATTATTTTGGAACCAGATAAAGATATCAAAGAACCTCCTACACTGGCATTCCTATATGTTATTTCAGAAATATAACTTACATCTCATACTGCATCTGACACAAAGCAAGATAAATTCTGAGGTGATATTTACTCTATACTCCAACAGAGAAATGTTAGGTTCTCTTGCTACAACTAATCAACCCTCCATGCAGTCTTACCTGAAGACAGCTGAGCTAGACAGAAAACTTCAGCTTCACTCATTGACAGTGCATGGAAAGCAAGTGGTCTAGAAGCAAGTGATCCAAATATTCAGTGTTCATTTTGACACATAAATTGTGTCGATTTTTTGATCAGACAAGATGTGAAAATTACAAATATTTTCATGAAGTGACTGAAAATAAAATGCAACTATCCTTGTAACAAATACTACCTAAACTCCAGCAGGAAGAGTTTTAGAAACCCTAAGTCATGTAAGAAATTTTATAACGTCTCAAAGCCTAAGGACTTTTCTGTTTTCCTAATCTCATTTTCCCTGTCAATTTGTGGAAGTATAAATTTCAAGTCCCAATAAAACCGTCAAAGTTTGACCAGTTATTCTAGTTAGTCCAGCTCCAGTATATGGTATTTCTGCTCTAAATCCTCCTTCTCATAATACCAACTTTATGCTGAAATATTTTGGCTTACCATGGCATCATACTGTGCGGTATGAAAAAATGGAAAACTTCAGCACATCAGCCAGCCAAGTAGAATAGTTGTTCTCCTGTATAACTGTTTCAGGAAAAAAAAAAAAAAAAATCACTGTGAGGATATAATGCAATTTCTGTCTTGGAAGTCTACCAGACATAAATGAACAAAACCTTAAGGAACATGGTTTGTGCCCAGTGTTAAACTGCTCTGAACAGAAGGCTTGGCTTGAGACCTCAGGAAGTCCCTTCCAACCCAAAGGATTGCCTGATTCTGAGAACTTGTTTGGTGCTCATAATTTTCAATATAGAGGGGAAAAAAAGGGATTCTCTTAACTTTGTCTCTTAAAGAGTACTAGAAATATACATAACAGTAGCTGATTTGAACAAAAATTTGAAATTTTTCTTTTCAAGGGATGAAGAAAGCAGTGTCAAGACCAGCTGTCTTGAAATCAATGATATTAATTCCTATGAGTAATGTCAGAGTTAAGACTTTGGTTTATCTGTGACTTTGATAAGCAATCACGATAGAAGTGCAAGCTGTTCCAAATCCTATCCAAATCCTAAACATCACTGTGCATCAAAAGATTGCTAGAACTAAGTTACCAAGCTGAAAAGGAAATATGTTTTCATCCATAGCATTAACTTTGGAGCTATAGGGAAAGCAAAGAACTCTGTTTAGTCACCAGAACTTTAGACACCTCATTTGGAAATAATTGTCCTAAGCAGAGATTCAATTTATAGATCTGCCATATTATGAAGACTATAGAAATAATTTTCAGACACAGATGTTACATAACATTACAAGACTCATCTTTACAGTATTTCTAGTCTTCACATTGTATATGGGAGTTCAGAGTGCAATTTCTTCATAAAGATGATGCTGAAAAAAGAGAGGTGTATTGACCTTTTCCTAATTTCTCCTATCAGAGTCTATCATAGGCATAAGTTTGGGTTTTCTCTGGAAAACTGAACACAGGAATTCAGTCTGAAATTACTAAATAACCATCTGATTTTTGATAATCACCTATTCTAAAATAAAATACCTTCAGATATTGTCTAGAACATATATCAGCAAATTGCCATCAAATTATAAATTGACCTTCAAATTTTTCAAGCTGAAACTAGGGATTTTTTCTGCAATTATGTTTGTCGTTATCTTAGTATAAATTTCAGCTTGATTGCATTCGAAATTCCTTCAAATATTGTGTGTGTTTCAGGTCCTTACACTCTGCTATCACAAATGTTATGAAATGACATTTGAAGTCTGAATAATTATATATATTTAAAAGAAAATGCAAATGAGATTTTCTTAAACTCCTTTTAAAAGCAACAGTTCACATACATTAAATCAGTCTGACTCATTCAAGAAAGAGAAGTAACCTTTTGTATGATTTTTTGAATGGGATAGACTAAACAAGAGATTGGTCATCATTAATTTTGAATTCAGTTTATAATTTTTATTGATATTTTCAATTATTATTTACCTATATTTCAAAATTATCTGGTGAGTATTATTTGCAATGATGAGAACACCAATGAGGAAATTATTTTCTAGCATGAAAAATGTATAAAAGCTTTTTTAGATAAACATAGTTAAGCATTTTGCTATCTCTTAAAACAATCCATTGAAAGATGGTAACCATTTTTTCTTTAGCTATTACATTATTTTTATTGTATAGGTGCTTTTAGGGAAATTATATAGAGGCTACAAAAAATTAATATCCTGTTTGGACAGTGCTGTTTCATGGGAAAAACTATTTCATAATAATGTGCACATGCTGGAAATGCTCCAAAACATTTTCTTAAAAAATTCAAAGTTATAATGCAGGATTAAATTCAGTATTGTTTCATCCTATGTTGATTTCTCATCTGTTAATATTGTTTGGAGAATTTTGTCTACATGGTTGAAACAAAGTGCTTCAATATTTGGGATTTTTATTCTTTGAAAAAACCCAAAAACCTGTTTATGAATGTGGAATGTCAGCTTTTCTACTTGGTTGAAAATGAAAATTATTTTCAAAATGTGAGAACTTACATACAAATAGAATTTCTTTTTTCCTGCCAAATCTAGCTGAGAAGTCCAGTGTTCACAACAGTTTAAGATGTTAATGTTGGGGGTTTTTCTGCTCGTTCTCCCATGCTGTCATGACCAGGAACTGGTCAGTAATCACTTCAGCTGACAGTAAGTGTCTCCAAATGAGGAGACATCTAAACGTCATCTTCTTTACTGGTCAAAACTTCCTTGAAAAAATTTTTGTATCATTAAGATTTTTTTTATCCTCAGCATCTCTAATTTTACCTCACCAAAATCTTTTAAACGTATTTTTCTTTTTTTTTTTTTTTTCCTGGAACTTCTCATATGTCTAATCACTTTTCTAATGTATTCCATTCCTACGTCTGCCACCAGGTTATTGCCTATCAGCTGTCAAGTCTTTTTTCCTTGAAAGTGTTTGTACTGTTTCCTGTTTGCAAAGTGAGGATTATCTAAAAATAGAAGAAAGTAATAAATTAATGAAATAATTAATTTGCTGCTTTTTCTATTAGAAAATATTCCCTAAGAGGACTTGATTTCTGAAATAACGTCCCTTATTTTATTGTTTATTGTTATTGCTCACATACCTTATGAATGTTGTAATTTTATAATCTTAATCTAATGATTGGTCCCTATTTGCTTCTACTCAATTTTTCATCCCATGTTATGTGCAAGATATTAAAAAAAGGGACTATGACTAACGTGTTTCTCAAATTCTGGCAGCATTGCACAAACAAGAAAAAGTTAGCATCTGAGAGCTGAAGGCAGTTTCTTAGAATCTATAGGTTTTTCTCTGAATCCTGTACTTTTCCTGATGCTTTCACCTCCTGGTTACACTAAAGAGACAAGGTGTCAATGCTTCCTGGCTCCATTCATATTCAAAGCTCATACTTAGTAAGAAGATGCATTATTTGGTGGAGTTCAGGCCTTTTGTGATACTTAGAAGGTATTTCTTAGACAATAAATGAATAATTTGATTTGCAATGCTCAACAGTAACATTTATTCCTTGCTCATAATAATAACAGAGTTACAGACAAAATTAATGGTACACATAGCTTAATTTTTTTTCACTTTCTTA